>NC_053431.1:15104445-15462487 GCF_007990345.1 Gossypium hirsutum | reverse complement strand
TGGTATGATTGGCCAAACCTAAATTCTGAAATTTATGGATGGATGATATTGAGTCTATATTCAGGGAAATTAACGGCAATTGATTTTGTGTTTTGTAGCTCCAGTTATAAATAATTTAGTGACTATTGCTCAGGAAACAACTTGTAGTGAATATGTGAATTTGCTGTAAACATTGATGAAACTATTTGAGTTGCTTATAAGCTATTGCTGAAATTGATGTACAAGATAAATATATATGTGTGTGGTAAAGCCGAATGGCTAATGTGAAATATGTATGAGATATGTATATGTGGTAAAGCCGAATGGCTAGTGTGAAATATGTATGAGATATGTATATGTGGTAAAGCCGAATGGCTAGTGTGAAATATGTATGAGATATGTATATGTGGTAAAGCCGAATGGCTAGTGTGAAATATATATGAGATATGTATATGTGGTAAAGCCGAATGGCTAGTGTGAAATATGTAGGAGATGTGTGTATATTGTGGCCGAATGACCAAATGTGAAAGGTGTGTATTATTAGATATTTGATGAGGCAAATGAATTACAAATATAACAGTCGATGTGAATGTTGTAACATGTGATTAAATGTACATGAAACTTGGAAATATATTCCGGGGAAGACCCGATGACTACGTGTGGAGATTATGTCGGGTAAGACCCAATGACTACGTGTGGAGATTTTGTCCGGGTAAGACCCGATAACTACGTGTGGGGACTATTCGAGCTAAAGGTTTCGCTGAAGATTCGAGTAAAGCATAAGATTATACGACTTCACAGTAACAATTGGTAATAAATACGTTCAATGCGTTAAGCTGGTCAGGTATGTATTTTGAGATTATATTAAGCTTGATTTGGACTAAATCACAAGGTCGTTATGTGATGCATATGTAAGTAAAGCAATAAGCCTGTTCTATGATTATTGTGGGTTTGGTCAATGTGGAAAGTTAGGTGAAAATATGTAATGTACCTATGTTTATAAGAGATCACTATCAAGTGAGAATTTATCTGCCTATTATATATGATGAGATGGGCATATTTGGTAAAGGGATGGTATGCCCGAAGGAAGAGTGAAATAAAAATACGAACAACTATGTTATAATTTGATTGCTATCTGTTGCACTGCTTAAAACTTACTAAGCATTGTAATGCTTACTCCGTTTACTTTGTTTCCTCTGTTTTATAGATCTCATTTGGAAGCTACAGGCTCGGGGATCGTCAGCAACTAGTCACACTATCACTATCCACTGCTTGTTACTGTTATGTTTTGAATTATTTTATGGCATGTAAAGAATAGACCAGTGGCCGAAGAATATTTTGGTTAATGTATATAAGCCATGCGAAAATGGCATCTTTTGAATGTGTACTTATAGCAGTTCAATTGTATCCCTGACTGTCTTTAGTATTTACCTAAAGGAACGTTCTTTATAAAAAAATATTCAAAATTTTTACTGTTCGGATATGAGCTTCAAGTCCGGTAATGCCCCTTTACCTATTCCGGCGACGGATACGGGATAGGGGTGTTACAGTTTATGTATGTATGGGTATGTGTACTAAGAACTTAGTGGATATTCGACCTTGAAAGCTAAATAATGATTGTAACTTTTGATCATAGAAGCATTCGGGTAAAGTGATGATTTAACTGTGTATAAATGCATATGATTATATATAAGTAACATGGATATATTCGTGCCTAGAATCGAATGTAAATTGACGTAATAATTCTAGTTTAAATTAGTTAAGTCGAATAAATCATTGAGTAGTTGATTTGCTTATGACTTACTACGCTTTGAGAGCTTATTCCTTGTGTTTTGTCTACTTTGTTTTATAGATTTTGAAGTCAAGCTACAAGCTTGGGAGCAGTCAGCCAAGTTCATCACACTATCTACTGTTTTGGCACCTTCAAACTAAATTTAAGTTATGGCATGTATAGGCTGGTTTTGGAGTTAGTTATTTTGGAAATGAATGTATATTTAAGCCATGGGAAAATGGCTAAATTCTTAAGTTAGTCTTGAATTTGTTTTGGTTGTGTTTATTGCTCTCTTTATGAATTCGGTTATGCATGATCATGGAATGAGCTCATTAGGGTTAACATGCTGTGAGTGAATTAAGTTTAATTAAGATTATGTGTGTTTTGTGCATCGCAATTATTGATGAATTGGGCAGCATCTTTGATTAATCCGATTATAGTTTTTGCGTGAGTATAAACATATATATAGAAGCGGTAGTTATATTTTGTTAAGGTGTTGTCGTATCCATTGGTACAAGGAATATTCGGCTATGTCTTATTGTGAATTGGATTGGTTTTGTTACAGGTTTTATATAATATGTATGGTTGCTTGGCATGGCTCATTAATGATTTATATTTTGATAAATCGTTTGTCATATGAGTTGAATTAAAAAAAATGTCCTGGTTGATTTATATTCAGCCTTGATACTAAAATGTCTTGGGCACCTTGTTATATGTTTATGAGGTAATTATAATGGATAATGTACATGTATGGTCGGTTATAAGACAAGAGTGAATGAGATGGTTGTAACCAACTTGATTATAGATATAAGTTTATGTATTTATTTGCGCATAGGATGGATTAACTTATCCATGATATGGTAGTTGTCTGTGCTTTTACATTGGGTAAATAATGCGGTAAGAAGTATGCATGAATGTAATAATATGAAGCCTATGTGAATTTTGATTGCCATATCGACATTATAAGGTGTATATTTTTTCCACACGAGTTGGCTTGAATTTCGTAATAAAAAGTGCATTTATATTCGACTAGGAAAGGAAGAAACATACACACATGCAATGATATAGTTTTTGGTTCGGTGATTAAGTGTTTATATATGTATGCATATTCGAATGGGTGAATTTACCTATATTAATGCATGAAACACGTAAACTCATGCCAACTATGAAATCATGCTGCATAAATGATATATATATTGGAAATTTGTATAGTTTGACATGTAAAGTAGCACTTATGCAATTCTTTTATATTAAAAGGATATAATAGGTCTGATGTTTAATTAATAAAGTTGTTGGTTAGTTATTTATATTCCGTGTACATAAATAGTTTGCTTTGACATATATTGGATTATGTTTTAATTATGTTGTAATATGATCGATATGATTTTAAGTCTGATAACAGATTAAGTTATGAATAATATTGTTATTTTAGATTTTGAATTTAAATTTTTGATGTATGATTATATGAACTGTGATACGATTGGTAATGCCTCATAGCTCTACTCCGACGACAGATACGGGTTAGGGGTTTTACAATCACCCGGGAAAGGCTAATGCTGTTGCTGATGCTTTAAGCCGAAAATCACTGTTTGCTTTACGTGCAATGAATGCACATATGGCCATGTCTGATGATGGTTCGATAGTATCTGAATTGAAAGCAAGACCGTTATTTATTCAACAAATTTATGATGCCCAGAAGGCTGATAATGAGTTGATCGCGAAACGAGCTCAGTGTGAGACGGATGCGGATTCAGAATTCAGAGTTGATGCTGATGACTGTTTGACATTCAGAGACCGAATATGTGTTCCAAGAAATTCAGAGTTGATTTAGATGATTATGAATGAAGCTCATAGCAGTCGGTTATCTGTTCATCCAGGTAGTACAAAGATGTATAATGATCTGAAACAGCTTTACTGGTGGCATGGTATGAAACGAGACATTTCTGGCTTTGTTGCAAGATGTTTAGTCTATTAACAAGTAAAAGCCGAGCATCAGGTACCTTCTAGATTACTTCAGCTGACTATGATACCAGAGTGGAAGTGGGACAGAGTTACTATGGATTTTTTATCTGGTTTACCGTTGACACCGAGCAAGAAAGATGCAATCTGGGTTATTGTGGATAGATTGACTAAATCGGCTCATTTTTTTCCGATACGTACAGACTACTCGCTGGATAAACTAGCTGAATTGTATGTTTCTTAGATTGTGAGACTGCCTATATCTATTGTTTTGAATAGAGATCCGAGGTTTACCTCGTGGTTTTGGAAGAAACTGCAAGATGCGCTAGGTACGAAATTACATTTCAGTACTACTTTCCATCCGCAAATAGATGGCCAGACTGAGCGAATCATTCAGATACTTGAGGATATGTTGAGATGTTGCATTCTCGAGTTCGAGGGTACATGGGAACGATACTTACCTCTGATTGAATTTGTGTATAATAACAGCTATCGAAACCATTTTAAAATCGAGTTTTGGAAAATAGGAATCTACTTTAAGAAAAACGAAAACGGGAGTCGCCACCAATCTTTTTAGGTGTGATTGGATCACCTTATAAAATTTTTTGTTTTAAAACATTAATTTTGGTCCACGAAAGTCGAGAAAACGGATTCGGGAGTCGGTTACGTACGAGGAAGGGTTAGCACCCTCGTAACGCCTAAAAATTGGTACCTAATTGATTATCAAGTGTCTTTAATGTCAAAATTTTGAAAGTTTTAAGATGCAAACCTCTTTTAATTAGAATGTCTCAATTTTGAAAATTAAGGCTCACTTATTTCCAAAGAGTCAAAACATCACATCCAGTAAGTTAGGACGCAACATTTTAAAACCTTCGAAACTAAGCTCGTCTTTCGAAAATTTCTATCTCGAAACCACAAAACGCCATATCCAGTAAGTTAGGACATTATGCTTTGAAATCTCGAAATAATTGTTTAAGTTTTGAAAACTCAAAATCACTTAGAAGGGTGCTTGACTATTCGAATTCAACGAGAAAAGTCGCAACCCAGTAAGTTAGGGCACTACCTTTCTCGAAGTTTCCAAGCATCAAGCATTGCCTTTTAATTTTTTTTTTAAAAAACCTTGGAATATTATTTTTAAATGACGTTTTAGGATGACATATTAATGCATCATGAAGCATAGATGTACAAAATATTCTAACATTTCCATACAAACATAAATAATATCATTATGACAAAACTAAATAACATGAACATACGTTTAATGAAAAAAATCATACTAGGGTAAATATAAGATAATAAACAAATAAAAACATGAGTAAACTAAAAGAAAAACATAATACATGCAAAAATTATACAACAATATATATCATGAAATAGCACATAAAAGAAATAATTAAACATAGCATATAAAAAAATGAAACTATGCACAAATAAGATAAATGACATACACAAAAAAATGAATAAATAGAACATTTACAAATTATAAAAATATAATGCAATAGTTCAAAATACATGAAATGATAATATAATATATATATGCATAGAAATATATATTTGAAAATAAACTATATAAAAAGGTTAAATATTATAATACATAAAATACATAATCAAATGTATAAAAGATAGGAATAAATATACATATTTGAAAAACGAAGAAATTAAAATAAAAAAAGGTTGAAAAACTAAGATAGACGAAGAATAAAATAAGAACAAACCACAGAGAGTAAGAATGCAAGAGGGAGAGAAATTTGAGTGAATGCTTTCAAGAATTCTTATTGCTTCCCAAAACTCCAGTGTGTTACAATGAAGGGAGAGGCCTCTATTTATAGTTGAGCCTCCCAAAATCCAACGGTACAGATCAATTAGATCAAGGGTTAAGATTAAAGGATATCTACAAATTAAATCTCCAAGATTACAAGATCATATCTTCAAGATTGCATATCATATCTAAGATTGTATCATATCTAAGATTGCATATCATATCTAAAATTGCATATCCTTAAAGATTATATTTCCATATGAGTCAAGCTTATAAATGGACCCTTAAATCCTTTCAAGTAATCAGCCATTCCGATTGGGCCAAATTATATGTTTGTAATTTTGTACTGGACTTGGAGTTTGTTTTATTTTTATTTTTTGGGGGTTTATTATTTTAAATACTGAAATGGGCCGGGCAAAAATGGGCTATTACAACAGCTTTCAATCGAGTATCAAAATGGCACCTTATAAGGCTTTGTATGGTCGTAAATGTCATACGCCATTATACTGGACTGAGCTCAGTGAAAATAAGATACACAGGGTCGACTTGATCAGAGAAACTGAACAAAAAGTGAAAGTGATTTGTGAAAGCCTGAAAACAGCGTTAGATCGTCAAAAATCTTATGCGGACTTGAAACGTAAAGATATAAATTTTTAGATTGGAGATAATGTCTTCTTGAAAGTATCACCGTGGAAGAAAATACTCAGATTCAGTCGTGAAGGCAAATTGAGTCTGAGATTTATTGGGCCATATGAGGTTATAGAGCATATCGGGCCGATTGCTTACAGACTATTATTGCCAATTGAGTTAGAAAAGATCCACAATGTATTCCATGTTTTGATGCTTCGTAGATATCGATCTGACCCTTCACATGTGATTAGTCCGTCTGAGATTGAGATTAAACCTGACATGATGTACGAAGAAGAACCGATTCGTATTCTAGCTCACTAGATTAAAGAGTTACGAAATAAGAAGATTCCGCTTGTTAAAGTATTGTGGCATAAACACAGTGTTGAGGAAGCAACATGGGAACCAGAAGATGCAATGAGAAAACACCATCCGAACCTATTCACTGGTAAGATTTTTGGGGACGAAAATCCCTAAGGGGGGAGAGTTGTAACAGCCCAATTTAGATCCTAATCAGAACGATGGTTTCGAGACCATTAATCTGAGTTAGAAAAATATTTAAAAATTAGTTTGTGTTTATTTTGTGTGAATTTATACATGTAAAATTTTCGTGATTTAATTTTGTCGTTTGAGTGTCCGATTAAATAAAATGACTTAATCGCGTAAATGAAAATTAGGTGGTTATTTCTAAAAAGGGCTGAATTGCACTTGGCTTTTTAAATGGAAGCCTTTATGTTGCAATTAGCCCAATATTAAGTGAAGTGGACGACAATGGACATAATATAAATGATAGTATAATGTTTTATTTAAGGTTAAAAATGTAAACTAAAAGTTAAGTTATAATATATCATAAAACATAAATTAATAAAAACCATGTTCATTATCTTTCTCTTGGCTGAAAGTTAAAACAAAGAAAAAGAAAGAAACCAAGCTAGGGTTTGGCATATATTCAAGCTCAATTAAGGTTCATTTTTATTCGGTTTTTGATAATTTTTATGTTTTTGAGATCATTGTTTCAAGTACTACAAAACCCATGCTTCAATTTTTTATTTTGATGAATATTTTGAGTTGTGCCATTGTTGAGAGCTTGTGATTTTTGTTGTTTGATGATGAAATATGAAAGATATGTTTTAGATTAACAAGTTTTGTATTGGAGTTTTTGATGATTTTGAGTAATTAGGACTAAATTGAAAAAAATAATAATCTAAAATGTGAAATAAATGAAATATATGGACTTGTATGAGCACTAGGAACATTCGGCCTAACATGGGTATTTTGAGATTTTGCATATTTTGTGTTTTGTGCAATAGGGACTAAATTGTAAAAATTATAAATGTCAGGGGTAAAATAGTAATTTTGCATTTATGTGTTTTTGGACTAAATTGAATGAAAATATGTTTGAATGAGCTTAATTTGAATATGTTTAGATCAAGAACCAAAGAAATCGGATTTGGATCGGGGAAAAACGAAAGTTGTCGACTAGCAGCCCTGTCTTGTTTTATAACGTTTGAGGTAAGTTTATAAGCAAATAAACGTGTTTAATTGTAGATAAATGTTAAATATATATGCTGGTATGAAAAATATGAATTCATAGATGCTGTTGCCGAATGTGAATAAGCTTGGTAACTATGTTAAGTATTCGTTTCGATCGAGTTACGATGTCCGAAAGCCCAGTATGAATTTTAGGAATAGTTAGGATACATATGTCATGACATAGGATTCTGATATATGTGTACGAGTAAGACCATGACATCGATATATGATTCCGATATGTGTTTATGAGTAAGATCCTGTCTGGGACAGTGGCATCGATCTGTGACTACATGTGAGACCACGTCTGGGACGTTGGCATTGTACGATATATGTGTGATTATCAGAGTGTCCTACCCAATTCTGAATGGTTCATCGGGCAAAGACAAGTTGTGTACGAATGTATTAAACAAGCTAAATGGTCAGGTAAGAATTAACTTGATATCTACTTGAAATGAGGTAAGTAAGTACTATGAATATTTGTTGTAAATCTTGTACAATGCAAATGAAGAAAATGTGTGCATGTGGTATATGTATTTGGTTTGTGAATGAATAATTTGTGTATCATTGAAATGTTCTTAAATATGTGCACATATGGTTTAGTATATTCGGCCATGTTGGTGATTTTATATATGAGAGGTTATTCTATGATCCTTGAGTTGTGAATATGAATAAATGAATCTATGGTTTATTATGATTAATTAGTTGGAAGTTGATGAAAAACATATTAAATAGCCTTGTGAGTTTTCGGCTTAGATGGAAAATTGTTCATAAAAGTGTTTTAATTATTGAAATTGTAATTCAAGGTCAAGTATGGTAATGATAATGTAAAATGTTAGTATGAGTTGACTGTATTAATGAGTTATATATTTGCTTATAACTTACTAAGCTTCAAAAGCTTACTCTATGTTTTTTATGTGTTTCTATTTATAGATTTTGGATTCAAGTTACAAGCTCGGGGATCGTCAGCAAAGTCTATCACACTATCGACCGCTTTCAGTATTTTATAATTTGCATTTTGGAACTATGGCATGTATAGGATATTTGAAAATGCTGGATTTTGGTTGTGTATATAAGCCATGCGAAAATGGCTAAGCTTTTGTGATTTTGGTTGTGTATATAATCCATGCGAAAATGGCTAAGCTTTTGTCTTTAATACTTTGGTTTATGTTCACTTTGGTTTTATAATTACGAGCCATGTATGTATAATATTTGTGTTAGATACTACGTGTACTGTAAGATGGTTGCTTGCTATGTCCCTATTCGGTTTTGACATGCTTTGATTAAGTATTCATCGAGTTTGATTGTTGGTAAATAAATATATATGCATCCATTATTAGGTGTATTTGGTTGTTTTAAATGTGATTCATATTAAATAAAGCATGTATGAAAATTGGGTTGACAAGCTATTAAAGTATTAATATGTGGTACAGCACTAATATTTATTTGGTTATAATCGAACATGAGATAAGTTTATTTGGTATGATTATTACACAGTATGAATGAGATATGTTTTGTATAGCATTAAAAGAATTGCCGACTATGTTTCATGATGGTTAATATTAATGGTAGGATGTGTGTTATTTGCTATGTTTGGTTCTTGGAAATGATAAACTAGTTTCAGCTTAGTATCGAAACAAACATCATAGGCATGCATGTACTCGGATGAGTTTTATTTGTTTAAATTTGGTTGTGATGGTATTTAATGTATGGTTCAAATAATGATAATTTCTATATGTTATTAGATTTTATTAAGTTATATTACATTATGACTGGACAATTGTGATTAAAATAGACAAATTTTAACAAGTTTGTATTCGGTCATGGATCGTTAAATGATGTCATTATTATATTTTATAATATGAATATTGATTTGATTGTTTGAAGTGCTTAGATTTGTAAAATGACTAAGTCTAAGTTGTAAGTGTGCAATTGTTAAACTAAACGTGCATTCGGCTAATGCACTTATTAATAACCAAATGAACAGTAACTTGTACAATGGTAAATCATGAAATAGTCTGTGTTTTGATGTGAAGTATAGGTGTCCAATTTGATATTAAATGAATGTCGAATATATTATGACTTTATTTAAATAATTATATGTAATAGATTTCATATATTTCATTTGTGTATAGAATACTATGTGCGATTAAAGTGTAATAAAGTTTGAATGTCTGCATATTTTTATAAGTTGAATTAAAAGTATATTCTATTATGTTTTATTAGTAATTGTGGCAACTATTGATGTTAAATAATTGTTCTTAAAAGTTTATGTAAGTGTACTCATGTGAATGTCTGGATTTGTGCTTGAACGGTGATACCTCGTAACCTTAATTCGGTGATAGATACGGGTTAGGGGTGTTACAATTATCGACCACTTTTATTATTCGGTTCTACATTTTTTCGAATTGACATAACTTATCGAGATCTCTTATTTTCATTATTTTAAAATTAAATTTCAGGTACCTGAATCTTTTCTGGAGTTTTACTTATTAGTTATGTCTTAAGTCTCTACTGGAGCACCTGCCTCCACTATATGACCATCTAGAAGAATTTTCATCTTTGGAACTAATCAGTCTATTATTTATTCTAACTGATTGTCCTATTGGGACTTTGATTCAAATTAAAATATTAACTTGGTTATTCTCATTAATTTTGTAAACACATCTGATAGTTAACTTGTAATGAGTTATCATTGTTGAACTTCTGGTTCAAATTACTCTTCCTCTAACTCATTACAAGTTATTATTTCTCTTCCCCTAATGTGGGGAAAACTATCGAATCAAAATTGTAATCACAAACCATGTCATAATTGAATCTTGAAAACATTCAAAACATCTAATAATATATATTCCCAACTTTCTTTAAGAATTCACTCATCTTTGTGCGTTGTGGTGGAGCAATTAGAACATATACGCACATACAAACATTCAAAGATGAGAAATATTTAGCTCTTGATCAAAAACCAATTGTAATGGGGAGTATTTATATCTTATTGGCTTGATGCGTACAATATGTAAATCAACATAATCTCATGTTGAAATAGAAAGTTTAGTTCTCATAAGTAATGGTTTAGACATTATTTATGTTGAAACCATTTTCAAATCGAGTTTTGGAAAATGGGAATCGACTTTAAGAAAAATGAAAACGGGAGTCGCCACCAATCTTTTTAGGTGTGATTGGATCACTTTTTAAACATTTTTTTTAAAATTGTTGGTTTTGGTCTACGAAATCAAAAAATGGGTTCGGGAGTCGGTTACGCACGAGGAAGGGTTAGCACCCTCGTAACGCCCAAAAATTGGTACCTAATTGATTATCAAAATGTCACTAATGTCGGAAATTAAAAATTTTAAGATGTAATCCTCTTTAAAGTATTTGAAAATTTGGGTTTACTTGTATCAAAGTATCGACTATAGGATAGCCTTTAGAAATCTCTATCTCAAACCAGCAGAATGCTACATCCAGTAAGTTAGGACATATCACTTTGCAATTCCAAGACAGTCACTTATATTTTGAAATCCTTTAAAAACTTTAGAAGGGTACTTGACTATTCAAACTTGACGAGAAAAGTTGCAACCCAATAAGCTAGGGCACTACTTTTTCAAAATTTCCAAACACCAAGTATTGCCTTTATATTTTTTGAAAATTTTGGAGACTTTTCTTTTTAAAGATGATGCGTGGAGAATTGTATTGCATTATAAATCATAATAATATATTATTGTACTAGGTAAATAAAAAATGAATACTACGATATAAAGAATAATACATATAAAGCAAAAAAAATGCAAACAAAGATATATAGTATGAATAAACAAGATATATAATCATATGAGATAATATTTAAATGATGCATGATATAAAAACAAACATAATCAAATAATGCATGATATACAAATAGAATAAATGTAATGTCAATATGCATATAATTATAAAAAATTTAACACATGCATGATACATACAATACAAAACATATAGAAGAACTAATAAAAAATGATTGATTGCTAACAAAATATACATACAATTAAAAACGAGATATTTCATTTCCATTTTAAAATAGTATCTAATATATAATATAATAACATAATAAAAAGAATAATAATTATATAATATATTGGTTTGAAAGTATGTAATAGATTTCATAATATAACAATATTAGTTTAAAATGAAATAATACATATATAGTAAATAAATAAAAACTGAAATGTGTGTATAATGTGAGTTAAAAAATATGATTTAATAATAATAATCATAAAATAATATAGATATAAAATAATATAATTTGCGATACATGATATACGTAACATATATATATAAAAACAATAAATAATATAAAAATAAAACATAATAAAGATTATATAATAAAATGTAATATAAACATATAAGAAAAATAATAGATATAATATAAAGTAACGTATAAAACAATATATATATATATAAGTAATTAATAAATATAATATATGTGAAAATATAATAATATATGAAAGAGATGTAAAATAATAATTTAAGGAAAATAATATATATAATAAGTAATAATAATATATAATTAAAAAGAATACTTGTAATAAAATAATTTTATAATATATAATATAAAATTAAAATTAAAATTAAAATAAACAAATAATATATATATATATATAGAAATAATATAATAAATATAGGACTAAATTTAAAGTTTAACAAAATTATGGGGCAAATTTTGAAAGGAATAAAACTGAATTAAGGATTAAAATAATAGATAATAAGTAAGGATTAAAATTAAAACTAGATAGAATATTAGGGCTAATTTTAAAAAAAATAAAAAACAATTTGGATTAATTTGGAATGCACGCTAAAAGCTCAGGGACTCACTGAGTAAATAACCCTAGTCCCTGAAACGGTGTCGCTCTCAGGGTTAGCTTTTTAAAGAACAGAGGACTAAATTATAATGAAAACAGAAGATTTGGGCCAATTTTAAATAAGACGAGATTTGTATCAGATGAAATTAAATAATCTAAAAATGCGAAAGGACCGAGGGAATAAATGTCCCACTATAGCGGTAAAACACGCGGACTTTCGGATCGGATCGGGTCGGATTTTGGACCCCATATAAATCCCATTTTGCCCGAAAAAAATCATTCTGTAACTCTTTTTAAAAAAAATAAAAAAAACCTCTGAAAAAGGGCTCCGACCCTCGGAGCTCCCTCGTGGTCGTTTTGGCTCGTCCCAAGGTCTGGCGTGCGTGGTCTCCACGCGCTTAATGAGCCACCACCAGAGCCACCGTATACGGTGGTTAGGGTTTCAAAAACCCTCCCTTTTCTTTGCCGATTCTCAAGTATCAACCTTCTCTCTCTGTTTTTAGTTTCTATTTTTTTAGATCTGCGTGTGTGCATGTTAATAAATGACCAGATAAAATTAAAAAAACGATTCGATTACCTTTGAAAAATGAGATTCGCTTTTTATTTCGCTGTTTCAAAAGGATTACAATGGTTCGTGCTATTCTATTCGGTAAATCCCTATACCTTCTTTTTTTGTTTCTCTTTGCTTCTAAAAACTCTTTGTTTTTTGATTCCCTACTATTCTTCTCTCTGCTTTTGTGTGGGTGTATTTCTGCTATCGGGTCTCTCTCCCGCCGTGTGTTTTTACAGATTAAAAAGAAGGCTTTATAGCCTCTACTACTACAAGTTTTGGAAAGAAATCATCGATTTCTTTCCGTATTTGCTTTGCATGTCTACTGTGATTTGCTTTCCTTTTCTTGCAGGTACTTACGAAAAATCCAGCAATGGCAAAGGCCTGACGATGGTCCACTGGTGGTGTTGATCTCGGCGTGACTTGGGGCCTGGAATCATGGCCTTGACGGGGTAGCTGGAACAGCAGGAGCTGAAGAGTCATGAGGCTTGGCTTCTGGAACCTTCTGTTTGCGGCGCAAGGAGAAAGGCAGAAACCCTAGGGTTTCATGCCTTGGTGTAACAAGCTGGGCCACTTGGGCCCGTTTTGTCCTGGGTCTACTTGGGTCTATTGTAATGGGTCTTAGTTTTAGTGTATCTGGGTAGGATGTAATAGTGGGCCTACTGGTTATTGTAACTGGGTAAGGTCTCTTGTATTTGGGCCTGCCGTTTAGGCTTTTGTATTTGGGTAAAAGACTGTTAAGAGACTTTATATTTTGAAATTTTGGATTTTGCCTTGGCTTCCAATGGGCTGGGCAAAATTGAGGTATTACAGCTGCACCTCTTTGCTCATTGCTATATAACAGGAATAAAGCAAAGATATAAAAGAGCCAATTTTGCCCGGGCTCGCCGAACCTTGAATTTTCAATCTGCTCCCCGCAAAATTTGCTTCTTCGATTTGTAGAGATGCCAAATCATCTTGATCTATTTGAGAACTTTTGAGAATCATATCTGCTACGTCCTTGTTTTTTTCCTTTGTAAGCACAAGGATGCCTAAACCATCTTGAGTCTGTTTGAGAACATTTGAGAGTCATGTCTGCAAGGTCCTCGCTTTGTTCCTTGTAAGCACAAGGATGCCAAACCATCTTGAGTCTGTTTGAGAACATTTGAGAGTCATATCTGCAATATCCTCAATTTGTTCCTTGTAAGCACAAGGATGCCAAACCATCTTGAGTCTGTTTGAGAACATTTGAGAGTCATATCTGCAATGTCCTCGATTTGTTCCTTGTAAGCACAAGGATGCCAAACCATCTTGGATCTGCTTCAGTATAAACATCTGAAGGTTAGATCTACTATATTTGAGAACGTCTGAGAGTCAAATCTGCTATGTCCTTGATTTGTTTCTTGTAAACACAAGAATACCAAATCATCTTGGATCTGCTTCAGTATAAACATCTGAAGGTTAGATCTGTTATATTTGAGAACGTCTGAGAGTCAAATCTGCTATGTCCTCGATTTGTTCCTTGTAAACACAAGAATACCAAATTATCTTGGATCTGCTTCAGTATAAACATTTGAAGGTTAGATCTACTATATTTGAGAACGCCTGAGAGTCAAATCTGCTATGTCCTCGATTTATTCCTTGTAAACACAAGAATGCCAAATCATCTTGGATCTGCTTCAGTATAAACATCTGAAGGTTAGATCTGCTATCTTTGAGAACGTCTGAGAGTCAAATCTACTATGTCCTCGATTTGTTCCTTGTAAACACAAGAATGCCAAATCATCTTGGATCTGCTTCAGTATAAACATCTGAAGGTTAGATCTGCTATCTTCGATCTGTTCCCTATAAACACAGGGATGCCAAATCTGCTATCTTCAACTTGTTCCCTATAAACACAGGGATGCCATGCTGAAATCTTCAATCTGCTTCGCTGTAAACACAGGAATGTCAGATCTACTATCTTTGATCTGTTCCCTATAAACATAGGGATGCCAAATCTTGTTTCTTTGATCTACATTGTCCAATAAAAGACATAACCTGTAGAATGCGTATGAGTTCATGCCTATGATCGAAGTGAGTCAAATTCTCCTAATTAGACATGTTATAATGCAAAATATTATGAATATGACCCTTATTTCGAGCGTCATCACTCATTCCCTCATCGAAGTTTTAACTTTATACTTCTTGATGTATCAATCATACTCTACTTGTATGCTTTGAATCAACTTAGTCCTATTGTGCCATTCTCCAAATGTTGTGACCCGCTGGAGATGTTTATGAAATAATCATTTCTTAAGATCAATTTAAAATGTCCCACCACCTTTTGGACTGAAGAAGAAATTTCCCCGAGTACATCCGACCCTCAAATATGGAAATTCTTTAAACAATTGACTTGTTTCAGTTTCTTGTATTATCTAGAAATTTCCAGAGTAATATGCAAAACTTCGTTTGTAAAGATATTTAGTTCATCAATCATTATTTCTATGCAACACACTTTATGAATAATGGGACGAATAAATTGATCTTGAGGATAATGATTTATCAAAAAGATAAAGGAGGTTAATCTAGGAATCTATCTTTGAGAAGAAAGAGAATCCAAAGATAGTAAACAGGACAAAAAATCAGATGCCCCAGATATCGCCGCTTGAGCGTCTATACACCAGCTCCATGAAGACTTTCTTGAGTTCAACATGTGTTTAAAAGATCCAAAGTAATTTGTTGATGCCTCGATATGTAACATACTTCACTTCTCGTCGAATCCGATATAGCAAGGTCACTGCATGACTTTCCAAATTTGAGCTGCCCTTTACTCAAAACCCCTTTGGTCTCAAGGCGCCCTTTGCGGGTTTTCACATTGGCCTCTCCATCTTTTTCTTTTTTCTCATTACTTTTTTCTCTTTTTCTTTTCTTTTTCTTTTTTTTTTTTGAAATAGAAGTCCCAAAGTGCCCTTTGCGGGTTTTCACCTTGGCTTCCCTTCTCCTTCAGACAAAGTACTCTTTGACTGAGTCCGAATTCACTGGATCAGATAAATTCTTCCTATCCATTTCTTGTCAAAATCAATACACCTCTAGAGAAAGCCCTCTTCGTAACATATGGCCCTTCCCAATTCGGCATCCTTTTGCAAGGTTTCCTTTATGAGATTCTTTTGGACGAACCTTCTTTGTCATAAGTCTGTGTCATCCATTCTTGGTACATTTGCTTAGGATGAATATTTTCAAGTTAAGTTTACTAGAGGTATTCAATTCTTGACTCCATCAAAGCTTGGAGGAAAAATCTTGATTCATAAACCCATGAGAAAGGGATTACCCCAGCAGCCGTCCTGGCTGTTGTTTATCAAACCCTACAAAAAGATGGTTCAATGATTCTCAGCAGACAAGAATGAAATTGCTGACTTTATCCTTCAACCTGGAAAGCTGAGGTACAGAGATTACTCCTGGAGCATACATCCCACCATGACTCGATGATGTTTCTAAAGCATCCCTAATCTTCATAAATTGCCCCCAACTGTGAAGCTGCCAAATGAGCGTAGCAAATAGGAGGCACAACAAATATGGCTGTAGTGTTCATTTGATACATGTAGGATAGAGAATGAACAAACTCTTGCAAATCATCAGCCGAAAACCCAGCCTGGTCTAAGAGAACATGATAGTGGGTCTGCCTCGTGATTCCAATCATTCCAGCATGGGTATCAAGGTAAAAATCATTGTTCTTAGGATGGCATACTTTGTTGTCAATGACAGTACCATGTAGCAAATTGTCAGGAGATCTCTGCTGAAAAAAAAAACTTGGTATGATGGTTTTTCGTACAATAATAACCACAATCTTTAGGGTTCCACTTCTCGCCAAGGAACTTGCAAGCCTCAATAACTTGATCAAAACTTGATTGAATTGAGACTCGCTAACCCTCTCCCTGAAAATAATGATTTGATCAGGTTTCCTCTTCTCTGAACTTGTATAGAAGTCTAAGAGAGCTTCCTTTATGATACCGTCATCAACTTTGTCAGAAACTGGTTTTGAAGAAAGAATCTATCATTTTAAGCTTCAGAGACTGTGTACGGCCTGATGCCCCATAGCTAAAAATCAATGGCCACCGCCTGGAGCTAACCATCGCAACTATTGACGGCACATCAGACTGCTCAGGAAAGCCAAACAATGCACCCATTCCAAGGATGATGGTTGGAACCTTTGAAACAACTAGAATTGAAGGTGTTTGCCCTAGCGTAAGCATAGAGAGTAGGCGGTAGTTTCTTATGCCAATTTTTACCAGTCTCGGTCATCTTTTGTAATTTGTTTTTTCTTCTTTTTCTTTTCTTTTGGCAACCTTTGTTGTACTGTGGTATGGCGCATTATCTTTGAAAAGACTGCAAACTTTTGGCATTGTGCAGTTATATATTATCTTTTTGCTTTTTTTTTGAAATAGATGACTTTTGACTTTGTAATATTGGCATATGAAGCTATCTCCCCCTCTTAATGGAGTAGTTGACATCTACAAAGATAAGTCATTGTCAGCTTGAAACTTTTGATGAGCTTGGGCCCATAACATACATGCCCCATAAGTCTTTACTCCTTTAAATTTGGCATTCATTGTACAATTGATGCAATCCCTTTCCATGGTGAACCAACAGTGCCCCAAAACCTCATGTTTATCCTGGCAATTGCAAATCCTCCTGCATGCATCTTTAGACCATATTTTTTGAATTCCCATAATAGTCTCAACAAGGTCTTGTTTTGTCTCCTCACCTAATTCCAATTTCGCAATCTTTCCTTCCTCTAAGGCTATATTTCCTACCACCACTTCATGGGGTAAAAACCATTTTCAACAAATTCAGAAACAAGTCACAATTTCTGTCACCTTCAAAGTACTGAGATTTTTCTAAACACATATCGCACTCAAAAGGAACTCTGAATCTATAGTATCATTGCCCATGTCATTGATATCTGGGGATCTATGATAGGCACACAAAAGAATATACAAGGAATAAATGAATTCAAAAATGACTATTTACATGAAATGAAAATTTATAAAGAATGTCAAAGGTCAAAAGAATCAGAATGAAAGAATATTTACTCGGATAAATAATAAAATTATGTTTTATTGAAAATAAAAATGTCTGAACATGAGCCTACTTCTCAAAAGAAATCTCATTACTCCTAGGCTTTAGAGAAACAAGAGTGTTCTGAATATTACTCCGTAAAATTCCTAAAGATTATAGGAAGTTCTTCTGCAGTCCAATTGTTTAAAGAACTTCCTGGTTCGTAAAGGCGAATGCCCTCAAGGTTTCTTTGTTCAGTCCCTTCCTCATGTATGACATTGATGGGATTATTTTCATTTCCAAACACCCCCTTCTTTGGGTAAGCTATCCCTCTTGACACAAAAGTCAGGGATATGTAAGGGAACGTCTCTTTTTCACTTAGCCATGACCCTCTTCTCTCTCTCTTTCCTTTTCTTTCTTTTTTAATAACTTTAACTAATTATGGTCTTTTTATAATTTAAATGCATATAATGCGATGTGATGTAATACAAATGCATGAATGCAAAAAGGTATCGATCTCGACTTAATTTCATTTAGAAAACTTTATTTAGAAAAAGAATATCTTTACATATGAATGGATTACAAATACGCCTTCGTCCTATGGCCCAAAGTTTTAACTCAACAAAGCTAACTCTTGACAATGATCTGACTGTGCTCAATGTATCAGCTTGTACCTTCATGGTCCGTAAATGATCTACTACCATCCCTAATTTGAGCTATGGGTTCACCCATAAGATAATCCCTACATCTATGGACACCTCTTCTGTGAAGTTGTTCTAATTATCTTGAAAGAAAGATTGGAAAACAAGTGGGCATTCCTGCTTAACATGCTACCTTAAAATGATATTCAACACATTTAGGGTTTCTTGAGAGCTTTCAGATTCCTGTCCACGCAAAGCATTTTGAAATGCTTAGATGGGTATCTTCTCAGTATAGTTAATCTCTACTTTAAAGGTCTTTTAAATGATATGGACTTCTTTAATCTCATTCTTTTACGTCCATTTTGACAGATCATCAGGGCTTGCATTTCCATTATCTCTAATAAGTGCAACATAGTGAACTCATGCTTGGTTTGGTCCTATAATAAATAAGCCTTTTACCATCATAGGCACAATTCTTTCCATCCAACTCACCTTTGTAGGTTCACGCATTCTGTCAATCACTTTTCTTCCAACACTCTTACCATCGACCATCTTCCTATGAAAGAGAAATGTTGTAATGGTGGAAATGTCCATCAATACTCTTCTTGTTCACCTTAAAATGATTGGTGAGTACATTACCTTTTGCCCTGCAGCACGCCTTGCCATAGGGTTTCGAACAATCTTCTTCGTATCCAATTCTACTTTGATTGGAAACAACATTAAGACGCACTAGTGGCAGAAGAGGCAGGAATTCCAAGACTGCCCCTTTTCCCTCCTGCTCTTCCATTTTAGCTCACTCCCTCTCCCTATGACATTCATCAAATTCCTCACAAAAGTTGGAATATAGTTAGCCCTTGAGTAAACTTTATCAACTTGAGTCATAGGACAACGCCACAAAATTGAATATTCCTCCACCACGGGTACCATATAGGCTTTTCCAAATGTAAAGCAACTGTATACAAGATTCCAATACTGAGTGATAGCCCGAAACAAATTCTCGTCTGTTCCCAAGTCAAGCAAGTACTGCAAGTCCCAATGGTTGTTGTAGAACAACTGCTTGGCTTCGCTACCCCATTGATCCCATATTTCCTTTAACTCATGCTGATTATCCTATGTGATACGAATGTAGTCTGACAGCTCTGACACATATCGCATGGCTAGACTATTTTCCTTTACTAACTGAGTTTGCTCTGACCATATATGGACGTTAGCATTGTCTTCCACTCTATCAAGAAGTTTGTTCTCCATAATAAAACTCTCTAACTTAGAAACTGACCGAAAATCGATACCTTTTAAATGCGAAATGATATGCAACAAAAGAAAGGAGATAGTTAGTATCACATGATAACAATAAACTCAAAGATAACCTACAAGGGTAATAATTACGGTATAATTCTATCTAGGTTGAGCTCTTATGATCCTTCTATATGTGGTTTAGTTCTAAAGTTGAGGTACCTGAACCAGCAGATTCCTCGATCCTCACCCATTATAGGCTCATTTGAATCGAGTTCAGTTCAGGGGGACACATTTCCCTATGGCTACATGGAGATGAAAATCTCACGAAACCATAGGTACGGATGTATCCCGAAAGTGATCCACTATCCTGCACGGAGGCGAAAACCTCACGAAGGCGTAGCTTCTCACTCCCACTTAAGGGTGTGACCATAACAGTCATGCAAATGCAATGCGTATTAGAATATAGCAACACATGCAAGAACACAAACACATGTAATGCAAAGAAGATTAAATTTTAAAATTTTTAATTACCGACATTAAGACAAGAGATAATCAATTACACGGCTTGACTCTCTTATTAATCCCCAGTAGAGTCGCCAAGCTGTCGAAACTATTTTCAAATCGAGTTTTGGAAAATGGGAATCGACTTTAAGAAAAATGAAAACGGGAGTCGCCACCAATCTTTTTAGGTGTGATTGGATCACCTTTTAAACATTTGTTTTAAAATTGTTGGTTTTGGTCTACGAAATCAAAAAATGGGTTCGGGAGTCGGCTACGCACGAGGAATGGTTAGCACCCTCGTAACGCCCAAAAATTGGTACCTAATTGATTATCAAAATGTCTCTAATGTCGGAAATTAAAAATTTTAAGATGTAATCCTCTTTAAAGTATTTGAAAATTTGGGTTTACTTGTATCAAAGTATCGACTATAGGTTAGCCTTTAGAAATCTCTATCTCAAAACAGCAGAATGCTACATCCAGTAAGTTAGGACATATCACTTTGCAATTCCAAGACAGTCACTTATATTTTGAAATCCTTTAAAAACTTTAGAAGGGTACTTGACTATTCGAACTTGACGAGAAAAGTTGCAACCCAATAAGTTAGGGCACTAGTTTTTTGAAATTTCCAAACACCAAGTATTGCCTTTATATTTTTTGAAAATTTTGGAGACTTGTCTTTTTAAAAATGATGCGTGGAGAATTGTATTGCATTATAAATCATAATAATATATTATTGTACTAGGTAAATAAAAAATGAATACTACGATATAAAGAATAATACATATAAAGCAAAAAAAATGCAAACAAAGATATATAGTATGAATAAATAAGATATATAATCATATGAGATAATATTTAAATGATGCATGTTATAAAAACAAACATAATCAAATAATGCATGATATACAAATAGAATAAATGTAATGTCAATATGCATATAATTATAAAAAATTTAACACATGCATGATACATACATTACAAAACATATAGAAGAACTAATAAAAAATGATTGATTGCTAACAATATATACATACAATTAAAAACGAGATATTTCATTTCCATTTTAAAATAGTATCTAATATATAATATAATAACATAATAAAAAGAATAATAATTATATAATAATATATTGGTTTGAAAGTATGTAAGAGATTTCATAATATAACAATATTAGTTTAAAATGAAATAATACATATATAGTAAATAAATAAAAAATGAAATGTGTGTATAATGTGAGTTAAAAAATATGATTTAATAATAATAATCATAAAATAATAGAGATATAAAATAATATAATTTGCAATACATGATATACGTAACATATATATATAAAAAACAATAAATAATATAAAAATAAAACATAATAAAGATTATATAATAAAATGTAATATAAACATATAAGAAAAATAATAGATATAATATAAAGTAACGTATAAACAATATATATATATAAGTAATTAATAAATATAATATATGTGAAAATATAATAATATATGAAAGAGATGTAAAATAATAATTTAAGGAAAATAATATATATATAATAAGTAATAATAATATATAATTAAAAAGAATGCTTGTAATAAAATAATTTTATAATATATAATATAAAAGTAAAATTAAAATAAACAAATAATATATATATATAGAAATAATATAATAAATATAGGACTAAATTTAAAGTTTAACAAAATTATGGGGCAAATTTTGAAAGGAATAAAACTGAATTAAGGATTAAAATAATAGATAATAAGTAAGGATTAAAATTAAAACTAGATAGAATATTAGGGCTAATTTTAAAAAAAAATAAAAAACAATTTGGATTAATTTGGAATGCACGCTAAAAGCTCAGGGACTCACTGAGTAAATAACCCTAGTTCCTGAAACGGTGTCGCTCTCAGGGTTAGCTTTTTAAAGAACAGAGGACTAAATTATAATGAAAACAGAAGATTTGGGCCAATTTTAAATAAGACGAGATTTGTATCAGATGAAATTAAATAATCTAAAAATACGGAAGGACCAAGGAAATAAATGTCCCACTATAGCGGTAAAACACGCGGACTTTCGAATCGGATCGGGTCGGATTTTGGACCCCATATAAATCCCATTTTGCCCGAATAAAATCATTCTGTAACTCCTTTTTAAAAAAAATAAAAAAAAACCTCAGAAAAAAGGGCTCCAACCCTCGGAGCTCCGGCCTCGTGGCCGTCCTGGCTCGTCCCAGGGTCTGGCGTGTGTGGTCTCCACGCGCTTAATGAGCCGCCACCAGAGCCACCGTATACGGTGGTTAGGGTTTCAAAAACCCTCCCTTTTCTTTGCCAATTCTCAGGTATCAACCTTCTCCCTCTGTTTTTAGTTTCTATTTTTTTAGATCTGCGTGTGTGCATGTTAGTAAATGACCAGATAAAATTAAAAAAAACGATTCGATTACCTTTGAAAAACGAGATTCGCTTTTTATTTCGCTGTTTCAAAAGGATTACAATGGTTTGTGCTATTCTATTCGGTAAATCCCTATACCTTCTTTTTTTGTTTCTCTTTGCTTCTAAAAACTCTTTGTTTTTTGATTCCCTACTATTCTTCTCTCTGCTTTTGTGTGGGTGTATTTCTGCTATCGGGTCTCTCTCCCGCCGTGTGTTTTTACAGATTAAAAAGAAGGCTTTATAGCCTCTACTACTACAAGTTTTGGAAAGAAATCATCGATTTCTTTCCGTATTTGCTTCGCATGTCTGCTGTGATTTTCTTTCCTTTTCTTGCAGGTACTTGCGAAAAATCCGGCAATGGCAAAGGTCTGACAATGGTCCACTGGTGGCGTTGATCTCGGCGTGACTTGGGGCCTGGAATCATGGCCTTGACGGGGTAGTTGGAACAGCAGGAGCTGAAGAGTCATGAGGCTTGGCTTCTGGAACCTTCTGTTTGCGGCGCAAGGAGAAAGGCAGAAACCCTAGGGTTTCATGCCTTGGTGTAACAAGCTGGGCCACTTGGGCCCGTTTTGTCCTGGGTCCACTTGGGTCTGTTGTAATGGGTCTTAGTTTTAGTGTATCTAGGTAGGATGTAATAGTGGGCCTGCTGGTTATTGTAACTGGGTAAGGTCTCTTGTATTTGGGCCTGCCGTTTAGGCTTTTGTATTTGGGTAAAGGACTGTTAAGAGACTTTATATTTTGAAATTTTGGATTATGCCTTGGCTTTCAATGGGCCGGGCAAAATTGAGGTATTACAATTTAGATTTGTTTAATCAATAATTTCTCTAAACAATTATGCCGCAAACTTTTACAAAAGTTTTTCAAACTCAATCAATAAAAGTTGAGATATAAACTCATCAGTATTAGCAAGATGAATTGTCTTTATTACATGATCTGAAATTAATTATTTAAATAAGTAATATTGCAAACGACAGGTTGTAAGTTGATAATACATACATGATTATTTTGTAGATGCATCATATAAAACCATCCACATGGTGGATGAATGGGCCCATATTCATTTTAGAAATGCAATACATTAAATCTCAACTTTAGCTAGTGAGTTTCTAAGAATCAAATTTTATTGAGAACAAGCAACAAATAAAAATATTTGGGAGAACAAGCAACAAAAAATATCACAAAGATTATAAATTAGTAACCCAATCCCCTTTTTTTATTCATATGAAATATAATATTTTCCTAATTCACAATCTTAATATGAGATCCATTATAAATATCTTTTAAAACCAAAAGATTAACCATCACAAGATATTAATATATTAGCTCTTCTAAAGCTTTCGACTAATTTTGTACTATCAAATATTGAAATAATATTTGTTTGTTTTAGTACAAAATTAGATAAATACTTTCTATTGATAGAATTTATTACTACATTCTCATAGTCTTCCTCAAAGAATATTAATAGAAACAAAATATTTGGGCATATGTCACATATGTGGCCAATAATCTTTCATATCACATTGATAACATACGTTATCTTTAGCCTTTGAAGAGTTATCTTAAGAACTCTCATTGTTCTCTTATTTATTACTATGTTCCCACTTTTAGTGGTCCATGATTATATATTTAATTTTCTTTATGTTTTACATTCACTTTGGGGAATTCAACAAATCTAGTAGGACGGACTTATAAACATCCCAATAGATTCTTTATTTCATAATCACCATCACAAACATGCATAGATTTTAAATCATAATCTATCTATTAATGTTGTCATGATTAGTCTCCAATTATAATAAACATAATATAATAAATAAAATATAGTAAAATATACCTGAAAATCTTTAACATCATCGTCATCATCATGATCCATTATGAGATTGAATCTTTCAACATCCTAAAGATGAGATGAAAGAGGAATGGATTGGAGGACGACTTCAAAAGATTTAAAAAAAAATAGAGAATCACCGTACTGATAATGTGTTATAAAATAAAGAGAGATGGAGAGAATAAATAACAAAAAAAATATGAAAGCAATAGAGAATGTAATTTGTTGATCAAAAAGGGTAATTACAATGCTTCATCAGAGTCTCTATTTATAGGCATAAGAAGTATAATAGAAGTAGAGATCTAATTCTAATAACTATTAGAATTTAAAGTACATTAAAATTTTATCTTGATCATGATGGACATCTATTTAATAAGATATTCATAACACTATATTTTTCTTATTTTTGAGACTTTCTGACTTTTTACTTTTGTTGGATTTTTTTGTGTTTCTTTTGAATTTTATATTTTTTTTAAAAGAAAGTATATTTTTAAAATTTCTGGAACTTTTTTTATTTTTAATTTTTTCCTATTTTTTGAATTTATTTAAAAGAAAATACAAACGGGTGATGTCCACCTCAATTTTTTTTTTAAAGTAGTCAACAATTAGAATAAACTTATAGATGGTTAGAAATTTTAGATACCAAATAACAATCGTGAAGGCTGTAAGACTAGGACATCTCAAACAGGAGTCCCCCACCAGGCACTGACTGAAATTCAGCCATGACCGGTCCCCCCCACTTTACAAGATATATGGAATTAGGAATAGGTATCATGATCATATTCATGGCCATAAATGTTTTACAATGGTATTATGCTGTAAACAATGTATTTAGTAGATTCCTCCATTGTATATGGAGACAAGCATATGAAGACTGTCGTCAAAGAACGAAAAATAAAGCAGAGGATTATAATTATTAGTGGAAGCAATAGTAGGAATCCCTTTGCCAATCTTGTTGACCATACTGTTTTTGAATATTTTGATCAATCAAGTAGAGAAAATATTTAGGTGGACGGCTCGACTATGTTCTATCAGACATTAACATTTTCTCTTTTTATTAAAGAAATGAGCAAACTGATTAAAGAACAAATTAATATTTTAGATTAAAAATTTTGTCTATTTGTATTATTAAAAATTAGTGTGCTTGAGAGAATAATTAGACAATAATATGTGACGTGTCAATGTATGTCATGTTAACATACAACGACTAACTTTTAATAATATAAATAGACAAAAAAATTAACAAATTGATCAATTTACTATTTGATTTAATGTACAATGACTAATTTATTTATTTTTTGAATAGATAAAATAAAATTTAATCTAATTCCTAATATAAGTGTTTGTATAATATTTTTACTACTATATACTAAAATAGAAGGAAATGTTTGTAGATTAATTCTGGTACGCTAACTAACCTTTCCTTCTAAAGTGTAAATTATTATGGCATTTCCTAATAGGGTTACAACATTTTCGAACCACAACAACCTGTTCGTAGGTAAACATAGACACGCATGAAAAAAGGTACTTCATATATGTCAGTATGCCCCTATAATTAAAGTAAGGAACATAAAGCCAAATATATGTATAATATATTATATTAAAGCTTTTATTGGATTCTTGTAGTAAGTTAATTCAACATCAATTTAGTTGAAAATATTAAAAAATAAAAAAATAATTATAAGGGTATTTATATTTTTCAATAATTTTATAATATTTTTTTTAAAATTAAATGGCTTAAATTGCAAGTTTAAAACTTTGTTTAGTAGAGTCAAAACATACATGAAAAGATATAAAAAAATTCTTTTTCCATTGATGTGTTTAGCGGGGATTATAAAACAAATTGAAAATGAAAATAATTTTCTTCCTATTTATTATTTGGCAAGGTTTAAAAAAAAAAGAACAATATGAATTTTTAGAAGTACACAATTTAAAACTAATTTACATTTTTCTTTATTTTTTCTCATCTAATATTTCAATTTGAAAATTTTAACTTTAATACATTATTATGACCATTTTTTTCTTCAATTTTTTTTTGAATTGAGATATTTAAACTCACTTACCTTTATAATTTTTTATAAGATTAATATTTTAACAATTTAACTATCATAATTCATATTCCATTCATGTAGATCATACATGTCCAGTCTGTCATAAATTAAAAAATTTTAACTTTTTTTATATATAAAAAATTGAACCATTAATATATACAACATTTTAGATCAATGTGATTGAAATATTAGATCAGTTCAAAATTTTAAATGCATGACAAATACAAATATCTTGACAAATTTAATGGTTGTACTGTTAAAATATTAATCGTATAAAAATTACAGAATGATGTAAAAACCACTTTAGTTTTACATCGGTGTAAATAAATCCCTTTATTTTTTTATATAATTTTTTCTTTCACCCACAAATTGAATCCACACCAACAAACTCTTAAATCTTCTTACTTAACCCCAAGTTAATTCGCGAGGTTTTTTAAAACCACCAATGAGATAGACACGAAATACATGCAGGATCATCATTAAGACCATCATACTTGCCGACCATCGATGAACTGATCGGGTTAACCAACCAAAGTTAGCTTCAGTCATTATGTATTGAACAAAAGCAAAAGCCTCAATAACGGTTGGACAATAGTAAAAAGTCATAGCAAATCCTGTAGCTACTTGTACCAAAAAACAAGTAAGCGTAATTCCTCCTAGACAATAAAATATGTTAATATGAGGAGGAACATATTTACTAGTTATATCATCTGCAATCGCCTGAATTTCGAGGCACTATTCGAACCAATCATAGACTACTCATCCGATTTGAGATTTCTTTTAAATTGTAGTATAAGCTATTTAATTTAAAATTTTATGAAATTATTGAAAATTAAAATACTCATAATAAAATTCGTTGTTTTTAAAAAAAATCACAAATTTTTCAATTAAATTATGACTTTAACTCAATCATTTAACTTTATAAGTTATATATATATTTGGGGAGGGATTTTAATTTTATACTTTTTCATATATTTTTGTACGATTAATATTTTAATAATCCAATCATGAAATTTATATATACATAAAATTTTATTTGTTATGCATGTAAATTTTCTTACAAATCCAATATTTCCATTATATTGATCTAAAATATTTTATATATTAATATACATTGAACGCTTAAAATTTTTTTACAAAAAATAAATAATTAAAAATTTTAAATTTATGTCAAATTTGATATACTTAATCTATATGAATGGAATGTAAAATATGAAAGTTGAATCATTAGAATATTAATAGTATAGAAATGTATTAAAGAGTGTAAAATTTATTTTGATTATTTGCTTATTTACTTATTTGCTTAGTTGCTTCAATTATTTTTTGATTTTTGTCACTATATTTTGAAATTAAAAAATATATTAAATGTAAAAAATGTGATTTTTTAATAAAAAGTTATCTTAAATATAAAATGTTAAATTGATACCAACATAAAATTTTAACACGAATATTTTATGGCATCATCAATAATTCAATTTTAACATAAATTTATAAAGATTCAATATGATTAAACAATTCAATAATATAAATAGTACAAAATGTGAAAATTAATTTAATAATATAAATAATAGATATAAATAAAATTATTACTATTTAAATTTTGAGATTTTTTTTGGAAGATTTTGATTTTTGATTTGGGGATGAAGTGTAAGAAGTAAAAGTTTAGAGGGAAATAAAAAGTTTTGGGATTTGGGGAGTAGAATTTTTGGGGAAGTAAATGGGGGAGTAAAATTTTGAGAAGAAAAAATTTAAAAAAAAAAACTTGGGGAAAATAGGTTGGGGGTGGGAAGGCAGCCGGGATAGGAGTAAAAGTTTTGGGGGAAAGTAAAAAGGTTTAGATGTTTGAGGTAAAAATGTAAAATATTATAGCTTAGTATTTAGTTTATTCGAGTTATTCGAGTTATTCAAGTTATTCGAATTATTCAAACTCAAAATTTGTAAAGAAAATTTTAAGTTGACTCGAATAACTATACCCATTTAACTCTAAATTTAAAAATTATTTTTCATTTTTTTAGTTGAATCGAGTTTTGTTCACTTCTACCTTAAAAGACATCAATTAAATTAGGTCTTAAAACTAGACTACAAAATACAAATGACAATTGGACTTTTAAAAAATGTACATTTTTAAATGTCTGAGCTTTTAAAAATGGGTTGATATGTATAAAGCTTGACAAATTATATCAACTTGATACTTGATTTTTTTAACCTAATTGGTACCTAAATTTGACAATCATAAGTCAATTTGGTACCTTTTTTATGTACTTGACTAACACTGTTAAAATATATTGATGTAGCAATAACGATCAATAGTATGGTGACATGTGGCAGCCTCACATTTTGACACATGACAAAAAATATATATATAATTTATTTTTGCCACGTGTTAAAAAATGAGTGTACCACATACCACAATGCTATTGGCCATCGATGCCACGCTAACATATTTTAACAGTATTAGTCAGGTACCTAAAAATTTAAAATGATATGGCTTATGATTGCGAAGTAGGTATAAGTTGTGAAGTTTAGATACTCATCTATATTTATTCCTTTTAGAAATTAAATTGAGTTTTCTTAAATTGGGCTGCAAAATCTGATTGTGCCTCAAGTTATAATTTTAAAAAATGAATTTTGGGCTCCAAAAAACTAACTTCTGACTTTAAAATTTAAAACAATCTTCTAATATTAAGCCCAACCCCAAAATGATTTATTTAAAATTGATTTTCTAAATTTTCTAAAAGTAAAATTTATTTTTATTTTAAACCAGAAATTAATTTTATTATTATTTTTCCAAAATCAATGGATATCCAAATATCCACTTACTTCATGCAAAAATTTCAAATTATTAAAATAAATCAAATTAAAAATAATATAACATTAATTTCAGTATAATTGAAATCAAATTTAATTAAATCTAACTTAATTCAGTTATACATCTTTAAAATGTTAAGTTGGAAGAGATTTCTTTTAGTTCTTAATTTAATTACGATTTTAAAATAAAATTGATAAAAATCTAATTTTAGAATCAAAATAATTATGCCGAAAAAAATTCATGGTCCTTGGACGAAATTGTAAACTCCGAGTATCTACAAGTATTATTCTATTTTCGCCATTTTGCTTAATAATTTCCCACTATTTTGACAATTTTTTTTATTTCATATATATATGAGAAAAATAACATTTCCAAAGAATTTTTTTTTAAGATGTAAAAAGAAAATTTTTAGAAGAAATCGTAAAAAATAAGTGAAAATAAAGAAGTTTCTGGAAATAAACAGATTGGAGATGAGAAAATAAGAGTTCTTTTTATTGCAAGTTTAAAAAATTTCTATTATAATATTAAAAGATAAATATCAAAACTATATATGAACTATGATTTTGTGTGATTTTATACATAAAATTTTGATTTGACTCATCTTTCACAAATCATTAACATTATCAAATTAGCATCATTTTATGTTGATATATTACATACAAATAATTATATTAATTTCATATGAAAATAAATATATGTATTCATCTCTTCAACAATATACAATTGAATCAAAATTAAAATTTTATGTGTATATATGAACCACAATTTAAGTTTCATGTTCATGTGTATAATTACATCAAATTAAATTCATGTATCAAATTATACATGTGACCAAAGTTCATTTATAAATTTAAGATTTATACTTAATATTAAATCAATTAAAAAGGACAAAATATAAAATTAAGCATTAGAGCAAATCCACACAATCACTGTTCGAAACGTGGAAGGGTTAGTCAAGCCTGAAAAGAAATCGAAGCTAGGAGCTGCTTTGAAAAGTGATGAGGTTAGGAAGATAAGAAAGAGCATAAGCTAGTAATTAGAGAATACAAACCATGAATTTCATATCTGGTAGCATTGAAGAGAGATTGCACAAACGAACAATGTGGTAAATTTCTTGAACTTTAAAAAAAAACTACATAGTAACTTACATTTTGTTGAAGTCCTTTCGCAGATGCCAAAGTATGTAAAATTTTTAAAGAAGCTATTAACAAAGAAAAGGAAGTCAGACAACTTGTCGATTGTGGAGCTCAATGTAGTTTGCTCGGTCATCCTCCAAAACAAACTACCCAACAAACTTAAAGATCCAGGGAGTTTTAGTATTCCTTGTCTCATTGGTAGTTTAAATGTTGAAAATGCCTTGGCTGATTTGGGAGCTAGTATAAATGTTATGCCTTATAAGATGTTCAAACAACTTGGTCTTGGGGAACCCAAACCCACAAAGATGAGTATTCAACTAACGGATCGATCAATTAGGTATCTTAGAGGTATTATTGAGGATGTACTTGTGAAAGTTGATAAATTTGTATTCCCTATTGATTTTGTTGTATTGGACATGGATGAAGATATTGAGGTACCTATGATATTAGGTCAACCCTTTTTAGCCACTGCTAGAACTATTACTGATGTGGGTACTAGTGAACTTGTGCTTCGTGTAGGTAATGAAAAGATTACTCTTCAAGCACATGATTTTGTAAGAGTCCCTAATGAGTGAGATGATACTAATTGTTCTATTAATGTCAGTAATCATGTGGCTCAACGTTTTTTTCTAGGAAACCCCTCATGACAATGTGTTGAAGCCATATTTTATTCAAAATGATAGAACTCAAGGGACAATTGAAGAGCGAATGGTGTAGCTCGACGAATTAGATGAATGACGACCGAAAGTTGATGAGAAATCGAGAAAACACAAGTGTCGAGACCATTGTTTGATCTGAAAAATGGTCGACATTTTATTTTTTGGAATCGAAAACGAGAGTCGCCACCAATCATTTTTATGAGGTGTGATCGGGTCACCTTATAATTAATCGTTCTAATAAAACATTGTGATTTATTAAAACAATATTTTTGGTCTACGAAATTCAAGAAAATAGGTTCGAGAGTCGGTTACATACGAGGAAGGATTAGCACACTCGTAACGCCCAAAATTGGTACTTAATTGATTAATTAACATCTTATCGTCGAAAGTTGAAAACCCAAAAAAATTTAAAGTACGATCCTCTCCTTTTATTAATGTCGATTAAAAACTTTGAATGAATTAAAACGAGTATTAAAGGCCCTCTCGTCTCGAAGTACCAAAATTTCATATCCCGTAAGTTAGAACACGACATTTGAATCCCTTGAAAGTAAGCTAGCCTTTTAAAATGTTTTATTTTAAAAGTTGTATTTTGATTTCTTAAAAGGTATTCGGTCGTTTAGATCCAACAAGAAAAATTGAAACCCCGTGAGTTAGGGCACGACTTTCTCGAATTTCTAAATACCAAATATTTCTTTTATTTGAAATTCACATATTTTAAATTTTAAAAGAATATTCGGTTATTTGGGTTCAACGGGAAAATCGAAACCCCGTAGGTTAGGGTACATTTTCTCGAATCTCTCAAATATCAGACATCGTTTGTTTTTTTGAAAATTTTCCTTTTTTTGTGAAAATTAATATAATATTTGAAGATGCATGTTAATTGAATATTGTGCTAACGAATAACAACAATGTGAGTGCACTAATAAACGATTCATAATACATCACGATAATGATCACGTAACATATATCGATTTAATACCATGATTAACAATTAGAGAGAAATAAATGAATCATAATAAGAATAACAATATAATAGACATCAATCACGAAAAAAAAATCAATTTTTAAACAAAATAGGATAAATGGATAAATAAATAATCACATAAAAGGATGTTGAAAAAATAGTGTATGAAATAACAAAAATAAAGGACTAAATTTAAAGAAAAATAAAATAGTTTTAAAATTATATTGAAGGATGTAACTAAGTAAATGATAAAATAAGATATATGCATAAAATTTTAGGTAAACAAATATATATATAAAGTAATAATAATTATAATAATAATAATAGAACATAAGTTTTGAAATACGTAAAAAAATAATACACAAAAAAAACACAAAGGCAAATTAAAAGGAAAATAAAAGAACAATTGGAAAAACTGAAATAAAGGAAACATTAAATCAACAAAATAAATAAATAAGGTAATTGTTTAAAAACTACGACTAAATTAATAAATAATCAAATAACAAAATAATGAATGAAACAACTTGTAGAAAAAAGGTTAAATAGACAAGGATTTAATTGAAATCAGAATGAAATCTAGGGGTACCAATTATAAATAAATAAATAAATATTGAAAAGGGATAAAATGTGACATTCTAAACAATGACGGACTAAATGCGCAATAAACCCATGCGCTAAAACACGCGGGTCTTGGAATGGGTTGGGTCAGACTATGGGTCAGCCCAAAACGACACCGTTTCAGGTGCCTGACTCCTAAGAGGGTCCAAGGACCAAATTGGAACAAAAATGAAATTTTGGGGTAAAATTACAAAAATAGAAAAATGAAATAATACCAAATTGAAACTCGTTGTAAAAGAGGAAGGACCTTTTGCGTAAATATCCCATTTTCAAAGAAAACATGCGGATCCCTTAACTGGGTCAGGTCACGCACGGGTTGAGCTCTAAACGGCACCATTTTGAGGCCACTGAGATAAGCCCTAAACGACGCCGTTTTATTGTTCTATAAAAAGCAAAAAAAAATTAAAATCATTATGTTTCTTTCTTCTTAAAAAAAACTAAATAACCCTCAAAAGCTCTCAACTCCCCCCTTTCCTTTGGCCGGCTTGTGAGTTTCATCGGTGTCGGATGCGCCTCCGCCTCCGCCGTGGCCCAAAGCCCCCTTTTGATCCAGTTTCCACGCCAAAGAGAGAGACTTCGACGACGAAACCATGGGCTTTTCAGGTAAACTTTTCTCTTTTTCGTATAGTAGGGAAATATGAAAACTTGAAACTAAAATCAATAGCCAAATATGAAATGGAAAATCACCTCTTTCAATTTCTTTTCTGTTTTTTTATTACTTTCAATTTCTTTTCTGTTTTTTTATTGCTAAGTCTGAGCGTAAAAAACAAGAAAAATACAATGAAAAGGGTTTTATAGCCGAATGAGAAATTACAGCCTTTCTTTTGCTACTTTTTTTTTGTGTCTGTTGTTTTTTGTTTTCTTATAGGTACGAGCGTGTGCTAGCACTTGGTGTGGGGCGTACGGAGGCTGTACAAGCATGTTGACGTGGAGGCGCGAGCGGTGGTGGTGCTGGAGGCTGCTGAAGCGGCGTGAGGGAACCCTAGGGTTCCTGAGAGTGTTTTGGTTTTGGGCCATTTGGGCCAGGTTTATTTTATTTGGGTATTGGGCCATTGTAAATGGGTTTGAAATTTGGTCTTGTGTTTGGGTTTTGATTATTTTATTATTTGTAAATGGATTGTGGAAATTTGGACTTTTAATTTTATTATAATTTATTTTTTTTTTTGCTTTTGTTTTATATTTATATAGGCCCGAGAAAATTGGGCATGTTACAGCTGCTCCTCTTTTCTTATTGTCGTGTAACGAGAATAGAGCAAAGACTTCAAAAGGGCCAATTTTTCCTGGTCTCCGAATCTCGACTTCTTTAGTACTCCCTCTTTTTCAAGTAGCCTCAAACTAATCTACTGTAACTTCAGAAGTATAGGGCCTGTGACTTCAATCTACTCCAATGTAATTTCAGGGAAAAGAGATTTGTAGCTTCGATCTACTTTGCTGGAACTTCAGGAGATAAGAATTAGTAATTTCAACCTGACCCACTGCAACTTCAAGGAGATAAGGTCTGTAACTTCGATTTACTCCAATATAATTTCAGGGAGAAGAGATTTGTAGCTTCGATATACTCCGCCGGAACTTAAAGGAGATAAGAATTGGTAATTTCAACCTGCTCCACTGCAACTTCAGGGAGATAAGGTCTGTGTATTTTTATCCTGCTCTACTGCAACTTCAGAGAGATAAGGATTGTGGCTTTGATTTGCTTCACTACAACTTCAGGAAGACAAGATCCGCCATAATTTGTAGCTTGAATCTGTTCCACTGCAATTCCAGAGAAATAATATTTGCTGTCTTTAGTCTGCTCCGCTACAACTTCAGGTAGATAAGACTTATGGCTTCAATCTGCTCCACTGCAACTTCAGGGAGATAAGATTCTCCATGATGACTTAATCTGACCTATTGCAACTTCAGAGGTGTAGGATTTGTGGTTTCATTGGTCTGTTACACCGTTCTTCGGGGAACAGGACCTGTAAAATCTATTTGATGGGCCTATTTATGCCAAATGATTAGGATGTCATGATTAGAATGTATCAAATGCTCCTAACTAGATGTGTGTGAATGATATTTGCATGAATGCAGAATGTTATTTTTGAGAATGTTCTCTTTTTTAATGCTTAGGTTGTCATTGCTCATCGTTCATCAAAGGTCTATCACTGATACACTACTGTGCTTTCTTTCTCAGCTGGTATCTCTGACAGAAAATTTAAAGAGATAGCCCTAATTTGGACTATCCTCCCTCCAATGTTTCCAATTTTTGAATTTGGGTTAGTTCTGACTAGTGGTCCTGTTTCAAGTTCTTGTAACATTTAGAAACTTTTCAGAGTAATATGTAGAACTTCTTTTATGTGAATATTATAAGTCCAATAATCATTGTTTCAATGAAAAATGCTTGAAAAGACTATCACAATGAACAAGATAGAATTTTATTGAGAGCAAGGCTCGAAGTGGACAAATTAATCAAGATAGCAAATTTTGCTAAAGTACAAAATGAATGAAAATAGGTGCCCCAGATATCGCAGCACAAGTTTCTCTATTCAAACTTCTCGAAGACCATTTCAACCTAGATATATGTTTAGGAGATCTAAAGTATTTGTTGATACCCCAAGACGTAATGCTCCTCTTTCTTGTTAATTTAGAAAGGACAAGACTACCACATGCCCCATTTTTGAAATTTGAGCCGCCCATTTTTTGGTTTTTAGCTCAAAACCCCTTTGGTATCAAAGTACTCTTTGTGGATTTTCGCCTTGTGATAAACGATAAATTATACATATTTTTACCCTATGTTTAATGCATTTTATAGATGATTTCTCATTAGAATTGGTGAATTCGATGCTCCTAATGTTTTAATTTCATGTTTTATACTTAAGAGAGCATAGGAGAGCGAAAGAAACGAGAAACTGGCCAAAAATGGAGAAAATAGGCCAAAGTATGAAATCAACACGGCCTAAACCTCCTTACACGGGTAGAACACACGGCCATGTCAATTTGGCAGGCTCATGCATGGCCTGAAGTAATCGAACACGGGCGTGTGCTACGGGCGTGTCCCTACCGAGCCCAAGTTGAGTCTAATTCGGAAAAGGCTAATTTTGAGGGCTTCTAGGCATTCCAAAGCCTATAAATACACCCTAGAGAAGGAAGAAAAGGGAGGCGGAGAATAGGGAGCAAGGAATTACTCCAAGGAAGCCGATTGGTCCATCTCAGAAGCCGGATTCATCATCAAGACTGAAGATCTCTCCTCTGGGTTTTCTTTATGTTTTGTATTATTTATTCTTCTAAGATATTTTCTTATTTAGTTATGAACTAAAACCCCTAAATACCTAAGGGGAATGAAACCTAAGACGAATCTTGTTATTATTTTCTGAATCGTATGATAAATATTTAACTTGTTCTTAATTATGTGTTCTTAATTCTTATTTTGATATCCCAGGATACTGATTCAAGACATGCTCTTATTCAGAGGAGGAATAAGCCCTGTCTAAGAGTACATTTGTCATAATTAAGCAGAGTTGATTGCACGCCTAGACATAGGGTGACAAGATTTTGCCGGATTAGGGTGAAACCTAATAAGGGGATCCATAGATCTTGTTAATGCAACCCTAGAGTGTTAATTAGAGAAAAGTTTCGGTTATTCAATCTAGGGATTAGACGTTATTAGTCTTGAATAGGGATAATAACATAAATTAGGGATCTCTACGGAACAAGTTGAATAAATAAATCGTCCGATTCGGAGCCAGAATAACAAGTAAAGTCTAGATGGATTTTTCCTTAGGTATTGTCTTAAGTCAATCGATTTTTCCCAAAAGCAATTCCCTAATTCTTTTCTCTGTGCGTTCTTAGTTTAGATAATTAGTTAATTAAAACAAAACCTCTTTATTCTTAGGCTAGATAATAAAAAGACAGTCATTACTAGTACTTTTAGTTCCTTTGGGTTCGACAATCTGGTCTTGCTAAAACTATCCTATTGTTCGATAGGTACACTTGCCTACATCGCAATAATAGTTAGTTTAAGAACGAGTAATTATAAATATTTAAAACCTATCACGAAATAACGCGATCAAGTTTTTGGCGCCACTACCGGGGAACTAAGATATTAGGAACGCTTAATTTTTATTACTTTAACCATTTATTTTTCTTGCAATTTAATTTAATTTTATTATTATTATTTATTAACCTACTATTTCTTTCTCTTGGCAGGTTTTTATAATTTATGATTAGAAGAAACCTGTCGGGACCATTACTTTTTGACGAAGAAATCGATCGTACAGTTCGTAGAAACCAACGAGAAATAAGGCACAGCTTAAGATATACGGAGAACGAGCAAGAAGACGATACTCAACCCCCAATTGAAGAGATGGCTGAAAACTAAGGCAATCAGCTACCTCCTACAATTGCGGTTAATCAAAATTCTGCTCCACACACTATGTATGATTATGCTAAACCTTCTTTGTCAGGCATTGAATCAAGCATAGTTAGACCTGCTGTAGCTGCAAATACTTTTGAATTAAAACCTAACACTATTCAAATGATACAAAAATTTGTTCAGTTTGATGGTTTGCAGGATGAGGATCCCAACGCTCATTTAGCCAACTTCTTAGAACTATGAGATACATTTAAACTTAATGGCGTTTCTGATGATACCATACGTCTTCAATTGTTTCCTTTTTCATTGAGGAACAAAGCTAAACAGTGGTTGAACTCGTCACTACGAGGGTCAATTACTACTTGGGAACAAATGACCAAAAAGTTTTTACTAAAATATTTTTCGCCGGCTAAAATGGCTAAATTACGTAATGATATCTCTTCTTTTGTGCAGATGGATTTAGAAACACTCTACGATGCATGGGAGAGATACAAGGACCTTCTGAGAAGGTGCCCTCACCATGGGTTACCGCTTTGGCTCTAAGTACAAACATTTCACAATGGTCTGAATCCTTCGACTCGGCAAATGGTTGACACAGCTACTGGCAGAACCATCAACAATAAAACACCGAAAGATGCCTATGAGTTTATAGAGGAGATGTCACTGAGTAACTATCAGTGGAAAGTCATGAGGACAAAACCAATGAAAACAACCGACGTTTGTAACAGCCCAAAATTGACCCTAGTCGGGAAGTGGTTTTGGGACCGCTAAACCGAGTCACCAAAATGTTTGAATGTGATATTTATTGTCTAGAATATGTAATTATGAATGTGTGAAAATTTCAAGCTTCGATTTAGTCGATTGCATGTGAATTTAGTCAATAGGACTTATGTGAGAAAATTTTGAAATGTGATAGGTCAAAGCATAAGGGCCTATTAGTGCATGTTGAAAAAGGGGGGACTTGCATGTCAATTTCCCCCCTATTAGTAGTGGCCGGCCATGACAAGCATGGTAGACCAAGTGTGATGGGCAAGACATGTCATAGACATGTTGGGTTGGTGCATCATGGGTGGAAAAAAATAAAATAATGAGCATGGAAATTAAATAATGAAAGGGAATATGATGAAAACAAAAAAAGTGTGTGGTTGTTTCTCCCCCCCCCCATTTTGCCGAAACTAGAAAGAAAAACAAAAAAAAAAGTGCTCATCCTTTGGTTCATCCTTGGCCAAAAATTTTAAGGAGGAAGGAAGAAGAAAGGTTGAAGAGGTTCGGCCATGCATGTAGTTAGGCTAAGGTATGTTTGATGATGTTCCATGAGATGCATGCATGTTTTAGTTGTTAGCTTGAGTTCTACCTAGCCCATGGTCTAAATCTTGCTATGTGATGGAAATGACACTCGGCCATGGATGCATCATTCTTGGTTGATGTTTGATGTTGTGGTGATGAGGCATGAAGATGAGTTAAGTTTCGGCTAAGGTGGATTTGTGTTGATGTCATTTGCATGCTAAGTGTAAAGCTTTGTAATGATGCATGTGATGGTGGATTGATGATTCTTGAATCTTCTTTTTAGTATTTTTGAGTGAGCACATATGTGCATTGGTTGCTAGATGGAGAAGAATCGGCTAGCAAGTTGTGTGCTAAGACCGAATATAATTTTTGTATATTAATGAGTAATGCATGTGTTAAATTGATGGAAAGGGAGAGGATGTTTTACTAGTGTATATATGTGTGTATTAGCCAAGTTTTGAACTTGAAACAAAAGGGTGTTTAGTCAATACAAGTGACCGTACTTGTAGAATGTATTAAGTGTTGAAATCGGCCCCAAAATAGACATGCATATTCGGCCAAGGGGGAAAAAATTAGCTAAAATGTTGAGTTTGATTCATGATTCCGTACATATGTGACTTTAATGTCTAATGTATAGAGATGGGCTAAGTGCCTTGTGTTCCTCTTTTCGATGCTCAAATGATTAAATCAATTTATTTGTTTAATTAAGCTCAAGAGCAAAGGGGAAATAAATCCGATAAAGGGAAGGAAAAAGTGGTCGAATAGCTATCGGAATCGTTCGACAACACCCGAGGTAAGTTCTTGAGTAAGAGAGCTTAAATTAAGATTTGATTAGATCATGTTTTAAGCAAATCAAAATCATGCTCTTTGTGTGTGGCTATTGAGCCGAAATTACAAGAATGATAAGTGTCTTGTGTTCGAGTTTTGCTAACGAAAATGAAATACGAATGTGCCATGATTTATTGTTAAATGTGCATGGTTATTTGAATGATGTCCGGGCTAAGTCCCGAAGGCTTTGTGCTAAGTGACCATATCCGGACTAAGATCCGAAGGCATTTGTGCGAGATACTAATTCCGGGCTAAGCCCGAAGGCATTTGTGCGAGTTACTAAATCCAGGTTAAGTCCCGAAGGCATTTGTGCGAGTTACTATAACCGGGCTATGTCCCGAAGGCATTTGAACGAGGAGCTATATCCGGTTAAATTCCGAAGGTACGTGATTTGAGAATGAATGATCTTGCTGTAAAAATTTCAGTTAATACTCTAGAAACATCCCAACATTGAGGTATGTTTCGTATGTGCTTGAATTTAGTTGAGCCCTTACAAATAAGTATTCGCTCAGTTGATAAACGAGCTACCGGCCTTTGGCTAAGTTGATCTTTTGTGTATGTACATAAGAGTTGGTAATGTGAAGCAAGTATGATATTGAAAAATTGTGCATATGAAATTATCCGTTTAGCTACATGAATGCTATACTTTTGTTGTGCTGGAATTCCTTGCTCAAAACTTACTAAGCATAAATTGCTTACTCCGTTTCTTTGATCCTCTATTTTATAGATTTTCGTTCTCCAGCTATCGGACTCGGGATTTTGAAGTCGAAGTCGCCCACACTATCAAAGCCCCCCCATTTTTGGTACAATTTTGGTTGAACTTCGAAATGGCATGTATAGGACTACCCGTTTGTTGTGGGTCGTGGACCCTTTGGACTTGTATAATTTTGGATAGCCATGCGAAAATGGCTTATATGTGTTTGAGTATAATGTTATAATCATTTGGTGTGGATATGCTTGACAAGTATTGGCCATGGGAATGGTTAATCACTATCATAAATTGCGCTATTTATGCAAAAAGGGCTAGTTGAATCATGGAAACCATGAAATAGGTAAAGTCTACCTTAAAGGCAGATGCTAACAGCAGCAGTGATGTAGATTTGGAAAATCACTAAAAATAGTAGGAATGGAATTAAATAGTGAATAAATTATGTAAACTAACCTTGATGAATCTATTTTCATAGGAAAGTAACGAAACAATCATACGGACAGTATGTTAAGAGATATTCAGGTTCTCGTAAGACAGGGCCAGAACGGTTTCTGGATTCCCGGTTCCGACTTTGGAAATTCATTATAAATTAACCAGAGATAATTAGAAGTCATGCCATATATGTATAGATTCCTCTCTGAGTCTAGTTTCTATAGAAACAAACGTAATCAGTATTGAAGCTTTGTGCAGGAACATATCCAAGTCGTATTGAGCAAAGGTCAGTGTAGTCAATCCCTGTAACATGGGAGACTTTGACTAATAAACTGTACTAATTGGCCTGACCAAAAATTCTAGAAAAAAATATATAGATGGTAATATGAGTCTAGTTTCAGGGAAAAATCACGAAACTGATTTTCGAGTTGTGAAACTCAAGATATGATTTTTAAAGCAACTATTACACAGATTGGCAGTGTCTGGGAAATATTTTTTTATAAGGGGTTTAAAGTCTGTTAACACCTCGTGTTCGACTCCGGTGTCGGTCTCGGGTTCGGGGTGTTGCAACGTTTATAACGTCGATTCGGTCACCATGCTCTCTATTCGGTCACCATGCTCTCTAATCAAGTAGAACTCTTAAATAAAAAGATTGATGGTTTTCTTAATTCTTCACAGGTCCAACCAGTAATGCAGTGCGAAGCAAGTGGAGGTGGAACAAACCATTCGGAATACCAACCTTATGGCCACAACATGGATAACGAGCAATTAAACTACATGGGTAATAATCCTCGACCTCAAAACAATCTATATAGTAACACTTATAATGCAGGTTGGAGGAACCACCCCAATTTCTCGTGGGGCGACCACAACATCCTCCGGGCTACCAACAACCACCCTACCAATAGGAAAAGAAGCCAAACCTTGAAGAGATGCTCTCAAAGTTTATATCAGTGTCAGAAACCCATTTTCAGAACACTGAGACAGCACTTAAAAATCAACAAGCATCGATCCAAGGGCTCAAAACTCAGATAGGCCAGCTTTCCAAACTAATCTCTGAACGACCACAAGGTAGTTTGCCAAGTAATACCGAACCTAACCCAAGGGAACAACTCAACATAATTAATATTCAAGATGACAAAGGAGTCATTGAGCCTGAACCAGAACTGAGGCAAGAAACTATGGTAAGCAAAGGTCAAGGTGAGGTAGATCAAAATACAAACAAACCAGTGACTGTCGAATATAAACCTCGTGTGCCATACCCCAACACGACAATGAAAGACCGCTCAGATGAACAATTTGGTAAATTCCTTAAACTCTTAAAAAAATTACATATTAACTTGCTGTTTATTGAAACTCTATCGCAGATGCCAAACGCAATGAAATTTTTAAAGGAGCTTTTAGCAAATAAGCGGAAGTTAGACGAGGCATCGCATGTAGAGCTAAACGCAGTTTGCTCGGCCATTCTCTAAAATAAACTACCCAACAAACTAGAAGACCCAGGGAGCTTTACTATTCCTTGCTTAATTGGTAGTTTAGATGTTAATCTTGCATTACCTGATCTAGGGGCTAGTATCAATGTGATGCCTTACAAAATGTTTAAGCAACTAGGTCTCGGGAAACCCAAACAGATTAGGATGAGCATTCAATTAGCAGATAAAACTATAAGATTCCCTAGAGGTATTATTGAAGATGTGCTAGTTAAAATCGATAAATTTATATTTCCCGTTGACTTTATTGTTCTAGACATAGAAGAGGATAGCAACATTCCCTTAATTCTAGGAAGGCCCTTTTTAGCAACTGCTAAAACCATCATTGATGTTGGCACAGGTGAACTCACACTCTGGGTGGGAGACAAAACAATCACCTTTTAAGCTCACAATTCTGGCAACACATCAGGAATTGAAGATGATCATTTCAACCATTCTACTAAAACTAACAATATGGTGCAACCTACTTTGCAGAAAATGAATCTGAAGGAAGCACACGAGTCGTTCTCAAGCAATAGTAGAGGACCTGTTCATGAAGATCGAAGACTACAAATTGAGAAACTCAATGAATAGCAGACGCACAAACCAAGAACACCCGACAAACCGAAACTATGCCAAAACGATTCTGATACCTCTTTAAATCAACTTAAGGTTGGTGATAAGGTCTTATTAGATGCCACAGATCCCCACATTGTCACTACCACACCGAATGAGGAAATCCCTCTTACGGTACTCAGTAATTTTCCATTCAGTAAGGTGGAGGTGAATCATTCCAAGTTCAGCACTTTTAAGGTAAACAATACCCGATTAAAACTCTATTTTGATGAAATTGATAGCAGAAATAAGGAGTATAAACTCCTCAAACCACCATGACCATTCATTGGAGAGGTAAGTAAAGCTTAGACTATAAATAAGCACTTCTCGGGAGGCAACCCGAGCACAACAATATTAATTTCTTTAAATTTTGGTATTTAACTCCTAACTTACTAATAGAAATCTTGAATACAAGTGTTTTCACAGAGACGCGGCCAAGCACACGGGCGTGCTTAAGGCTGTGTGAAAATAGGGCAAGGATTTCCCCAACACGGACTACGATAAAACACCACGGCCGTGCGATATGGCCGTGGTCGAGCCTGCCAAAACAACACTGGCGTGCGACATGCCCGTATGGAAGAACTGTGGTCAAACCTGTTAAATTAACACGAACGTGGGAGAAGCGAATGAAGCTAGACACGGCCGTGTGACACGGGCATGTACTAAATGTCAGACGGTCCCAAATTTGAAATTCGCGAATCACATGGGATGAAATTGGGGGACACGGGCGTGTGCCCTGGCCGTGTGGCCCAAAATCTATAAATACCCTGTACTATTCACTTTCTTCCCCATTCAAAAACCATAACCCTAGCCCCTGCAACTCCACACGGCCTTCCTCCCTCCTACGCCCGTGCGCCGCCTACAACTCCATTCTCGACGCCAAATCTTTCCCCTTAGCGTTTGTTAACTAAATTTTCTTTTATTTCATTGATTTATAATGTTATTTATCATATTAATCTATATTTTTCATGTTATTTCCATATTGATAATCACATAAAGTTCATTTATCAAACAAGTTAACACCTTTTTCATGTTTAAAATCTTACTCATTACATGATTCCTACACTTCATTCAATTAGTTAGAAGTGAATATTCATGGTTAGGATAGTTGAAATAATCATGCATATTTTGTTGACATCTCTTTTCATTCATATAGTATTTTGCATTCCATTCCTTACCATTTTTACTTATATTACCATGCTCATGCCACAAAAAAATGGGTCATTGGACTTATTGTTTTAATTGAATTTAGTAATTATGGCTAAATATAGTTATGCATTTTCCTTTCCGAATTTAGTCGCATTCCTTTTACATGTTATAAATTGTCCACTCATCAAAAGACGAATTAACGTTTCCACTTGCAGGTACACAATGTTGTCTTCAAGAGGAAAGAAACCTGTTGTACCTGCTTCAAAGAAGAGGAAGGGAGCGTCCTCTTCCGCAGGTCCAATCGTCAAAATTGTCACCCTCTTCTATAGTTTCCCCGAGGGCCCCAGGAAGAAATTTTCCAGATACTTCGGGCCCGACCTTTAATTGCGGGCCGCTACATTGACTGGGCTACTGTAAAATAAGTTCAAGTGGCTGATGTGATTCGCGCCCTCTTAACCACCGACCTTTGAGAGCTGTTCTTTGGGATCATTAAACCAACATACGTCGAGCTCACGATGGAACTATGCTCAACGTTCCATCTCCAGACCGTAATGATGAACTACAATGATCCCGGCACAGTGCAATTTCGCCTAGGCGAGTTAGTCCGCCAGCTAAGCATCCTAGATTTCGGTGCGACACTAGGCTTATATGTGGAGGAGTTCAAGGAGGAGAATGAACTACATGCTCTTAGTCGCTACATACATTTCTCTCCCTCGAAGTGCTGGCACACTTTGGCCCCCAGCACGGCCTCCTACAATCCTAGCCGCTCCAAGGCATCAGTTATCCCACCATCCTTGAGGTACTTACACGCTATTTTAGCTCACATGATTACAGGAAGGCGAGAAAGCACTGGCTTCGTGAACACCCACAACGTCTACTTCTTATAGTGCATGTCGCAAGGGCACATCATCGACCTTGCCTATTTTATCGCCCTTGCGATTCAGCACCAGACAGAGCGGCATCGGAAAAGGGTCATCTCCATTGGCCCTTACGTGACTTGACTGGCGCGACATTCGGGCTCCTCAACACCGCAGCCTAAGAGTCATCCCTTACCCTCATCAGCCAGATGTCTCCACAAGGCATCTTGAGCATGCTTAGCATGAGGATGATCGAGAGGCGCCGAGGAACCTACCTTCCCCAGTATCGTCTCGCCCAATCTATCGAGGAAAAGGCCTACGAGGACATTCTTGATGATGTCCCCCCACAGCACGAGAACCCAGAGACTCAGCCACCACCACCCTCTCGTCCAGTTCATGCGGCAGCTTCATATGCTGACATCTCTGAGTGTCTCACCCGATTCGAGCAGTAATGTTTTCAATGATTTGACAACATTGATGCTACTCTACAGCAGATTTGTCAGCACCTCCACATCTCATCGCCAGTCTCACCTCGCGAACCATCCAGTGATGAAGATGTATAAAAATATTTATTTATTTATTTATTTTTATGTTTTTAATTTTTATTAAAACTACTTTTATTTTTAATTTTATTTTTATTTTTAGCAGATTTTAGAATTTTATTTTTAATTATCAATTTCAGTTTTTCTTTATAAGTAATTCTCCTTCCTAATATCCCCTAAAAAGATCCTGATTTTATCACAGTTATATAGAGCCTTTAAGCTCATCGTCACATAGGAACTAATACTCCACCGGGAAAGGTTCTCCACGACTGCCATGTCCTACTCGCCCACGACCATAGTTACCACTAGAGATAATATCCTTTTGGCGCAGGACTTGTGGCCTAATGAACCTCTACGACCGTCGAAGTATCCTCCTCCACCCTCGAGCCGATTCCTATCTAGAACTCCAGTTCGAGGAATTCATCATACAAGAAGTTTCACTTCTCTCCCTAACTTTATTTTATATACTCTAATATCTATCTTTGTACATTGAAGGTAATGTACATCTTAAGTGTGGGGGATATTTATTTCATTATCAGAAAAATCCCTGAATGATTGCCTTGTTCTCTTGAAAAGCTTTCATATCATATTTAGGATAAATTTTAATTGATTTATAATTTTGATTGTTATATCTTGAATTAAAACATAGACATTTATGCATTGATTGTTTAAAGTTTAAGACATTAGAGAATCAAGCATGATGAGTTGATTTTTAAGAATTTAAAATTATATGTTGTTTCCCCAAGTCTAGGTACTACTTTGAATTGGAATTCACGAGTCTCAACATAAAAAAGCCATAATTTTTGTGAGATTTTTGAGCCTTTTGAGCATCTATTAATCCTTTCACGCTCACTTTTATTATTGCTTTGAGTGCGTCAATATTGAACTGTTATTCTAGAACTTGCTTGATTATGCATGTCGAGACCACACCATTTGATTTGATATATCAAAATGATTAAGGCTCTTAGGATTAACCCACTCATGCCATGAAAAGCCTACCTCCACGATTAACCCCTAGTAAACCCCCTTGAGCCTAACAAGCCATTTCTTATATTACCCTTAATATTAGCCTTTAACCCATTATTATTGAAATCCCCTAAATTAATCCCTATTTTTGTCGAGATTTGAGTTGAATGGATTGCTCAGCCATGTTTTGTTCTTAATAGTTAGTCTATATTATTTAACTTGTTCTTAAAAAAAACTATGTATACATATCTATAATTTTATATTCTGAGAAGAAGCTCTGTTGTACGCAAGTGAAGATTAACTCTTTTTCTAGTTAGGAAATTTTTCAATTCAATCTCGATTCTAACCCTTTTTTTCAGCTTGTGGCCACACCCCCTAACCAAGCCTCATTACAACCCTCTAAAGACCTTTTGATTGATGTATCATCTTAAATTATAGTGGTGGAGATTTGATTTTCATGCAAGCCTATGGTAATGACTTTTCATTATTGACTATTCAATGCTTCATTTATTATCCTTAAACACCTCGAGTAATTTGAGTGAATCTTTAGTGAGGATGTGAAACTTTATGATATTCTGAATCAAAGGTAATTACTTAGATACGAGAGACACCTATGTTTGCATGATTAAATACTCAACTTGGAATGTTTGAAACTTTTATGTTCTTTTAGTTGAATTCTCAATGTATGCTTACCTATGGATTATTCTGAGATATTATCGATAGAAATTATAAGTTGAGAAGAATTTAATTTGATTATAAGTTGAGAATTTTGCTTAAGAAGAAACAAATGATTAGGTGTGGGCGTATTTGATAAACCGTAAATTATACATATTTTTACCCCATGTTTAATGCATTTTATGGATGATTTCTCATTAGAATTGGTGAATTCGATGCTCCTAATGCTTTAATTTCATATTTTATACTTAGGAGAGCATAAGAGAGCGAAAGGAATGAGAAAGGGCCCAAAAATGGAGAAAATGGGCCAAAGTACGAAATCAACATGGTCTGGACCTCCTCACACGGGCAGACCACACGGTCGTGTCAATTTGGCAGGCTCGAGCATGGCCTGAAGTAATCGAACACGGGCATGTGCCATAGGCGTGTCCCTGTCGAGTCCAAGTTGAGTCCAATTTGGAAAAGGATAATTTTGAGGCTTCTAGGCATTCCAAAGCCTACAAATACACCCTAGAGAAGGAAGAAAAGGGAGGCGAAGAATAGGGAGTAAGGAATTACTCCAAGGAAGCCGATTGATCCATCTCAGAAGCCGGATTCATCATCAAGACTGAAGATCTCTCCTCAATTTCCCTTCAGGAGTTTTGGGTATTCTTTATGTTTTATATTCTTTATTCTTCTGAGATGTTTTCTTATTTAGTTATGAACTAAAACCCCTAAATACCTAAGGGGAAAGAAACCTAAGACGAATCTTGTTATTATTTTCTAAATCGTATGATAAATATTTAACTTGTTCTTAATTATGTGTTCTTAATTCTTGTTTTGATATCCTAGGATACTGATTCAAGATATGCTCTTATTCAGAGGAGGAATAGACCCTGTCTAAGAGTGCATTTGTCATTATTAAGCGGAGTTGATTGCTGATAAACTGTAATTTATACATATTTTTTCCCCATGTTTAATGCATTTTATGGATGATTTTCCATCAGAACTGGTGAATTCGATGCTCCTAATGCTTTAATTTTATGTTTTACACTTAAGAGAGCATAGGAGAGCGAAAGGAACGAGAAATGGGCCAAAAATGTAGAAAATGAGCCAAAGTACGAAATCAACACGGCCTAGACCTCCTCACACGGGCAGACCACACGGCTGTGTCAATCTGGCGGAATTGGAGCACGACTCATACGGGTATAGCACACGCCTGTGCCATTCTAACAGGCTCGAACACGGCCTGAAGTAATTGCACACGAGTGTGTCACACGGGCGTGTCCCTGTCGAGCCCAAGTTAAGTCTAATTCAGAAAAGGCCACTTTTGAGGGCTTCTAGGCATTCCAAAGCCTATAAATACACCTTAGAAGAGGAGAAAAAGGGAGACGGAGAAGAGGCGGTAAGGAATTACCCCAAGCAAGCCGATTGATCCATCTTAGAAGTCGGATTCATCATCAAGACAGAAGATCACTCCTTAATTTCCCTTTAGGAGTTTTGGGTTTTCTTTATGTTTTGTATTCTTTATTCTTCTGAGATGTTTTCTTATTCAGTTATGAACTAAATCCCCTAAATACCTAAAGGGAATGAAACCTAAGACGAATCTTGTTATTATTTTCTGAATCGTATGATAAATATTTAACTTGTTCTTAATTATGTGTTCTTAATTCTTATTTTGATATCCCAGGATACTGATTCAAGACATGCTCTTATTCAGAGGAGGAATAGACCCTGTCTAAGAGTACTTTTGTCATAATTAAGCGGAGTTGATTGCGGGCCTAGAAATAGGTGAAAGATTTTGCCGGATTAGGGTGAAACCTAATAAGGGGATCCATAGATCGAGTTAATGCAACCCTAGAGTGTTAATTAGAGAAAAGTCTCAGTTATTCAATTTAGGGATTAGACGTTATTAGTCTCGAATATGGATAATAACATAACTTAGGGATCTCTACGGAACAAGTTGAATGAACAAATCGTCCGGTTTGGAGCCAGAATAACAAGTAAAGTCTAGGTGGATTTTTCCTTAGGTATTGTCTCAAGTCAATCGATTTTCCCAAAAGCAATTCCCCAATTCTTTTCTCTATGCGTTCTTAGTTTAGATAATTAGTTCATTAAACAAATAAAACCCCATTATTCTTAGGTTAAATAATAAAAAGACAGTAATTACTAGTACTTTTAGTTCCTTTGGGTTCGAAAATTTGGTCTTGCTAAAACTATACTACTGTTCGATAGGTACACTTGCCTACATCGCGATAATAGTTAGTTCAAGAACAAGTAATTATAAATATTTAAAACCTATCACGAAACCTCGCGATGAAGTTTTTGGCGCTATTGCCGGGGAACTAAAATATTCGGAACTCTCAATTTTTATTACTTTAGCCATTTATTTTTCTTGCAATTTAATTTAATTTTTTCATTATTATTATTTATTAATTTGCTTTTTCTTTCTCTTGGCAGGTTTTTATAGTTTATGACTAGAAGAAACCCGTCGAGACCATTACTTTTTGACGAAGAAATCGATCGTACAGTTTGTAGAAACCAAAGAGAAATAAGGCGCAGCTTAAGATACACAGAGAACGAGCAAGAAGACGATACTCAACCCCCAACTGAAGAGATGGCTGAAAACCAAGACAATCAGCTACATCCTGCAATTGCGGCTAATCAAAATCCTGCTCCACGTACTATGTATGACTATGCTAAACCTTCTCTAACAGGACTGGATCTAGCATAGTTAGACCGGCTGTAGCTGTAAATACTTTTGAACTGAAACCTAACCCAATTCAAATGATACAGCAGTTTGTTTAGTTTGATGGTTTGCAGGATGAAGATCCCAACGCTCACTTAGCAAACTTTCTGGAATTTTGCGATACATTTAAAATCAATGGCATTTTTTATGATGCCATTCGTCTTCAGTTATTTCATTTTTCATTGAAGAAAAAAGCTAAACAATGGTTGAACTCGTTACCACGAGGTTCAATTACTACTTGGGAACAAATGACCGAAAATTTTTTACTAAAATATTTTCCGCTGGCTAAAATGACTAAATTACGTAATGATATATCTTCTTTTGTGCAGATAGATTTAGAAACACTTTACGATGCATGGGAGAGATATAAGGACTTACTGAGAAGGTGCCCTCACCATGGGTTATCGCTTTAGCTTCAAGTACAAACATTCCACAATGGTCTGAATCCCTCGACTCAGCAAATGGTTGACGCAGCTGGTGGTGGAACCATAAACAAAAAAACACCTGAAAAGGCTTATGAATTCATTGAAGAAATGTCACTGAGTAACTATCAGTGGCAAGTCATAAGGACTAAGCCAACAAAAACAGCCGGCGTTTATAACTCGACTCAGTTACTATGCTGTCAAATCAGGTAAAACTTCTCAATAAAAAGATTGATGGTTTACTTGGTTCTATGCAGGTACATCCAGTAATGAGGTGTGACTCAAGTAGAGGAGGTGTGCATACAGAATATCAATCCTTCAATCCCACAACCGAAGAGGAACAAGTCAACTATATAGGTAACAATAACTTTAGATCTCAAAAAAACCCATACAGTAATACTTATAATGCAGGTTGGAGGAACCACCCAAAATTTTCCTGGGAGGTCAAGGGAATCAAAAGCCACAAAATCCTCAGGGTTTTCAACAACCACCTTACCAACAAGAAAAGAAACCGAACCTTGAGGAGATGCTCTCAAAATTCATTTCAATGTCAGAAACTCATTTTTAAAATACCGAGACAGCACTTAAAAATCAACAAGCATCGATCTAAGGACTCGAAACTCATATAGGCCAACTATCCAAACGAATATCCGAATGACCACAAGGTAGCTTACCAAGTAATACTGAACCTAACCCAAGGGAACACCTCAACGCAATTAGTACTCAAGATATGGAATGATCCATTGCGCCTGAGCCAGAATTGATGCAAGAAACTGTGGTGAGCAAAGGTGAAAATGAGGTAAGTCATAACAAAACGGTGAATAAAGAATATAGACCTCGTGTCCCATACCCTAACGGGACAAGGAAAGACTGCTCAGACGAACAATTTGGTAAATTCCTCAAACTTTTGAAAAAATTACATATTAACCTACAGTTTATTGAAGCTTTGTCGCAGATGCCAAATGCAATGAAATTTTTAAAAGAGCTTTTAGTAAATAAGTGGAAGTTGGACGAAACGTTGCATGTGGAGCTAAATGCGGTCTGCTCAGCTATTCTACAGAATAAGCTACCCCACAAATTGAAAGATCTAGAGAGTTTTACAATTCCTTGTTTAATTGGTAGTTTAGATATAAGTCATGCATTAGCTGATTTAGGGGCTAGTATTAACGTCATACCTTACAAAATGTTTAAGCAACTAGGTCCTGGGAAACCTAAACAAACTAGGATGAGCATTCAATTGGCAGATAAAACTGTAAGATTCCCTAGGGTAATTATTGAAGATGTACTCGTGAAAGTAGATAAGTTTATATTTCTCGTTGATTTCGTTGTTCTAGACATAAATGAGGATAATAACATCCCTTTGATTTTAGAAAGGCCCTTTTTAACACCTGCTAAAACAATTATTGATGTTGGCACAGGTGAGCTTACACTTCGTGTGGGAGACGAAATGGTCACCCTTCAAGCTTGTAATTCTGGCATCACATCAAACATTGAAGGTAATAGTCCACACCAATCTACTAAAACTGACAATATGACTTTGCAGAAATTAAGTTTCAAAGAAGTTCACGAGCCATGTTCCAAAAATGATAGAGGACACATTTATGAAGAACGAAGGCTGCGGATAGAGGAGCTAGATGAATGGCGAGCACACAAACCGAGAACACATGATAAACTAAAACTATGCCAAAACAAGCTCGATACCTCTTCTAATCAACTTAAGGTTGGCGATAAAATCTTACTAGATGCCGCAGATCCCCACATTGTCACTACCACACCGAATGAGGAAATCCCTCTTACGGTACTTAGTATTTTTCCATTCGGTATGGTGGAGGTGAGTCACCCTAAGTTCGGTACTTTAAAGTAAACAACACCCAATTAAAACCCTATTTTGATGAGATTGATAGCAGGAATGAAGAGTATAAACTCTTCGAACCACCCTGACCATTCACTAAAGAGGTAAGTCAAGCTTAGACTATAAATAAGTGCTTCTTGGGAGGCAATCTGAGCACTAACATATTTTGATTTCTTTATTTTTAATTTCTAACACTTTAAATCATTAACTTTATCTTTGAATTGTAAAGTTTTTCAGAACACACGTCCAGGCACATGGGCGTGCCTAAAGCCGTGGCCAAATAGGGGAAGAGACACGACCGTGCGATACGGCCGTGTGAAAGTAGGACATGATTTCTCCAAAACACGGGATGCGATAAATCCCCATGGGCATGCGACATGGCTGTGGGTGAACTTGATAGGTGAACACAGGCATGGGAACAGAAAAACACGGGCATGTTAGGGGCAAGGTTCAATTCTGTTTCTTCTCACGCCCGTGCCGTTAAGCCGTGGACAACAATATACGGACATGGTACCCTAACACACGGGCATGGAAGAAGCGAACAAAGCTAGGCACGATCGTGTGACATGGTCGTGTCCACACACGCCCCAGACACACGGGTGTAGGATAGTAGCCGAGTACGACCTAAATTGCAAAATTCGAAAAATATGAGCTCACCCTCAGAGTACACGGGCATGGCCCTAGGCCGTGTGGCCCTCCCCTATATAAGAAAATCAATATTAATCTTCTTCCCCCTTTCAAAACCCTAGTTGAAATCTCCCCTTCTCCACTCCCTAATCCCTATGGCGGCCACCATTCACCAGCTTCTCATTTCCCCTACCCCAAACCATCCTAAAATCCACTTCCCCTTTATTAATCCTCACTTTCCCATCTCTTTTCCCTCTCCTACAGTTTCCACGAGGTCCCCAAGAAGAGCTCTTCCAAATACTTCGGCTCGACCTTTAGCAGTAGGCTGCTGCATCGACTGGGCAGATGTCTCCAAAAGGCATCTCGAGCATGCTTAGCATGAGGATGATCGAGAGGCGCCTAGGAACCTCCCCTCCCTAGTATCGTCTTGCCCAATCTACCGAGGAGGAGGCCTATGAGGACATTCTTGAAGATGTCCCGCCACAGCACAAGGACCCACCGACTCAGCCACCACCACCCTCTCGTCCAATTCATGCGGCAGCTTCATATGCTGATATCTCTGAGCGCCTCACCCAATTTGAGCAGCAGTGTTTTCAATGATTTGACAACATTGATGCTACTCTACAGTAGATTTGTCAGGATCTCCACATCTCATCACCAGTCCCACCTGGCAAGCCATCCTGTGATGAAGATGTTTAGAAATATTTATTTTATTATTTTATGTTTTTAATATTTATTCAAACTACTTTTTATTTTTATTTTTATTTTTATTAGAAGATTTAGAATTATATTATAAATTTCGGTTATTTCTTTTCCAGTATTTATTCTTCCTAATATCCCTTAAAAAGTTCCTAATTTTATCACAGTTATATAGAGCTCTTAAGCTCATTATCACAGAGGGACTAAAACTCCACCGGGAAAGGTTCTCCACGACTGCCATGTCCTGCTCGACCACAACCATAGCTACTATTAGATATAATATTCTTTTTGTACAAGACTTATGGCCTAATGAACCTCTGCGACTGCCAGAGTATCCTCCTCCACTCTCGAACCGATTACTCTCCAAAACTCTAGTTCTAGGAATTCATCATACAAGAAGTTTCACTTCCCTCCCTATCTTATTTTTATTTTATAATACCTATCTTTGTACATTGAGGGCAATGTACATCTTAAGTGTGGGGGGTATTTATTACTGATTGCCTTATTCTCTTGAAAAGCTCTCATATCATATTTAGGATAATTTTTGATTGGTTTATGATTTTGATTGATATATCTTGAATTAAAACATAGGGATTTATGCATTGACTATTTAAATTTTATGACATTAGAGAATCAAACATGATAAGTTGATTTTTAAGAATTTAAAATTATAGGTTGTTTCCCCAAGTCTAGGTATTACTTTGAACCAGAATTCACGAGTCTAAACATCAAAAAGCCATAATTTTTGTGAGATTTTTGAGCCTTTTAAGCATCTATTCATCTTTTCATGCTCACTTTTATTATTGCTTTGAGTGCGTCAGTATTGAACTGCTATTCTAGAACTTGTTTGATTATGCATATCGAGACCACACCATTTGATTTGATATATCAAAATGATTAAGGCACTTAGGATTAACCCACTCATGCCATGAAAAGTCTACCTCCATGATTAACCCCTAGCAAACCCCCTTGAGCCTAACAAACCATTTCTTGTAATACCCTTAATATTAACCTTTAACCCATTATTGTTTAAATCCCCTAAATTAATCCCTATTTTTGTCGAGATTTGGGTTGAATAGATTGCCTAGCTATGTTTTGTTCTTGATATTTAGTCTATATTATTTAACTTATTCTTAAAAAAAACTATGATACATATCTGTAATTCCATATTTTGAGAGAAGCTCTGTTGTATGCAAGTGAAGATTAACTCTTTTTCTAGTTAAGGTAACTTTTCAATTCAATCTCGATTCTAACCCTTTTCTTTCAGCTTGTGACCACACCCCCTAACCAAGCCTCATTACAACCCTCTAATGACCTTTTGATTGATGTATCATCTTAAATTATAGTGGTGGAAATTTGATTTTCATGCAAGCCTATGGTAATGACTTTTCATTATTGACTATTGAGTGCTTCATTTATTGTCCTTAAACACCTTGAGTAATTTGAGTGAAACTTTAGTGAGGATGTGAAACTCTGTGATATTCTGAATCAAAGGTAATTAGACGAAGGGAAGCACCTAAGTTTGAATGACTAAATGCTCAACTTGGAATGTTTGAAACTTTTTGTTCTTTTAGTTGAATTCTCAATGTATGATTACTTTATGGATTAATGTGACATATTATCGATAGAAATTATAAGTTGAGAAGAATTTATTTTGCTTATTAGTTGAGGATTTTGCTTGAGGACTAGAAAATGCTTAAGTGTGGGGTTATTTGATAAATCGTAATTTATACATAATTTTCCCCCATGTTTAACACATTTTATGGATGATTTTCCATTAGAACTGGTGAATTCGATGCTCCTAATGCTTTAATTTCATGTTTTACACTTAGGAGAGCATAAGAGAGCGAAAAGAACGAGAAACGGGCCAAAAAAGGAGAAAATGGGCCAAAGTACGAAATCAACACGGCCTGGACCTCCTCACATGGGCAGACCACAAGCCCGTGTCAATTTGGCAGAATTGGAGCACGACTCACACGGGCATAGCACACGTCCGTGCCATTCTAACAGTCTCAAACACGGCCTGAAGTAATCGCACACAGGTGTGTCCCTACCGAGCCCAAGTTAAGTCCAATTCAGAAAAGGCCACTTTTGAGGGCTTCTAGGCATTCCAAAGCCCATAAATACACCCTAGAAGAGGAGGAAAAAGGAGACAGAGAAAAGGGGGTAAGGAATTACCCCAAGGAAGTCGATTGATCCATCTCAGAAGCCGGATTCACATCAAGACTGAAGATCTCTCCTCAATTTCCCTTCAGGAGTTTTGGGTTTTCTTTATGTTTTGTATTCTTTATTCTTCTGAGATGTTTTCTTATTCAGTTATGAACTAAATCCCCTAAATACCTAAATGGAATGAAACCTAAGACGAATCTTGTTATTATTTTATGAATCGTATGATAAATATTTAACTTGTTCTTAATTATGTGTTCTTAATTCTTGTTTTGATATCCCAGGATACTGATTCAAGACATGCTCTTATTCAGAGGAGGAATAGACCCTGTCTAAGAGTACTTTTGTCATAATTAAGTGGAGTTGATTGCACGCCTAGACATAGGGTGACAAGATTTTGCCGGATTAGGGTGAAACCTAATAAGGGGATCCATAGATCTTGTTAATGCAACCCTAGAGTGTTAATTAGAGAAAAGTTTCGGTTATTCAATCTAGGGATTAGACGTTATTAGTCTTGAATAGGGATAATAACATAACTTAGAGATCTCTACGGAACAAGTTGAAAGAATAAATCGTCCGGTTCGGAGCCAGAATAACAAGTCTGGGTGGATTTTTCCTTAGGTATTATCTCAAGTCAATCGATTTTCCCAAAAGCAATTCCCCAATTCTTTTCTCTGTGCATTCTTAGTTTAGATAATTAGTTCATTAAAACAAATAAAACCCCATTATTCTTAGGCTAGATAATAAAAAGACGGTCATTACTAGTACTTTTAGTTCCTTTGGGTTCGACAATCCGGTCTTGCTAAAACTATACTATTGTTTGATAGGTACACTTGCCTACATCGCGATAATAGTTGGTTCAAGAATGAGTAATTATAAATATTTAAGACCTATCACGAAACCTCGCGATCAATTGCACTCCTAGACATAGGGTGACAAGATTTTGCCGGATTAGGGTGAAACCTAATAAAGGGATCCATAGATCGAGTTAATGCAACCCTAGAGTGTTAATTAGAGAAAAGTCTCAGTTATTCAATCTAGGGATTAGACGTTATTAGTCTTGAATAGAGATAATAACATAAATTAGGGATCTCTACGGAACAAGTTAAATGAATAAATCATCTGATTCGGAGTCAGAATAACAAGTGAAGTCTAGGTGGATTCTTCCTTAGGTATTGTTTTAAATCAATCGTTTTTCCAAAAGTAATTCCCCAATTCTACTTTCTGTGAATCCTTAGTTTAGATAATTAGTTAGTTAAAACAAAACCCCGTTATTCTTAGGCTAGATAATAAAAAGACAGTCATTACTAGTACTTTTAGTTCCTTTGGGTTCGACAATTAAGTCTTGCTAAAACTATACTACTGTTCGATAGATACACTTGCCTACATCACAATAATAGTTAGTTTAAGAACGAGTAATTATAAATATTTAAAACCTATCACGAAATAACACGAACACCTTGGCCTCTCCATTTTCTTCTTCTTCATTCTTTTTTTGAGAAGGTTTCAAAGTGCCCTTTGTGGGTTTTCTCCTTGGCCACTCCCTTTCCTAAGTGAAGTACCTCTTGACGGAATCTGAATTCACAGGATTGGATATGTTTTTACTATCTATCTAGGCTAGAATTAGTGCTCATCCGGAAAAGGCTTTCTTTACCACATAAGATCCTTCCCAGTTTGGCACCCATTTCCCTCTGAAATCCTTTTGTATTGGAAGAATTTTTTTCAAAATCAGATCTCCCTCATGGATTCTCTTGGCCGGACCTTTTTTCATAAGTTCGTATCATTTATTTTTGGTACATTTGACCATGACAGATAACCATTAGCCTCTTTTCTTCAATCAAATTCAACTGATCGTATCGAGACTAGATCTATTCTGATTCATCCACCTTCACTTCTGACAAATCTCTAAGGGAAGAAATCTCAACCTCTATGGTTAAAACCACCTCCATTCCATAAACTAGTGAGAAAGGCGTTGTCCCAGTAGGGGTCTTGACAGGCATTCGATAAGCATAGAGGGAAAATGGTAGCTTGTCATGCCAATCTCTATAAGTTTTAGTCATCTTCTCCAAAATCTTCTTAATGTTCTTATTGGCTACTTCCATTGCACTATTTATTTTTGGGCGATAATACGACGAGTTTTGGTGTTTGATCTTGAATTGGTTATAAACCTCTGCTATTGTAATGTTGTTCAAATTCAGAGCATTGTCTGATATGATCCTTTCTGGCATTCTATATCGACATATGATCTCTTTCTTCAAGAACTTGCTAACTGCCGACTTTGTGACACTGGCATATGAAGCGGCTTCCACCCATTTAGTTAAGTAAACGATGAACACGAAGATGAATCGATGCCCATTGAAAGTTGTTGGAGATATTGACCCAATTACATCCATGCCCCACATAGAGAAAGGCCATGGGGAAGTCATAACGTGAAGAGGCGAAGAAGGCACATGAATCTTGTCTTCATAGATTTGGCACTTATGACATCATTTGGCGTAGTTAATATAATCTCCTTCTATGGTGGACCAGTAATAACCAAATCTCATAATTTGTCTGACCATTGTAAAGCCGTTAGCGTGTGTCCCACAGACGCCGTTATGGACTTCTTCTAGAATTTTCTTGGCCTCTACAGCATCCATGCATCTTAATAGCACTTGATCCTTTCTTCTTTTGTATAGGATCTCCTCATCCATGACATAGTCAATGGCTAATCTTCTCAACGTCCTTTTATCTGTCTCGGTTGCCTAGTCTAAGTACTCACAATTCTTCACATATTGCAATATATTGTGATACCAAGGGTGATCATCTTTTTCCTCTTTTTCGCTAATGTTGCAGCAATGAGCCGAAGCCTCATAAATACTCATTTGGATAGGCTTCATGTCCTCTTATTTGTTTACTTTGATCATAGAAGCTAAGGTAGCCAACGTATCAGCCATCTAGTTTTCATCTCGCGGGAGGTAGCAAAAAGTGATGTCATCAAACTCCTCAATTAACTCTAGAACTATTTTTCGATAATTGATCAATTTGGGGTCTCTTGTTTCCCATTCACCTTTGAGCTAATAGATTACTAGTGCAGAATCCCCATATACCTCTAGCACTTTAACCTTTTGTTCTATGGCTGCACGGATACCCATTATACTCTACCATATTATTTGTGCAATAAAAATTCAGTTTGCTGGTGAAGGGATAATAATCTCCGTTTGGGGACACCAAGACTACCCCGTTCTATGGCTGCACTTTAACGTAATTTATACATATTTTTACCCCATGCTTAACATATTTTATGGATAATTTTTCCTTAGAATTGGTGAATTCAATGCTCCTAATGCCTTAATTTCATGTTTTATACTTAGGTGAGCATAGGAGAGCGAAAGGAACTAGAAATAGGCCAAAAATAGAGAAAATGGGCCAACATACGAAATCAACACGGCCTGGACTTTCTCACACAAGCAGACCACACGGCCGTGTCAATTTTCCAGAATCAAAGCACGACTCACATGAGTAGAACACATGCCCGTGCCATTCTAACAGGTTCGAGCACGGTCTGAATTAGTCGCACACGGGCGTGTCCCTACCGAGCCCAAGTTGAGTCCAATTCTGAAAAGGCTAATTTTGAGGGCTTTTAGGCATTTTAAAGCCTATAAATAGGCCCTAAAGGAAGAGGAAAGGAGGACACAGAGAAAAAGAGGCAGGAAACTGCTCAAGGGAAGCCGATTGATCCATCTCAGAAGCTAGATTCACCATCAAGACTGAAGATCTCCCCTCAATTTTCTTTCAGGAGTTTTGGGTTTTCTTTATGTTTTGTATTCATTATTCTTCTGAGATGTTTTCCTTTTTAGTTATGAACTAAATCCCCTAAATACCTAAGGGGAATAAAACCTAAGACGAATCTTATTATTATTTTCTGAATTGTATGATAAATATTTAACTTGTTCTTAATTATGTGTTCTTAATTCTTGTTTTGATATCCCAGGATACTGATTCAAGATAAGCTCTTATTCATAGAAGGAATAGACCCTGTCTAAGAGTACATTTGTCATAATTAAGAGGAGTTGATTGTGCGCCTAGAGATAGGGTGACAATATTTTGCCAAATTAGGGTGAAACCTAATAAGGGGATCCATAGATTGAGTTAATGCAACCCTAGGATGTTAATTAGAGAAAAATCTCAATTATTCAATCTACGGATTAGACGTTATTAGTATTGAATAGGGATAACAACATAAATTAGGGATCTCTACGGAACAAGTTAAATGAATAAATCATCCGATTTGAAGTCAGAATAACAAGTGAAGTCTAGGTGGATTCTTCCTTAGGTATTGTCTTAAATCAATCGTTTTTCCAAAAGTAATTCCCCAATTCTACTTTCTGTGAATTTTTAGTTTAGATATTTAGTTAGTTAAAACAAAACCCTCTTATTCTTAGGCTAGATAATAAAAAGACAGTCATTACTAGTACTTTTAGTTCCTTTGGGTTCGACAATTCAGTCTTGCTAAAACTATACTACTGTTCGATAGGTACACTTGCCTACATCGCAATAATAGTTAGTTTAAGAACGAGTAATTATAAATATTTAAAACCTGTCATCATGAAAATAACGATCAACAAATGCGCTACGATCGACCTCCGAACTTAAGAGTAAGGCTAGCACAGAGATACGAGCTGGTTGTTTACGCAGCTACTCCACAACACTGTACTCATTGTACTTTAGAAATTTTAGAAATTCTTTAGCCTCCTCTTCATTGACCGGCTCGTTAACTGGAGGCTCAAGTTTGGCCATTTTTTCTTTCTTCTGTTCGACTGCTGTAGCTTTTCCTTTTGCAGGTTTTGCTCTTACGTTTACTGAATCGTAGCGCCTCCCGCTACGCGTATAAGAACCCACATCTTGGTCCTCCTTTGAAATGCTAGTCAAGTTTTCTTTTCTCAGGATCGTCACGTTACAGTTGTATTTCCATGGGACCCTCTTGCTGTTTTTATAAGGGAAGACTGCGGGTTTTTGGATTATGACTTTTGGTGGCATTTGCGCTCCTGCTTTATTATTTTTGGGTCATGATAGGACGACTACTTGGAAATTGACTTTTTGGACCTACGTCGTCGATTCTCCTTCTGACACGCATATATTTCCCTCTTCAGGGCTTTTAACCTCTTCATAAAACTCCATTTCTTTGTTATTCATCATGTCTTGCACTAGGGCCCTGAACTCCCCATCCTTTTGGATTTCATGCCCCACTTCATTATGGAACTTACAGTAGTTCCGCTTTTCTTCAGGTCTCTTCTCTAAATCCAATAATGTTAACTCTATTTTCATCATCTCCTTTCAAACCCGTTTCACAGGGTTTTAACTTTAGTGACCTCATATTTGACCTTATTATTTCCACTTTCGTTTATCCTATTTACCCCTTGGTCGGTATGATTGGGTAGCGGGTTTCCTGCTACATTGGGCGCAGATGGGTCGTCAAACTTCACAATCCCCATTTTAATAAATCTTTTGATTAACTTTTTGAACGTAGTGCAAATTTTAATTGAATGCCTAGTGATTCCAGCATGGTATTCACACTGAGTATTTGCGTCGTACCATTTAGGATATGGGGGCTGCATTGGCTTTAAGTAGAAGGGAGACACTACGTGCGCATCGAATAAGTTCTGATACAGCGAGTTTTTAGATTATGACTTTTGGTGGCATTCGCGCTCCTGCTTCATTATTTTTGGGTCGTGATATGATGACTACTGGGTAATTGACTTTTTGGACCTACGCTGTCGGTTCTCCCTCTACGTCATGGGTATATGTGTAAACTGTAGTCTTTCTGTGTTTGTCTTCGTACTGGATTCTTGTCTCAGTGTGCTCTGATGGTTGGCGGTTACCATCTTTGGTTGGCTCACTGTAAACGATTTGGAATGAATTTTGTTGTACGTGCTCATGTTGTTCACCTCATTCTCTCTTTTCTTCAGGGCTGATCTCTTGGTACTCTTTTCTGCATCTATTTCGCTACTCCTTACCATGTTCTCAATCATTTAGCTGATCATCATTATATCTAATAAGCTTTTAGTGGTGCTCCCCAACATATGAGTGATGAATGGAGCCTTTAAGGTATTGATGAATAGCATGGTAGTCTCTTTTTCTAAGAGAGGTGGCTAGACTTGTATAGCAACCTCCCTCTACCTTTGGGCCTATTGTTGAAAGCTCTCATTCAGTTTCTTTTCCATGTTCTGCAAGGTGATCCTATTCAGGGTCATATCTGTCACGTGACTATACTGTTTCATGAAAGCTTGAGCTAGGTCCTTCCATGAGTTGATCTTAATACGACTCAATTGGTTGTACCATTTGGATGCTGCCCCAACCAGACTTTCCTGAAAGCAGTGAATCAATAGTTGATCATTGTTGATGTACCCAGTCATTCGTCTACAAAACATGGTACTATGAGCTTCGGAGCAGCTAGTCCCATTATACTTCTCGAACACGGGAGTTTTAAACTTGGGGGGAAGCACTAAGTCCGGAACCAAGCTCAAATCTTTAGCATCTATCCCACAGTGATAGTCAGTATTCTCCATTGCTTTGAACTTCTCCTCTAACCATTTGCATCAATATTCCAATTGTTTTGGAAACTCCACTCTCGCTCTTTCGACCTCCACCATGTCATCTAGATCAGGGACTACGGGATTAGTTGGGTTATCCCCTGGATTAGATCCTGAGCCTAGTTGATAGTTAATTGGCATTGAAGTACCGGCCTGAAATTATTGTGGCCTGATTATAACAGGTGGCCTTCATATACACATCTCGGCTTGTGTCTGATCGATTATCGTGGTAAAACTAGGAGGGTAAAAAGGATCTTCATTGTCATCTCCATTCTTGACCATAGGGTCTTTTTCTTTCTCCTCTCCACCAGTCAGCAGTTGTGATAGCTGGTTCGTCATGTTCATTTGTGATTCTAGCATTTGGTCCTTCATATCCTACTGTATTTTAGCCAATTGCTCTTGCATTTGTGCGTGCATCTGTTCTTGCATCTCCTTATGCATTTGTTCCAACCTTTCTAATCTTTTATCCATCACTTTAGTCTTTCTTCGTGTATCGTAAGGATGTGTACTTGGTAGATTTTTTTTGGTTTCCAGATTACTGAAAGATTTTTTAATTAGAGTCTTTTTGTGAAAATTAATGCATATGATGCGATGAAATGTGAATACATGCATGCAGAAAAAGGGTGTCGACTCTGATTCAATTTCATTTAGAGCAACTTTACTAGAAAACAAATTTCTTTACATAGAAATGGATTATAGATACGGCCTAGTCCTAATGCTCAAAGTTTTAACTTTCCTAAGCAACCAAACCAATTCTCGGCCCCAGTCTGATTCTAGTTCATATTTCACACTCAATACATCTTCTTGAACTGGTAAAGTCTATAGATGATCAGCCACCTCTCGAATCTGGGCCACAGCCTCACCCATAATATAGTCTGTCCCTAATATGACCCTGAGATTGATGGAGTTGCTTATTACACCACTCATTACTTGCTTCAAGGAGCTCAACCGGAGCTCACTGTGTTGTAATGCAATCTTGAGTTCTTTGACCTTCCTTTTCAGTTCTCCAATCTTATCCAAGCTCGCATTCAGCTCCATTGCAGAGTTACGGTTACGATGCTGATGAAGCAATTTTTCTAATTCTGCTATTTTGCCCTTTAACTTGATCTTCTCAATTTGGGCTTCCGACAGACTCTTCTCTAAGGTTTCTTTTCAACCCTAGGCGTCTTGGTATTTTCTTTCACTTCGATCGGCTTTGGTCTTCTCTTCTTGGATCTTGAGTCACCATTATTCAGATGTTTTTCCCAGACCGACAGTTCTCATTAATAGCCACAATTTATTATAATCCATTTTTAATCTATCCAAATCTTCCTCAGCCTTATTCTGTCCTTTTCTCCATTCCTCGGTCTCCAATTTCTGAACATCGACATCTAGTCTCAAATGCATCTTTTCTTCCAGTTGCTCTATTTTCTTTCCGAGTTTTGCATTCCTTCTCTTAAAGTCCTACTTTATGATTTCTAACTCGGATGAGACTACCTGTAGATATCCTTCCATCGACTGTGTGCCCTCTTGATTTGGCTCGGGAATATTATCGTTGATTCTCTTACTCTGCCACCAATTATACTCAGGGGTCATTATCGAACCTACTGCCAATCCCTTCATCCAGCAAGTTTGATTCCAAGCGTTGGACATCTCTCGAACCTTCTTCTTATAGTTAGCCCCGTTATACGAAAACTCGAACTGAGCTAGCCCATGGGTTGCTGGTATGAACTGTCTGGATCGGTACTACCTCAACATGAGCAAAGTGGCATATCCTACGGCTCCCCAGATCCCAAGTAAAGGGACCCAGTCAAAATCCTCACATGGTATAAGATCTCATCGGGAACCAACCAAGGGGTTATCCACTCGACATCCTCTTCTTGGAGATTTTAGAGGATTGCCATCCATCTTTCTTCTGATATGTCATCCCGTCTTGGTGTAGCCACTATTTCCTTTAATTGTGAGTAATTCTCAAAGAACACCCGATATGACACCTTGTCTACCTTCTAGAAATGGCTATGTAACCAAGCTAGTAGCAGTTGCACACATTCTATGAATCGACCCTCACCAACTCTTCGGCACGCATTCAAAGACCTAAATTTTTTGGCTAAAACTGTAAAAATTGGCGTAACTTTCTTATACAGTTGGTCAAACAGATCAGAAACTGCCTCGTCTACCTGCCCAAATGCCTTAGGGAAACCCACTAACCCGTAGATACTTAAAGCAAAAACATCCACTTTCTTCTTCATGTCTGGGTATGCCAAAATCAAATCTCGTAAACTTTTCCAGGGAATACATTTGCTTTCCCCTTTCTGTTTGATCCTAGCCGTAACCCACTGCACACTTATTCTGGTGATATTCATCAATTTCTTCACTAAGGTCGGAACATTAGCGGCTCTAGAATAGGCCTTGTCAACCTGAACCCTTGGACAACGAAGTAGGGCGATAAATTCTTCCACTGTGGGCACCAAATATATGCTCCCAAAGGTGAAACAACTATAGGCCAGATTCCAGAACTGGGCCAAGGCTCGAAACAGATGCTTTTCTATCTTGATGTCGAGTAAGTAGGGCAGATCACCGTAATTATCATAAAATAGCTGTTTGAATTCATCACCCCATTGGGCCCATATTTCCTTCAATTCTCGAAGATCATTCTATGTCACGCTGATACGAGTGAAGTCCCATAACTCTGACGTATACCCCACTGTCAAGCTATCTCCCTTCTTCAATTATGTTTTCTCCGACCATATACGGACAACCGCATTACCATCCACTTTATCAAGAAATCCATTCTCCATGACAAGCTCTCTATTTAGTAATCGAACTTGAGCCGACACCCTTTTTTATGATGAAATGCCATGTAATCACAAGCAAAACAACACAAGTCAGTACAATTCATATGAAATTAAAGCAAGCAAGAAATAACAAGCAGAACATCTATTTGGACGACCGCTAATGGTTTGGTGTAGCTCTACCTAGGGTGGGCTCCTATAGATCACTACATGTGGTTTGGTTCTAAAGACAGGGTACCTAAACTAGCAGATTCCTCGATCTTCACCCATTATAGGCTCATATAGACTGAGTTCGATTCAGGGGAATACATTTCCCTATGACTATACTAAAATGAAAATCTCACGAAGACATAGGTACGGATGTATTTCGGAAGCGATCCACTACCCTATACGGAGGTGAAAACCTCACGAAGGACTAGTTTTTCACTCCCACTTAAAAGGTAAGACCGAGCGGTCATGTAATGCAATATGCAAAAATATTTAAAGACTCGAACCAACAAAGCAAGTATCATGACCAAGATCACGAAGATAACAGATGAAATTCAATGAAAGGATCGTATTTTAAATCGAATTTTCAATTTTCAATGAAAAGACATAAATTAATCAATTTACGGCTTGACTCTCTCATTATGTCCCCAGCGGAGTCGCCAAGCTGTCGAGACCATTGTTTAATTTGAAAAACGGTCGACATTTTATTTTTTGAAATTGAAAACTAAAGTCGCCACCAATCCTTTTTATGAGGTGTGATCGGGTCACCTTATAATTAATCGTTCTAATAAAACATTGTGATTTATTAAAACAATAATTTTGGTCTATGAAATTTAAGAAAACGGGTTCGAGAGTCGGTTACGTACGATAAGGATTAGCACCCTCGTAACACCCAAAATTGGTACCTAATTGATTTATTAATGTCTTAACGTCAAAATTTTAAAACCCGAAAAAATTTAAAGTACGATCCTCTCATTTATTAATGTCGATTAAAAAGTTTGAATGAATTAAAACGAGTATTGAAGGCCCTCTCATCTTAAAGTACCAAAATTTCATATGCCGTAAGTTAGGACACGACATTTGAATCCCTCGAAATTAAGCTAGCCTTTTAAAATATTTTATTTTAAAAGTTGTATTTTGATTTCTTAAAAGGTATTCGGTCGTTTAGATTCAACAAGAAAAATCGAGACCCCGTGAGTTAGGGCACAACTTTCTCGAATTTCTAAATACCAAATATTTCTTTTATTTGAAATTCACATATTTTAAATTTTAAAAGAATATTTGGTTATTTGGGTTCAACGAAAAAATTGAAACCCCGTAAGTTAGGGTAAGTTTTCTCGAATCTCCCAAATACCGGACATTGCATGTTTTTTTGAAAATTTTCCTTTTTTGTGAAAATTAATATAATATTTGAATATGCATGTGAATTGAATATTGTGCTAACGAATGACAACAATGTGAGTGCACTAATAAACGATTCATAATACATCACGATAATGATCACGTAAAATATATCGATTTAACACCATGATTAACAATTAGAGAGAAATAAATGAATCATGATAAGAATAACAATATAATAGACATCAATCACAACAAAAAAAATCAATTTTAAAACAAAATAGGATAAATGGATAAATAAATAATCACATAAAAGGATGTTGAAAAAAATAGTGTATGAAATAACAAAAATAAAGGACTAAATTTAAAAAAAATAAAATAGTTTTAAAATTATATTGAAGGATGTAACTAAGTAAATGAAAAAATAAGATATATGCATAAAATTTTAGGTAAACAAATGTATATACATAAAGTAATAATAATTATAATAATAATAATAGAACATGAGTTTTGAAATAAGTAAAAAAAATAGTACACAAAAAAAACACAAAGGCAAATTAAAAGGAAAATAAAAGAACAATTGGAAAACTGAAATAAAGGAAACATTAAATGAACAAAATAAATAAATAAGGTAATTGTTTAAAAATTAAGACTAAATTAATAAATAATCAAATAACAAAATAATAAATGAAACATCTTGTAGAAAAAAGGTTAAATAGACAAGGATTTAATTGAAATCAGAATGAAATTTAGGGGTACCAATTATAAATAAATAAATGCTGAAAAGGGCTAAAATGTGACATTCTAAACAATGACAGGACTAAATGTGCAATAAACCCATGCGCTAAAACACGCGACTTCTGGAATGGGTTGGGTCAGACTATGGGTCGGCCCTAAACAACACCTTTTCAGGTGCCTAACCCCTAAGATGGTCCAAGGACCAAATTGGAACAAAAATGAATTTTGGGGTAAAATTACAAAAATAGAAAAATGATATAATACCAAATTGAAACTCGCTACAAAAAAGGAATGACCTTTTTTGTAAATATCCTATTTTCAAAGAAAACACGCGGATCACTTAACTGGGTTGGGTTGCGCTCGGGTTAAGCTCTAAATGGCGCCGTTTTGAGGCCACTAATATAAGCCCTAAACGACGTCGTTTGATTGTTCTATAAAAAGCAAAAAAAAATTAAAATCATTCTGTTGCTTTCTTTTAAAAAAAACTAAATAACCCTCAATAGCTCTCAACTCCTCCCATTTTCTTTGGCTGGCTTGTGAGTTTCATTGGCGCCGGATGCGCCTCCACCTCCGTTGTGGCCCAAGGCCTCCTTTTGATTCGGTTTTCGCACCAGAGAGAGAGACTTCGAGGATGAAACCACGGGCTTATTCAGGTAAACTTTTCTCTTTTTCGTATGGTAGGGAAATATGAAAACTTGAAAGTAAAATCAATAGCCAAATATGAAACTAAAATCACCTCTTTCAATTTCTTTTCTATTTTTTGATTGCTATATGTGCATGTAAAAAAAAAGAAAATACAATGAAAAGGGTTTTATGGATGAATGAGAAATTACAGCCTTTCTTTTGCTATTGTTTTTTTTTGTGTGTGTGTCTGTTGTTTTTTATTTTCTTGCAAGTACGGGCGTGTGCTGGCTCTCGATGTGGGGCGTACGGAGGCTGTACGAGGATGTTGACATGGAGACGCGAGTGGCGGTGGGGCTAGAGGCTGTTGAAGCGGCGCGAGGGAACCCTAGAGTTCCTGAGAATGTTTTGGTTTTGGGCCATTTGGGCCAGGTTTATTTTATTTGGGTATTGGGCCATTGTAAATAGGTTTGAAATTTGGTCTTGTGTTTGGGTTTTGATTATTTTTTTTATTTGTAAATGGACTGTGGAAATTTGGACTTTTAATTTTATTATAATTTGTTTTTTTGGTTTTGTTTTATATCTGTATGGGCCCGGGCAAATTGGACATGTTACAACAAGGAAGAAACAAAGCATCGCCATGATGTGCATGTGAAGATAATGAACCAATTCAAATATGGGGACAAAGTACTGTTAGACAAATTGGATCCATATATTGTTCCTTCAAAATTTAAGTTAAGAGGGTCCAACCTATTTATGGTAAAAACCATTTTTCCATACAGGACAATTGAGGTAACACATTTTGAATTTGGCACATTCAAGGTAAACAGTACTCGTCTCAAACATTATTTTAGAAGTAAAACTGATATCGAGAGAGAGGAGCTTCGGCTCTAAGATCCGCCTTAATCATGAGCTTAAAAAGGGAAGTCGAGCTTATTTTCTAAATAAGCGCTTCTTGGGAGACAACCCGAGTTATTTTATATTTTTTATTTATTTTAATTTCATTAAAAATAAAAAATTTAAAAAGTACATTCATTTTTATTTTTATTACTAAAAACTATTTTTTAAAAAATTCATTCATTATCATTTGTTTTTAAATTTAAAAAAATTAAAAAATAGGGGTCACACAACCTGGGGTGGTCCATACAACTTAGAGACACGGTCATGTTGGACATACGACCTGACCACACGAACATGTCTCAAACCGTGTGGATATTGGAGCAAAGTTTTTCAATTTTAATTTGACCACATGGGCATAGAGAGTTACACGGGTTGAAGACACAGCCATGTGAGACACACGACCTGTCACACGGGCGTGAGAAAAGGGAAGAAGTATTACACACGGCTTGGACACACGGGCGTGTCTCAGGCCATGTTGAAATTGAAGTTAATTTTTTTTAATTTTTCAATTGCCACATAGGTTAAGGCCATTTACACAGTCTCCAGACACGGTCGTGTGGCCAACATTGGCCAATTACACGATCGTGTCATCTATAAGCTAGCGTTTTGAATTTTTTTTTACTTTTGTCTTCTTTTTGAATTACCCTAGCCATCGCTGCCCTCACTGATCTCTTCCCAGCCCTCCTCGCTACTGATTCTATCCATTTATTGCTCCTCCTCCCTCATTGGTCCGATCACCAACCACTAACTGCGCAAACCCCCTCTATCGACTGCCCACCACACCCTTACGCTTCTTCTTTTCCTTTTCCTTCCTCCACTGTCGATTGCGTTGTTTCCTCTACCATCCATTTTTTTCCCTCCTCTCCCTTACATCGGCCGAACCACCTTCGAATCCCTCTTTCCCTTTCCTCCCTGTTCAGTAACCGTTTTCTCACACCACCTTCTTTCACCTTCCAATCGCAATCAACACCCAAACCCAGTTCTCCTCCCTGCGCCTCATCAGAGCCCTTCCTCCAACACCGTCGACCGCCGTTCCTCTGTCACCACTGTTTGCCAAAACCCCCACCGTTTGGTTTTAACCCTTTTATTTTTCATATTTTATTTATTATTATTACTATTATTAATATTTTTTGTTTAGTTGGGTTTAATTATTGTCAGTTTTATTCTTATTCTTATTAATTATTAGACTTTATTTTATCTTTATTATTACCATGTTATCATTGTTTATATCATGTTACGTGTTGGTTAAATTATTATTAGATTAGTTGTTTGGTCTTTTGGTTCAAGTTTTCGTTTGGATTTGGTGTTTGTTATGTAGCTTATTGGATTGGAACTATTGTGTTAATTTGTACATTTGCTTTATTCATGCTAATATTTGGTTATTATATTTTATTTCAGGTACATAATGTCGAACTCATGAGGAAAGAGTAGGGTCCCCGCTCATTCCAAGAAAACAAAAGCTACTGGAGCTTCATCTTCCTCATCTCCAATCGATTGCCACCACTACCTCACATTTGACCATCCATCCTATGAGGAGAGGTACCAAAATCTTAAGGGTAGAGCCTTGGGTGTGGGTTGATGTATCGATTGAGAAGCCCTTCAGACTGTGGGTTTATTTGCACTGGTTCATTCTCTACTAAACGTGACTTCATGGGAGCGATTCTTCATGATTGTGGAGCTAACATATGCTGAGCTTACATTGGAGTTTTACTCCATATTTTTTCTATAGTCGGTGCTTTCGTCGGGGGACGAACCTTAAGCTATATCATTTTGTCTTGGGTATCGCTTAACACTTTAGTATTGCTGCTTTTGTTGTCACTCTCGACCTATACTCTGATGATTTCCTAGCAACGACCGAACTCTCCTCCCTCTTATGACACATCCATTATACCGCCTCTCTCTACTGGTCAGAGATCGTTGAGGTTGTCGTTCCATATAACTTGATCCAATCCAAGGCTCAGTGCTTTCCTTCAGCCTTGCATGCATTCACACTTTCCTAGCTCATACTTTGACCAGCCAGAAGGAGAGTACGAGCGTTGTGGGCACTTTAGATACATATTTCTTTTGGAGCATGCATAGGCGGCATCTAATTGATCTAGCCCACTTCGTCACCCAATGTTGTAGTAATCAGAGTGAGCAGACACGAAGAATACTCTTTGTATGGGTCCATATATCACTGGCTTGGCTCATTACATCGACCTCCTCGAGACCCTGAGCAGATTAGTACTCTTAGTTTGGTTGGGGATATGATACCACATGGTTTAAACATTATGAGACACATGAGGATGATTGCTCATCAGCCTGGGCCTTTCTGTGATCAGTATGTGTTGTTATGATTGACTCATTAACACGAGGATGATGATCATCTCAACAATGATCCCCCACCACCATTGTAACCTATTCCCACTCCTCCTCCGAGCCCCTATATTGCTGCACCTACGCATTCAATCACACTCGACGATATTTATTGTACTCAGCAATAGTAGTCAGCACGACTCAATACCATTGAGGTGTATTTGTACCGGATTTGCCAGCATTTCCATATTTCTCCACTGGATCATGCACCTCAGGATCCCAACATTTCGCACAACGTCGATCCATGACCTGATTTACTATTCTAGTTTATTTTTTTGCCAGTTGTACTTTTATTTTTATTTTATTTTTCTTTTCTTTTGTTAGTTGTCTTATTTTTATTTGTGAGACTTCTTTATTTTATTTTTATTTTGAACTATGTTGTTATTTTTATTATTTTGATGGTTGTTTTTATTTAAGTTTGTAATCTCTTTATCTTCTTATTTATTTATGTTTATCTTCTTATTAGTTTGTTGGGAAACATGCACTTCATTTAGATTTGTCCACAATGTCAGTTTTAACTTTTCTGGTGATTTCATCCAAATTCAGGGCGGTTTCAGCTCTCTCCCCCTCTTTTGATATTGTGCTTATCCTGTACTCATATTTATTTTCACATTGAGGACAATGCACATCTTATGTGTGGGGAGGTTATTTGTAAATTTCTGATAAAACCCTTGAATTATTTGTTGTGTTTAAGTAATTTTCTCATAAACTCCATTAAAGTGAATTTTTTTTTTTGAAATTTTTATTGATGTTATTTTGGATTAATTTGTGGATTTTTATATATTGGTTGATTTATACTTTAAAACATGAGAGAGTCAAGCATGATAAGTTGTTTTTATAATTGAATATTTTAGGTTGTCTCATGAATTGAATTACTATCTTGAAATTTTGAAATTGTAAGTTTGACATTAAAACCATTATTTTTTGTGAGTTTTTGAGCCTATAGAGCATATATTTTATTTCATGCTTATTTTATTTTTGGTTGTGAGTGTGTCAACTTGATTTGTTATTCTAGAACTTGTTTCAATTATACATGTCGAGACCACATTATTGGTTTGATATATTGAGATGATAGAGGCATTTAGGATTTAACCCACTTAACTTGTAAAAAACTTACCTACTGAATTAATCCTTAGTAAAACTTGTTGATCCTAATACATTTTTTCTAACCCGTTAATGTTAACCCATAACTCATATGTATATTGTAAAATTATCCTTGTTATTGACTCTTTTGTTATTGACTCGTTGAGATTTGATTTGATTAGTTACCTAACTATGTTTATTTTTTTAAAATTGCTGCATTTTATTTTTGTTCTAAAAAATCAAAAAATAAAAAAAGGAAAAAAAAGAGAGAAAGAAAATGAAAATGAAAAAAAAAATTGATTGAGCTTGAATAGTTAGTTTGTAATTTCTCTTGATTCAGCAATTGATTTTTTTTTCTATTTTGGTAACTTATTAATTCGATCTCGATTATATCCAACTTTTCTAGCCTTTTCCATACCTTTAACTTAAGCCTCATTACAACCCTTTTTAAAGACCTCTTAACTGGTGTGTCATCTCATTTTATAGTGGTGGAGATTTGATTTTTAAGCAAGCATATGGTAATGACATTTCTTGTTCTACTATTGAGTGCATATTACATGAGCCTTAAACACTTGGAGTACTTAGGGTAAATCTTTAGTGAGGATGTCAATTTTTGTTGATTTTGAATTAAAGGTAATTATTTAGATAAGGGGAGACACCTATATTTTTGTTCTTCAAAATTATTAGTTTGGGCTACTTGAATCTTTAGTGTCATTTTGGTTGAATTTCTAATACATGGTTGTTTGCGAATTATCTCGAAACATTATTGCTGAAAATGCCAAATTGGGAAAAGTTAACTTGAATATGGGTTAAGAATTTTTCTTGAGGACAAGCAAACGCAAGTGTGGGGATATTTGATAAATGCCAAAAGTAATATGTTTTAGCCTCATTCTTAATGCATTTTTTGGATGATTATTCGATTTAAAATGGTAAATTTTATGCTCCTAATCCTTTAAATTCATATTTCTATACATAGAAGAGTATTTTAGAGCAAAAAGAATGAAAAAACGAGTGAAAATGGGAAAATCAAAGCAAGTTTCAAGAGCCACATGGGTTGGACACACGGTCGTGTGAGCCACACGAGTTGCCACATGACCATGTGCCAGACCGTATGGATTTCCTAAATTGCATTCCAGAAACGTGAAAAAATGCAAATTTTAGGTTTTGGGGGCATTCTAAGACTTATATATACCAAATATAAGAAGAGTGAAGTAAGCCATATATAATATTGAAGAAAACAACTCGAAAACGCCATTGAAGCTAACTCGAAAGCAGATTTCCATCAAGATTGAAGATCTCCTTTTGATTTCTTTGAAGTTTATTATGGGTTCATTTATTTCTTGTGGTTATACTGTTTTTGAGATGTTTTTATTTGCGATTATGAACTAATTTTCTAAATACCTAGGGAATTCTGTCTTTTGATTTCTGTTTTACGCAATAAATACTTGGATCTTGTTCTAAATTATGTGTGCTTAATTCTTGGTTTAATATTAATAGACCTTGTTTGATAGTAGATCTAGCATATTTGAGTGGAGTTGCATGCAATACTAGAAATAGGATGACATAAATCTATCGGATTAGAGTCAAATCTAATAAGTGGATCCATAGATCGAGTTAATGCGACAATAGGGGGTTTTAATAAGAAAGAAATTTCAATTAATCAACCAAAAGTCAATTGCTCTTAGTATTAAAAAGAGATATTAGCATAATTTAGGAATTTCCACGAATCAAGATACTAAATGAAGAAATCGCGTAACATATATAGATAATGACAGATGAAATCTAAGTGAATTCTTTCCTGGTTATTATTTCGCTTCTTGGTTGTTTACTTGGTTATTTTCTAATTTTTTTCTTTGTCGTGTGCTTTAGTTAATTAATTTAGTTAATTTTAGTTTTAATCAATCACTCCAATTTGTCAGTTAAATAATAGAAAGATGATAATTACTAGTACTTTTAGTCTTCATGGGAATGATATCTTTGCTCACCGTAGCTATACTATTAATTGATTGGTGCACTTTCCTTTGTTGAATTTTTAGTTGGTTTCGTGGACATCAAACACTTACAGAAGAATTAGGTATTGCTACCTTACCTTAATTTTGTGTTCAAATGAATTTTAGCACCTTTTGTTTTAAAATTGTTTCATGACTTAAAATTGATTACAAAAGTATATATGCATGATTTATATGGCCCTTGTATGCAAAAAGTTAGGGGGATTTTTCATATGGATAACTTTTCTATTTTGACCTTATTAATCTAGCATGACTTACAGTTTTGACGCTCTTGACCTTACTACAATGGACAAATTTTGTTAACTTGGTCATTTTTTTTGGTTTTTCATGAATCATATGCATCATGCTTACATTATGCATTTTCATGCATAAGAAACCATTAGGAATGATTTCAAAATGATTTTAAAATCATTTTAGGACCCTTAGAACCCTTTTGGACCTAAAAAGTTTATTTTTGCAATTTTTCTACACTTAGAAAACAAAACTGCAATTTGGTATCAATACCAGTTAAAAAATATCAATACTTTTATAAAAATATCAATACTCGTGAGAAAATATCGATACCTCTAGGTGTTTAAGAGCTCTAGGTTTTTAAGAGCACTGCACCGTGGTTTCAAAAACAGCTTTGTAAAAACCCCAATTTTTTTTCTCTTTTTCGAAAACCTCTCATCTCTTCTCAAAAAAATTTCAAATTTCTTGAATTTTTCATCAAATCTTGCCTTTGCAACACTTTCAAACACTATTTCTTTAAGATTTGTTCAACATTGCTTGGACATTTTGTCTATTTCAACACTTTTGAGGTAAAACTAGAAATCGTCAAATTTTTGATTTTATGCAATGTAGATTAAAATGTTGGTTTTTGATGGACTATTGGGTTGATTTGTACTATATACTTTGTATTTTGTTGTAGGGGGTTTTCTTTTCCTAGCCTTTTTCTTAAATTTTTTACCTAAAACCCTTGCACACCAAATGTTTGACAAAATTCCCACATGAAATTTTTTGATGTTTTAGTCTAACTTTAGTGTTTAATTCTCTAGTTATGGATCCTAAGAAAAGACTAAGAACCATTGCATCATCGTCTCATCAACCTAGTCGTTTTAGACCATCCTTTAACGAATGCTTTCGCACCAATGCTTTACATGAAAATTTTGATAGAAACTTTGCATCCAAAAGAGTATGGGAGTCTAGGAAAGTTGATATAGCCATGTTAAAGGGTATTATTTTTTCTATCTTTCTATTTTGCAAAATTGGGGTTGAATGGATTTTCTTAACATTTCATCGCCGACTTACTATAATATTTTTCGAACGCTTTTCTCTAATGCCAAACTCGAACATGATGAGTTTGATGACACTGTCATAGCCATCACTTCTTTTTTAATGAACACCTCTATACGTCTTACCTTAGAAAAGTTTGGAGATTATCTTCATTTGCCTTCTAGAGGTAACTCCAATGAAAAAGGACCTTTCAATCCTGCTATTTTTATTCAGTTCGAATCAGCATCCAAACTCAACCTTCATGATCATGTCCTTCATTTGATCATAACTTGGAACCTATGCCCCATTAAGAAACATGCTAAGCTTCGAAACACCAATTATAGGTGGCTTGATTCTTTCCATACTAATAAGCACAGCGACCTAACCCTTATCATGTTTAATGACAACTAAGGCTATTGGAAGGGGGATGAATAAAAATATCACCCTTTCTCATGGCATTTATCTGTCATATCTCTTTAGAAAGTTAGGCGTTAGCACTCATGGAGACACCCTCATTACTTTTAACCAACTTATTAATTATGGGGCCCTTCATCATACGGAATATCATTTTGATGCCTCCTCCGATTCATGGGTTAAGAGAGATCACCTAGCAGAAAATGAAGATAAACACATTGAAAGTGCTTTTAAAGACATTCCGGCACCTGAACATGTTCCTTCACATGAACATGCTCCTCCTCCGGCTTCGTTCTCTCAAGCTACTCAACCTTCATCCGAGATTAATAGTGTCATCCTCGACGTTTTCCATTCTTTGATCAATAATATTAGAGGACTTCGAGATGAGGTTCGATCTCATAAGAATGAGGTTAACTCTAAGCTATCGACATTAGAGATGTAAATGGCATAACTCCTTGCTCATTTTCCATTGACTCCTCCCTTCTCTCCTCACGATGACAATTAAAGTAGATGTTTAAGTTTGCATTTTCATATCATTATTCATCACATTTGCACTATTACTTTTGGTTAATTTCCTATGTCTATTGCTTCTTTTTGCACCTTATTGTTTATTAAGTATTATAAGATAATTTGGTTTTTTTTTATGTTCGTTCTCTATTTCCTCATGTCTATATATTTTTGAACTAACCGTCTTTTTCTCTTCAAGCTTTCTTTATCTATTTTGATATAACAAAAATGAGAAGAAGAAAAGGTAAATTGAGGTAACTTGATTGATATTATGCTAACCTTATGCAATGCAAATTATGTGACCACTTTTCCTTAAAGTAAAAATGAATGTCATATTTTGAAAATTTATGTCAATTTTTATTTTGGCATTAAATTCAAAATGACTTTTATTAAGGGGGAGTAATATATTCAAAAACAAATTTATCAAAGGTTTTGTTATATCAAAAAGGGGGAGATTGTTAAACTAAGCTTTATTTGAAAATATACTTTGATATAACAAATTAAAGGGTTTTTGAATAAAAGTTAAAATTAAACAAAATTGACTAAATGGTTTTTTAAAAGATATCTAAGAGATAAAATTTTCAATTATTACTTAGAAAATTTGTGAATCATTCTCAAAATTAAGTTAAAATGATTTCAACTAAGTTTAGATTCTTTCAACTAGACAAACTGTTTTTAAAACAAGTCAGAATTACTCCAGGCCAAAAAGTATCGATATCTTTTTAGCCAAGTATTGATATTTTCAAAATATCGATACCCTTAGAAATAAACGATACCAAATTGACATTCTAGCTTTCACAAAATCAGCTAAGTATCGGTCTGGTATTGATACCTCTTGCTTTGGTATCGATAAAATTTTCCTGGTATCGATATTTCAGCTCTAGCAGTGACTGAATTTAACATTTATGACAAAAAATATTGATACTTTTTTACATGGTATCGATACTCCCTGTTGTGAGTGTATTAAATGCTCTGGTTTTTACATCTCCAACGGCTCTATTAACTACCACAACAACCTCAACAGTTGGAAATTATAAATACTAACTTCTAAAGATCCTACAATAACAAGAAAGCATATTCAAGGAAAATCATCAATCAAACAACTTTTGTGTCCAATACTTCCATAATTCTCTTGAATACACTTGTGAGCACTTTTTTTTTTGCTCAAGTGTATTCTTGTCTATTTGTGCTTCATTGGCAAACATTTTGATCTTGTTAGGATTATTTCCTTTGTTTGCTTTTTTTGTAATTCTTTGAGAGAGTTTATGTTTTAACATTTAGGTAGAAATATTTTGAATAAGTATACAAAACGCTACTTGAGTATACAAATTATTACAACATTTGTAATATTTTATGTAAATTATATAAAATATTAATAATTACTAAATTATAATAAAGCTCGTTATTTTATGTAGGATGAGTAAAACTTGATTTGACTCGAATTTTTTTTTTTAATTTCAAGTTAATCGAATTAAATTATTTGGTTTTATAAATCAACTCAAATAAATATTTAGTTTTTCGAGTTCGAGTCGAATTGAATTTTACACAAGGTGATCAGTACCATATTAGTAGATGTACCATTTTTCTACTAGTACTAGTACGTACTAGTACCAGTCTATTTTAGTGTACCTTTTCGAATTTATCACTATTTTTTAAAAAACATTTTTTTATATATATATATAAAAATTTACAAATATCAAATAATGAGATTAAATAAATCTCAAATATAAATACTCATAAAAACTAAAACTTCGATTGAAATAGTAAAGAAAATATCTTAAAAATGTTAGTGACATAAAATATGCAAATTTTATGTATGTAAATTTTAAGATACAAAAAAAAAAGCTTAACTATTATATAAAAACTCAAAATAAACAAGCAAAAAAAAAATTCCATAGATTAAACAACAAGATCATCCCATATTATGGATACACAATTCATAATTCATCTTTAAAAAAACAATTCATAATTTTAAAAATTTAAAATAAATAATACAAAAATTAATTTTAAAATTAAATTTTTTAGTACACATAAATAATAAAAAATGTATATTTTATATATTTTTTAATTTCTTTACAAATAAATAATAAAAATTTAAATTTAAAATATATTTTAAAATTATTTTTTTGGTATAGTACACCATATTCCCGTTGATACGAGTGAAATCAACTAGTATGCACTGATACAACCGGTATTGACTGAAATTTGCACTGGAATGGAACCTAAAGTTTGTTGTTTCGGCTCACTACCAAATTGGAGCATTCTAGCCAATACGGGCGGTACCGGAACAGTACCAAGTACCATGATTTTACAACTTGAATAAATTGAATAACTAGAATAACAAATTGGTATAAATACCTCTCGTATCTTAGCCAAGTTCGAAAATGAACAAATTGGTCCCTGAATTAAAAAAAAATCAAAATTATCTTCAAAAATTCAACTAAATTTTTTTCTAAATTTTATAAAAAAAATTATAAAGATAACTTTTATGAAAAAAATATAAAAATCACAAAAATAATATATATAATTCTAAAAAATTATATAAAAATGTTAATTATAAATTTTATAAGAAAACACAAAATATAAATATGAGGTCTTAAATGAGTAAATGGCCAAATCAAGTTCAACATACTAAATTATTTTTTTCCTTTTTTATTTTATTTTAAAAGAGTTTCAAATATACATGGTCTCAAATTTACATAACCAAAATTTAAATTTTAGTCATGAATTACATTTTAATTTGATCTATTAAAATTTGTAATTTAACTTAAATAAATTTATTCAATTTGACTCGAATTTCATTTCACTCGACTTGATTAAAGAAAAAGTTAAATTGAGTTAAGATGATAAAAAAAGACTTATCAACTCAACTAATTTAAGATTTTTTCACTCGATTCAATTAAACACTTACCCTTATTACCAAATTAATGTATATTATTATAAATTTTATATAAAGAATTAAAAATTTTATAATAATTATGTAAAAGTAAAGGGTAAATTACATATTTCATTTATGTATGGTTTAAATTGTGTTTTTTCCATTGAACTTTAAAAAGTTACAATACGGGTCACCAATATTATCAAAAGTTACAATATGGTTACTACGTTATTAATTTGTTATATTTTGATTATTGAGCCGTTAACTACTACTAACGGTGTATTGACAAGTTGATGCAACACATTATATCATCATTCCAAATAAAAAAAAATTAGGTTAAATTTTACTACTAGTCCCTACATTTTTTTTGAATAATTTAATTCTTCTTCTTTTTATTTTTGTAACTTTATTTTTTCTTTTCCTTTAATAAAGCAAATAAGATAGACCTAATTTATTTAATATTATTGTAATTTTATAATTCCAAATAACAAAACCATGAGAAGAGATTAATTGCACGAAGATCTTTGACTTAATAGATAGATAATATACTTTAACTATTTGAAAAAGTTTAAAATCATTAAGTAAGAACAAATTACACGATTAGTATTTGCTTAGGTTATCGTTCCTAACGTCTTAAATGTTAGATTTTTATTATAATTATATATTTTTACATAAAAATATTCAACAATTGATTTTTAGTTATTATTAATTTTGTGATGTTTGTAAAATATTGAAATATACATATTTTTGTTTTCTTTTAAGTTTGATTGAAAATTTGCAAACAATTTTTAAACATCAAATCTTTAACATTGGTTCTAATCCATAAAATTTTTATTTTAATTCTCATTATTCTATATGAAAAATGGTTACCATCATATTTTCATATATATATATATATATTGAAAACAAAACGTTTTTTATATATCAATCGTATTTTTCAGTTTTTTAAATGAAAATTATTTTTTAAAGATATAAAAATTGAAAATATTCTTAAAATAAGCGGAGCGTTAGATTCTTGCTTAATGATCTTAAACTAATCGTGTAATTTTATTTTTCGTTTTTATTTCCTTTGCTTTTTGAATCTTTTATAAAGAAAAAAAAAAGAAAAAAGTTGATAGATTAATTGTGCAATTTATGTCAAATTTTCTTTTCGGTTAATGATTCAGTGACTACAATGTAACCAATCAACAACTCAGTGATCATATCACAATGTTAATGACTGTTTCTAATTAAAAAGATTATGACGAAAACATACTTTAAATCATAACAACTGTCAATAATATAATTCGGAGACCAACCTTTTCTAATAGAACTAGTCACTTATATATATATATATATTTTAAAAAAAAAGAAGGTAAAAGAAGAGAAAAGAAAACAGCTGGTAAAGAAAGAACGAAAACTTATCTGTCTTCCCTTTTTGCATAATTCGACTCTCTCACACTGATCTTCCATTAATGGCTTCTTGATCAGGTTTTTCTCTGTTTTCTTGCTCGAATTTATTGTTTGATCTTTTATCGTTTTCCGATGATTTTCCTTTCCTTTCGTTGGTGTGAGAAAAAAAAAGTTCAAAAAAAATTATATTAAAAAGTGTTGTTTGTTGTGATTTCTGTTTTTATGAATTAACACTTCGACAGAGCGGAAAGAAAATGGAAAGTTTTAATTAATTTTATTTTCAGATTCTTTTTCCTGTTGGTTAATTACTTAATTAGATGTTTAATAGAAATGTTATTTGATGTTAGTTTTATTTTCCAATCAGAAATTAGCAGAATAGTGAGATCCTTTTTCTACTTGTTAATTAATGTTATTTTTGGTTTATTTTACATGTCTCTGGATATTGATGTTGAATATCGGTTCAGAGCTGTTGACGGGGAACCTTATCAGATCATATGAAGTGCTCACTTTGTTGGCTAGGTTCTTTGGCGGACGATTTACATGCACTCTTACCAAACAAATTTTTCAGAGGATTAATCGAGGTTAGTTTAATATTATGCAATTTGAATTCGAGTATGCGTTTCTCTCCTTGAGTATGAAAAACAACCTTTAAAAATAAAAAATGTAATAAGATTGCGGTACTGCCTAATTTAACTATGGTAGGGCTTTGATTTGATTAATCAAGATTGCTAATATGGTTTTTAAGCAATGTGAAGGTTTTTTGTTTGAGTTTTCAATATGGCAAATGTTGTGCAGGTGAGTGAAACGCGATTTAATTCTCAGCTAAAGCTTTTCATCTGTTATCACATGCGACCTGCAAGCTGGGAAACAGAGAACAAAGATTACTATGGCAGAAGGAGAAGAGCTTATTGAGCTTAAATTCCGCACTAACGATGGAACAGATGTGGCACACGGTACCTACGCATTATCCACGAATGTTGCAACTCTTAAGCAAAAAATGGTTGCTGAGTGGCCCCAAGGTTATTAATCTTTTTTTTTTTCCTTCTTTAACTTACTTCTTGCTGAATTCTGTAATTGGCATCAAACATCTTAGGTACTCAGTCTGATTGTGTTTGTTAATATTGTTTCTGTCTTTTATCTAATCACTTTTGACCAAACCATGACTTGAGGAGCATGTGCTTGATACTTTGGTATTCTGGTCTTAGCTTTGAATTTGTTTTCCACATTATCTGTTTCTGACCCTGTTGTTGATAAGCATAAACTCAAGTATTGAGCATTATCTGTATGGTATTTTAAAAACAATTTTTTATTTTGGCATATACTTGTTTGAATGGCATTGATTTATGTACAATGTTCATATATGTACATACACTAGCCTCAATTTTCATTTTGATGGTACCATTCAGCTTGGAGAAAAGGGGCTGATATTGGCAACTGTAAATGAGCTCATATATGCATGGGGCATGTTTATGAATTTGAGTTTAGAATGTCTTGGATGTTGCTCCCGCTGTAACCATCTGAGTTAGTTGAATCTGCGTGTATATTCAGGCAAAACAGTCACACCGAAGTCAATAAATGATTTGAAAATTATACATGCTGGTAAAGTTCTGGAAAACAACAAAACACTAGCTGGTTCCAGGATAACGTTTGGTGACCTTCCTGCTGGTGTTATTACCATGCACGTAATAGTGCAGCCTGCTATAGCAAAAAATAAGTCGGGTTTGTCAAGTTGTCCTTATATTTTTATAGATAAACATGTTTGGAAAATGAATCTTCTTGGTATTTTAAGTTTCCTAGAATTAGCATGCCTTCATGCTCTTCATCACATACAAGATTTTCACATAGATCCTTGCTGAATCCATGGCATATAAATCTGTCCACTGAACCTCCATTTCTTTCCTGCTACAAATTCCTCATGAAAAAGAAATAAATATGGCTGAAACAAGATAAAGCTCTGTGATTTCGTTAAGTAAAGCAGCCCTACGAAGCAATCTCATCAATAAGCCTTGTAAAGCAGTTCTGAAGCTAGTAGAGAAGCAAGATATTGAAGTCGGCCAAGGTTTTGTTTTGTTGCCTACTTCAGTAACAGGTCCCCAAGGCTTGTTTTGCCTTTTCCTTTTCCCTCGCTTTGTTTATAATAATCTTTCCCTAAAGGCTGGTGGGGTTTTAGAGGATGGTTGCTTTGAATTATTTTGAGAAATAAGCAGATGGTAGTTGGTACTGCATTAATGATTTTTAAACTTTTAGTTACCGTATTCACACTATTCACTACTTGCGTTTGAGAAGGAAACATGCAAACAATTCCTAGTTAAGTCTCACTTTATCATCACTGCAAAGAATTTGTCATTAATGGAATTTCACATAATTATGTTAGAGGTCTTATTCATTTTGGAATTGCCTCTATATGACCAAAGCTCTAGATGCTTTATGTATTAAGTTATGTCCCAAAATTCTAGCATGTAGTCCGTAGAAGAATCTGCTTTTGTTCCATTCACGAATATTTTTCTTTTCTGTTTTTGTTGCTTGTGAACTGAAAATCTATTTCTATAGCTTTAGTCTAATGGTGTAAACTTCCTCTAATATCTCTTTGTTTTCCCGTTTGTGTTTTTTTTTTTTTTTTTTTTTGTGCACTGCAGGTAAGAGCAAGGAAGATATGCAGAAGCTGAATTCATGCGGTTGTATTATTCTTTAGAATGTAAATATGCTCCGTAGTTGTCAACTGTCATTAAATATAGATAATTTTTCCCTCACATATGTAGGCGTTAGTTGCTTTTGAAATGGTGTTCGTCTGTATACTGGTTGGCCTGCTTACTATGATATCTTTGGTTATGTGTTCCTTAATCCTTGTGCAAGTGTATAACCATCCTACAATAGTAAACATGTTCTGCAAGAAGAAACATCTTGATAGTTGCGCAACTTGTGCTTGATTCCTGAGCTGTACCTTGAGTTGCCAGTCCTTTGTGCGAGTCTCCTCGGGAGATGCCTCATAACCGGTTTGAATAAGATTACATTCATAGTTAGGCTGTTCAAAAGCCAATTTTGTGTAAGGTACAGATATATGAGATGCATGTGAGAGAAAGAATGAAACAGAGATGATAATACGATATGGTTAGTGCAAGTTAGCTTTTGACATGAATCATTGATACATGTAAAATTTCTGAAAAGAAAAATTAAAAATAGCTTAGGGGCTTTTGACATGAATCAAGTTTTCATTTTGTTTCAGTTGACGGGAAAATCCACGATTGACCTTTCACGTGCTTTGATATTTGCCGACACGTTACATTTGATTAAACCGGCTTGATTATCGATGAAGGATATATGCTCCATCTCAAAATTTCAGTCGTCGTGTTTCTAGCATTGGTTTATGTTGGTTCTTGTTACACGTCTTCACCTCGAGTCAATCGTTTTGATAAGAGAAATTTGTTTATTGGAAATATCTCGTCTATTGAAAGAACTTGACAAAGTTAGAATTTTTGTCAAGTCAACAATTTTGATCAGAGAAATCTGTTTATTGGAAATATCTTGTCTAGCATCTCGCCTTAAATGATTAGCTTGTGAATCTCGATCAATTTTCACATCACATTATTGGGATTTATTTAAAGCAATCTACCAAGAGAAGATCCTTCATGGTCCAAAGACATGTATTAAGGGTACACATAACAAATCTACTACCTAACGAGACAACGTTATGGGATTCACAAAAAAGCCCATATCTAAGAAAACATAGAAGGATGGATACAAGACATACTTGTGAGACTATTACTTCTGTCGAAGTGCCTCCTCAATCCGTCCTCCATTGAATCAATTTTCAATTCTTTACATGACTATTGGATGAACCATCACTTATCAATTATCACTCAATTTACTTCTTTGTATCAACTCTTCTAATCATTTTCTTTCATTTAAAAACAAATTGTATATCCTCTAAAATTAAAGATATTTGTATTAAAAACATTCTTAATTTTATCATTTACATTTGCGTCATTATTTTCATCAACAATGAACAAATTTTATAAAATGTTAACGTTAAAACTTGATGAAAGGAGAAAAAGGACAACAATCCACTGTGATTGTTAACAAGGAACAACCTTTATTAAAGGGATAACATATATGGCCCTTGAATTTGTCCATAATATCTAGTTGATTCCTAAATTTGTATTCTCGTTAGCTAAGTTGATATATCCACATTGACACTGTTAATTTGTATTGATGTGGCACTATTATTCAATCCGGTAGTGCCACGTGATGTTTCAAGAGGTTGCCACATGGCAAACATAAATAAAAAATATATATTTATGTTTTCCATTGTAACACCCCTCACCCATATTCAACGTCGGAATAGGATTACGAAACATTATTGGACTTACAGCACAATAATCACACATTTCACATATATTTATCAAATTCAAATAATCATCAATCAAAATCATTCATATCGTCCCTAATACGAGCCTACAAAGCCCAAACATGTATTCGGGGTGGTTCGGGACTAAACCGATAACTTTAAAAACTTTTTACACACTTAGAAGATTTTTGCAAAATACAAGGGACACACGCCCATGTGGTCCGGCCATGTGTCTCACACGGCCAAAGACATGCCTGCACAGGCCGTGTGGACATTCAAAATGGGATCACATGGCTATGTCCCAGCTCTTGTTCGACCCTGTGTAACTTTCTGACTTAGGTCACATGCCCAACACACACGCCCGTGTGGCCAACTTGTGTGCCCTAAAAATGGCCACACATTCCTGTGTACCAGGCTATGTGCTAGGCCTTGCCAAACCTGTAAAGTATACTGACTTAGGCCACATGCCCAATCACACTCCCGTGTGGTAGGCCATGTGGAGCATACTGACTTGATTTTTAATTCAACACCAGGGGATACATGACCGTGTATCACACATAGTTGAGAACACGCCCGTGTCTAGACAAAAATAAGCTATTTACCAAGCCATTTTCCACCTAAATTTGAATACACCTACACCAAACCAAATGGCACCAAAACATAGCTTATGTAGCCATTTAAACCAACTAAATCAAGCTTAATTCATGCCAACTCAACTCTATTATCCGCAATATACACAAGTTACAAAATGGACCATTATATTATGCCAAATTTACACATACAATTCAACTAAGTAAACATTTCCAAACATGCATCATTATGCTTAAGTTTACAAGCATATATATTCTCCAATATCAACCATTTGACAACCACAATACCTACTATCAATAAGCATCACAAAGCCAACCTCAATCACATAACATAAGCCATATGCACACATATATATACACAACCAAAACATAAACATTTACAAGCCAATTCAAATGGCTAAATTCATCATCAACTTATATACCAAAATGACCAAAGTTCCTATACATGCCATATATTCCAAAAATATAAATTCAAAAGTACCAAAACGATAGGTTGATAGTGTGATGAAGTCTCCGATGATTCCCAAATCCGAGCTAGCTCTGAAATCACTATAAAACACGGAAAAATAAATAGAGTAAGCTTTACAGCTTAGTAAGCTCATATGATTAATAAGTATAATATGCCTATTCATTCACTATTTAAAGAACATAAGTAACATAAGTATTATATTCAAATCAACGATTTGCACATTGCCATAATTCTGTGTTTAAGTATAAATTCATCAACTTTCACTTACATTTCATATAAACTTATCAATTATCACTTACTGCCAAACTTATCACGAGTACCTGAACTGATCCGTATCATTGCCTATATCCTCGTACCATCATCTTTTCCCGTTGAACCATTCGGAATAATATCGGATACTAGGGAATCTCGCACCAAAGTGCCACATACATAGCCAACACTATCTCAATCTCATATTACATATTTGCTCACTCTCGAGCTATCAACGAGCCTGCTCACACAAGCTGTTGGTCAAGACATAGTTACACGGTGCTGCTCACACAAGCTGTCAAGTAATCGCAACATTTGCCGGTATACTCAGCCACCAGTAGAACGTACATGACCAGCACCCGGATCACATAATCACAATAACCCTTAATGACATGTCCCTAGTATCCTATCTATTCTCAAGGTTAATCCGGGATTCTCACAGTGTCAATGCTTTGTCGATAGATTTCACAATGTTGTAATATCACAATTATAATATTTAAGCATATAAACACATATAACATTAAGCTTATTAATCATACAAACTTACCTCGGTTTACAAAAACGATGAAATAGATTGAGTAGTCGAGTACTTTGTTTTTCCCTCGGTCTAGATCCAAATTTCGCTTTCCTTGATCTATATGTAATCAAATTTAGATTATTTAATTATCACTCTATTCAATTTAATCCAAAAGCACTTATTAAAGCATTTTATACTTTTGCCCCAAGTATTTCACAACTTTTACAATTTAGTCCTTATTTCATAAGAACACAAATTAATGCAACTTGATATCAACCCATGCTAGTCAAATTTTCCTAGTACATATATCAGCCCATATTATTCATTTATTTCACATTTTAACCACAAAGTTTCCACATTTCACACTTTAAGCCCTAATTTGCATTTTCACTAAAAATCACTTAACAAAACTTGTATAATTATCATCAAACATTCATAATCTATCATCAATCATTAAAATACATGCTTATTCATTAATGGAAACTTCCTAAATCTTTAACAGTTTTGTAAAATAGTCCTTGAGCTAGCTAGACCTAGTTGCAACGATCTCAAAAACATAGAAATAATTAAAAATCGAGTCAAAATCACTTATCAATTAAGCTACTAAGTGACCGAACCCTAAAAAACTTTCATGGCTTCCTTCTTTCTTTGTATTTTTGGTGGAAATGAAGAAAGGATGATGATACATTAAGTTTTCCATCATTTTACTTAAGTTATTTACAAATTACTATATTAACCTTGTTTAAAAACATTAAAATCACTTAATATATGCCCATAATTGTCCACTCACAATTGAAATGGTCTAATTACCACTTAAGGACTCTTACTTTAAGGTTCTATAGCTATTAATACCTTTAGCTATTAGAATATCACTTTTGCACTTTAAGCGATTTAGTCCTTTTTACCGAATTGAGCATTCAAATGATAAAATTTCTTAACAAAAATTTCACACAATCATACTATCATTTTGTAAACATTAAAATAATAATAAAATAATTATTTTGATTTCAGATTTGTGGTCCCGAAACTACTATTCTGATTTGACTAAAAATGGGCTGTTACATCCTTGTGGCGTTATGAGAGGTTGTCATGTGGTACCATCGGATTGGTTAATAGAGTCACATTAGCACAAACTAACAATATTAATGCAAATGTATTAACTTAGTTGACGGAATACAAATTTAATGACTAACTAGATCCAAAAAAATTTAGAAACTAACTAAATACAAATAGACAAATTCAAATATCAAATTATATATCATCTCTTTATTAAATATATAAATGTCAAAATGAGTGAGAAGATAACAACAATCGACGGGGAATGGGTGAAATAAGAAAACATTTAGTGACGCAGGCTGAGGCTAATATCTACTGCTAGCAGTTATTACGGCAACGTCTAGAAGATACCTAAACAAATCCTTTCCTGCAAACGTAAGATAAAAGTGAATTCCGTTGGCATTCAAAAAAAGGAAAAAGAAAACACCAGTTTGATTTACAAGCCTAATAAGGCCGAGCAAACATAATTGACTTTGAAGGCCTAATAGGCCCAATTTAGTAAATTTTATGTTTTCTATGTTGTTCTTAATTTTCAGAAAGGGAAAAAAAAAAGAAAAAAGAAGAGCAAATGTCTCTATTTTGTTCTTTCTTTCTTCGTGTTCCTATTCTAACCAATGGCAGGGGACTCTGTAATTTCGCCTCAGAGAAGCAAAGATTTCGGAAAACTCGACCATGGGTATCTTCTCTTTGCTCTATATTCTTTTTTGTTTCCTTTGGGTTTCAATTTGTTAAATGCTTTTTTTTATTTGTTTTTTCTTTCAGATGCGATCACTACAAGAGACGATGTAAAATCCTTGCTCCTTGCTGTAATAAGACCTTCCCTTGCCGTCATTGCCATAACGAGACCTCAGTACTTTCTCTCCCTTCTCTCGTTTCCCTTTCCCTTTTCATGTTCATTTACGTTTTTTAATTGCCTGCCTTGGTTATATAAATTTATTAATCTTATTGTTTTGGATTGTTTAATTTTTTTTCTTTTAATAATTCTTTTATTTCTTTGTTTAATTTAGAACTCACTTAGCAACCCAAAAGATCATCACGACCTTGTCAGGCAGGATGTCAAGCAAGTATTTTTATTTGACAAAATCACCTTTCATGTTGTACCTTAACATATAATTGTTATAATGGAGTGGAGTTGATGATGTGTCAGGTTATTTGTTCAATTTGCAATACCCAACAGGAGGTATGTCAAGTTGCATTTAATTCTGTGGTAGTAACTGTAAGTGTCTCAACTCTGAAAGTCCATTATTCTAATGTCCAGGTTGCTCAAGTCTGTTCCCATTGTGGGGTAAACATGGGAGAATATTTCTGCGACATTTGTAAATTCTATGATGATGATGTAAGATGATTGCATGTTTATGTTTACTTTTATTCCACTTAAAGAATCATGTTGAGTTTATGTTATGACTGTTGCAGATTACAAAGGGACAATTCCATTGTAATGATCGTGGAATTTGTAGGTTGGTTAGCATGTTGTGTCCGATTGCTTAAGTTTTTTACTTCTTGTTATTGTAACTTGTTTCTGTCTTATATCTTGTCAACTTCTAGTCTGGTCTAATCTGTGGTTTACACAGGGTTGGTGGCCGTGATAAGTTCTTTCACTGCGAGAAATGTGGTAGGCAGTCTTATTACCATTCTTGCTCCTTAATTGATTTAGTTTTAGAGTTGGTTTCTTTTATAGTATTGTATGGAATTTCATGTTATACTTGTTATGGGGCACAATATGCTATTCCTCTTTAAGCTGAAAAGAAATGGAAAAAGATGAAAAGGATAGCTGAATTATAAGTTATTGATATTCATGGTGGTTTGATCATATTAACCAGATGTGATTCTTCTCTAATTTTTATTTATTTAATAGGATTAACCTAAGAAAGCCAAAGGAAATAGCCAAAATCGTAATGATAGATAGCCCTTAAAATCCTTCGTTTCCCTACTGTTGTAATTTTGCGGAGTGCAGCGAAGTATATTGGCTTTATCTGTTGTTTAGATGGCCGTGTTCCAGGGTGTTTATTGAGGTGTGTTGCAGTTCTATAGTCGTAGTGTCCCCTATTTTGTCCATTATCATTTTAAACATAGGGCTCAAAGAGATGACTTCTAAGACATCTGGGGTCCTTTCAATGAGTTTATGACTCCATTAGATAGTTGATGATTTAATGGTGTCCCAAGCTAGTTTACTTCAGACTCCTAAAATTCACTTAGTTGTAGATTTAAGCTGGAGTTTCATGTAAAGGCTAAAGAAAAAGGCATATTAGGGAACCTATCTCTGTACTTGTTATTGTAAACTTTAAATTCTCTTAAGTTTATGGTGAGTATCTCTAAGCATATAGTTGTGCAGTCTTCAAATTAATTTTATGATTCCAGTTTAATTACTCTTAGTATTAGCAGTATCTTCAAAGTTGTTTAATTTCTTGTGGTCATTTTCCTGTATTGCTTTTTCCTTTATGATGTTATCATTGGCACAGGTTCTTGCTATATGGTGGATCTGCGTGACAATCACTTTTGTGTAGAGAATTCCATGAAGTCTTATTGCCCCATCTGTTTTGAGGTTTGAGCTTTGAGAGTTTGACCATTTTCTTCACTTTTCTTGAAATTTCATAAGAATATGTTTTTCCAAGACATTTTTTTCCTGTGTCCAGTATCTTTTTGACTCAGTTAAAAGCACACGCATTATGAAATGTGGACATACAATGCATATGGAATGCTTTTCTCAGATGGCTAAGCAAAATCAGTAAATTCAAATTACTTTGCTAATTGCTTACCTATTTTAATTTTATTTTATTTTTTCAGAATGGTTAAAACATTAACTATATATATATATATTTTTTTTCTCCATTTCACTGGTATAGATGTCCCATCTGCTGCAAGGCAGTACTTGATATGTCTGCCTTCTGGGAAGATCTGGATATGGATGTATAAACCTTCTTCTTTTGATCATCTTATTGCACATTAAGTTTCTACTAGACCTCAGCATATTGTGTGTTACTAATAATTGGTTCTTTTGTTGGATTTTTATATGCCCTTTCCATGGATCTAATTTTTTATTTCAAGGATGTCTGATCTTTCTCTAAAGAACATATTAAATAGATTTTGCTGTAGAAGTTGTTAAGTACTACTTTCAGGATTAACCAACTATTTTACTGTTTCGATAATTTTTGTATGTCATTAATTGGTGATCTTTTTCTTTGTTTACAGATTGATGCTACTAGAATGCCTGCGGAGTATCAATTTGAGGTAGTAAATTATGTAACTTTCTCTTTTTCTTTGCCTGCAGCATACATGCAATTAAAATTGTTGCAGCATATATGCAAACTTTTATAAGTTTTTGCTCTCATTCAGAAATCACGTCTAGTTAGATAATTTCCGTGCCTCTAGAAGGTATCCATCTGTTTCCCAATGTTTGGTCGGGACATAGATGTGTTGTCATATAACACTTCCTTATTTCAAATAGCAGCCAGTCTTTCTTTTTCATGGATGTTAACAGCCGACCCGATTAGGAAATATTCTTCATACTCATTTTTACCCTTTCCAAATGAACATAAAGCTAATAATTTAAGGGTCTACTTTAGCGGGCAAGTTTATGTTATGGTTTCTAGTGCTGTTCCTTCCTATTTAGCTTCTTTCAGGCTAATACTGAGCCACTGTTGCTCTATATGATATAATATCTTCTTCATCATACTTCCGTTCTTGAACATAGTCAAAATGATGTTCAGTTTTATATTTGTACACTTTGTTGAATGTGGTTTTCATGCAGGTTTCAATCCTCTGCAATGACTGCAACAGTACAAGCACAGTCCAGTTTCACGTTCTTGGTCTTAAGTGCAGGAAATGCAATTCTTACAACACCCGCCGGGTTACAGAGCCGGCCAACCATTGCCATACATACTGAAGTTGTAATCGGTTCGTAATGCAACATTTGACACTCTTTTATGCAAAACTCTCTTACAAAAGGTCTTTGTTTAGTTGCATCTATTTCGTTATTGATTTTTTACTACTACTGATGTAAGATCAGTTAATATAATTATAAGACAATTAAATTCAAGTACAAAAACCATAATAAAAATAAACATATAATTCTAGAACTAGAAAAGAGAAGAATATATTAGGAGTCTAGACTCAGTAGCAAATTAAAACCACAGCTTCCCCCTGATAGAAGAACGACTCGTATACTGGACAATTTCTACCTTATCTCTTACAAAAGCCAATTTCGTTCGGTTTTAATTTGACGTTTGACCCAAGCCAGGAACTTCTTATTTGGGTTAGATGATTTTTGTCAAAGGCAGCTTCTGGCAATTGCTGCTGACTTGTGAAAGCTGTCGAAACTGTATTTGGTTTTTTTTTTTTGGGCCAAAAAACCTTTTTGTTTATTTCTGCTTACCATTAACAAATATGACTGCTTTAAAGACTTGGCTTTGCCTTTGAGCCATGCATCTCTTCAACCCTTTGTTCAACACATTTCTCGCCTTCAGCTCCTTTAATTTTTTAAAGAATATGCACAAAGTCACAGCTCCACCTTTCCCTTCAAGTAACCTATACATATGGTTACTTAGAACTTAAAGCCCACTAACATTATTCTCTTCGTGCTTGATAAGTAAAACAAAGCAAAACATCAGCACACAAGACCACTTTTGCACAAATATAATACCTTCACACTCAGTATGGTAAAATTATCATAGATGCTTTTGTAGGAGTCGGATTGTATTTTGCCCTCTTTATAAAAAAAAAGGTAAATTAATTTTTATAAATTAGATCAAAGAGTAAATTAATTTTTCTATTAAAAATTTTATTTATTTGTACAGTTAAAAATATTTTAATTTAATGTATATTGATTAATTTATCTATTTTTCAATTGAATGTAAGATATAATCCGACTGCACTAAGAGTTTCAAGATATTTTTACATTCTCGGTACTTGCATATATACTTGCATTCACATAGTTATTGGACATAAATGCAAGATAACATGGTAAACGTGTTTTACAATTTCTTGTGTTAGGATTGCATTTTGATTTTTATATTTTTAAAACGAGTACAAAAGCCTTTATAGATTAGAAAAAGCGCAAAATAATCCTTTCATGGCAATTGAAAATTTTAATTTAATGAGATGAATTTAATTTAATTATTTAGTTTAATGTTAATCCAATCTATTATAGCTCAAAAAACTTAAACTTGGATTTAAATCATATTTTAAATTCATATCATAAAATTAATATATTTTCAACTATTACAAAAAAATTGACTATTTTACTTATTTTTTAACGTACATAAATATAAATTTTGAATTTTAAAAATATAAGTATGCACCTTGGGTAACAGAAAAGCAATGTAAATACTTTTATCATAAATTTTATTTTGGTCATCCTACTAAAAGTAGATAAAATAGTTCTTGTACATTAGATGAAACAAAATTGTCTCTCCATTAAAATTATACTGTTAAATGCTTATTTTATGTGTAATATATATGTAGCATACAAACAAATTTAGTTCTCAACCTTTAAACCTTTGTTTAATTTGACCCCTCCTATTTCATTTGGAGCAAATTGGCTTTTAACCTTTTTATTGTTGATGTTGTACTATTTAGCTTATATTTTACGTTGATAAATAATTTAAGAATTAAAAAAAATTCAAAAAATCATAAAATAAAAAATTATAGTTCCAAAAATTATAAAAATGATAAAAAATTTTAAAAATGATTTTTTTTTCAAAATTTCAATAAAAATTCTAAAATTTTTAAAATTAGAATTGCAAAAGAATTTTATTTTTTTTAAATATTAAAAATTTATAAAATTTATAAAAATTGTTTTAAGTTTTTTTTCTTTTTGCTATTCAAATACAATCCCGCTAAAAATACAAATAAAATTCTATGTTCAAACTTGATTCATATAGGAAAAACATTATCCATGTTAGCAAAAATCTGACCAAATTTCTATTTAAAAAGATAAATTTGTTGAGTGTTTTTGGTGTATGTCCCTCAAAAAGGTTAAATTCTCTATTTATGTAATACGATTACTATTCCTAGATGTGACGTTGTGGGTAAGTCCCCACGCATGCCAACACATACCCTATTCTAGGATTAACACGTATTTTCTAGGTGTGGCTTTGTGTGCATGGTGGTGCAAACCCATATCATGCGAGCTCATGAAAAGACACAGACACCTCATGTGCGAACCATGTAGGCGACAGGTCGGGACCTAATCAGGTAATTGGGGAGCGAGTCGATAATGGCGAGCACCATAACAATTTGTCCTTCACCTAGTTCAAATAAGAGTTGTAAAGTGACTCTTCTGAGAACTTGACTTTGTAAGGTGATAGATTTCTGAGAAAAAAACTTATCGCATACACTTTTCAATTTAGATTGTCATATACACTTCACCACATATTAAGGAGAGGAACAATTGTATACAGTTGATTATGCCTTCATTATTGGACACACGAATTGTCAAAATGTATTTTTTTTAAAAGGGAGGTTACCTTAACCCTAAATATTAAACCATTTGGATTTGAAATTTTTGGGAAGAAGCTGCTAATGAGAAGGATAATCGTGATTTAGAGGTAAATTTCCTAAAATTTTCAAATTGTCCTTGTAATTATTTTGGGTTTTGTTGGGCACGATGGTTAGGTTGAGAGAAGGTGGTCGTAGTGTTCAAGGTAACTATGGTGGTTCAATGAGTGAGCCCTCACAACGTCGTGAAATGAATGCTTCCGTGGAGGCGAAATCGTATCCTTGTGCACCAAGCACGAAGAAATGAGTCGCCACTTGGCTATTCGGGGAGTTCAAATATCTAACTTTGCCATGATTTCTCGATCGTTGAAGGCTCGAGCTTATTGAATGACACCACCAATGGAAGCTTTCTGCTTCTCTTGCATGTGTTAGAAGTGGGTTTTCATCTTCCCCTCCACCCCTTATGTAATAGCCTGAATTTCAACGATGTCGAAAATAGGGGTTCAAGACCATCAAATTCGACAAATGAACTCGTAGATTATATTATTTAATATTTACGAGCCAAATGTAATTTTTAAAAGATTTTTAGAATAATAAATTGTATTTTATAAAGATTTATTTGGTCAAGAAATTGAGAAAAAGAGGTATTGAGATCTCGATGTTATAAACCGAGCCATAAATATTTTTATAAATATTTACGAAATGTCAATAAGGTAGTAATAAAATTTCGTTAGAAAATTTTGACGTTTGGGTGGTCAATTAAATAAAAAGGATTAAATTGGAAAATGTGTAAAAGTTGCTAAAAGGATTAAATAGCTCAATTGTCAAATGAGGAAGGACCTAAAGTGAAAATAAGCCCAAAGGAGATATTTTAAGCGGCAATAGCTGAGAAAAATCAGGGAATGGGTGAAATAAGGGTAAAATTGGAAAATTGTCAAAATTAGCTAAATAAAAATGGGACTAAATTGGAATATCTAGAATTCTCTTCATTTCTCTTCATATTCATCAGCTGAAAAACAGCCATGGAAGGGGGTTCAAGCTGGTTTTCATGCTCTAGCTTCATGTAAGTTTAATTCTTGCTTTCTCCTTGAAATTTCTATGTTTTTGGAATTTTACAATTGGGTCCAACTTACTATTTCATTAGTTTTTGATTCCATGGCTAATTTTTAAAGTTTTTATGGATGAGTGCTGAAATAATATGATGAGTAATCATAGAATTGAAGCTTTACTTTTGGTATATGATGATTTTATCAAGTAAAATTGATGGAAATTCATTTTAGGACCTAATTAAGAAAGAGTTTGGAATTAATGTCTAATGCTAAAGTTCTGATTTTTAGGGGTTATGAAGAAGTTTAAAATGATAGACTAAAGTATTAATTGAGAAAAATTAGCTCAATTGAGGGGTTAATTGAGCAAGGATTGAATTGTATAAACTGTGAAATTTGGGGCAAAATAGAAATCAACATTTTTCACTAAAACTGTTTTGGACAGCAGCAATAGTGTAACTTTGAAAAATCACCAAAAATTGTATAAATCGAATTATAGGATGAATAAAATATGAAATTAAAGCTTATTGAGTCTAGTTTTTTATAAAAGAAACGATGTAAGCAATGAAATTGTGAATCATGAGATATAATAAATTTTATGAGACAAGGTCAGAATGATTTCGGGTTCCCCTATTTTGACTTTGGAAAATCATAAAAAATTGGAGAAAAATAATTAGGGGCTTAAATTTATATTTTTAGAATCCTTAATGAGCCTATTTTCCATAGAAACAAACGAAAACATCATTTGAATCTTGTACAAGGATATAATTAATTTTTAGTGAAGAAGAGTCGGAACTGTTAGACAGCAGAACATGGGCAACTTTAAAGAATAAACTGTACTTATTGGCTAAACCAAAAATTCTGAAAATTTTATGGTAAGAAGATATATGAGTCTAGTTTCAGGAAAAATTATCGTATCTTAATTTGGAGTTATATAGCTCCAGATATAAATAATTTAGTGACTATGATACAGATGGACAACTTGAATATTCATAAAAGTAAATAATAAAGATTATAGATAATGTTACTTACAAGTGTGTTATATACATTAAGGATGTCGAATGGAGAGGAGGAGGAGGAAAATATATATGAATATCCAGCTAGCATGGCTGATTTGCATGTTTTAGGCTTAAGGACTGAATTGAATAAAAGTAAAACTTTAGGGGTAATTTTGTAAAAATGTCAAAAATGACCAAATTGAAGGGAATGAATTTTTTTATTATCTAAATTAATAAATTGAATGAAATTTTCAATTTAAGATCGGGTGAAAATTGGGAAAATGGTAAATTACCAAAATGCCCCTTAATCTTGATATTTCTGCAATTTCGCCAAGTAAGTTCGTGTAACTTGAATTATATTCTTAAATGCTTGAAATGCATGTTTTTTTATATGAATATGATTTGAATGTTCATTATATCGAAATTTATGAAACATTGATATATTTGAAAAAAAAAGGAAAAAAATCCCGGTTAATGGAAGGAAAATTCGATGGATCTCTGAAAAGGAATTGACGGTAAAAAGGATCTAGCCCGGACGGGTGATCCTATCCTGATATAGCCCTCCCGAAGAATATATGGAAAATGGATTTAGCCCGGACGGGTAATCCGAATTAGGGTCTGAATTTAGCCTGGACTGGTAATTCAGATCCAAGCTCATTAGAGTAATTGTCGTTGCAGGGGATTTAGCCTGGACTGGTAATCCCGACAATACTCTATGAGTTTATATTACAGGGGATTTAGCCTGGACTGGTAATCCCACTATAAGGATGAGGTTCGCGGGAGTGTGCTCTCTGATATGGAATGTGTAAGACCATGGTTGAAAGATACCATGGCAACCTGATATGAAATTGCCTTTTTTGTTGAGCTAGTGAGTTTCCCCTTGTAGAGCTTGTATTATGGGGGTCATCCATGTTTCTTCTTGACTCAAATTAAGCACTTGTTGGGTGTCACAGCTTGGAGTAGCTTTATGTTCTAGTAGAGTTTTCCTTCTTTGCTCAATGGTTATAAAGGACACTAACTTAGATAAAATGCCAGTTTTGGCATTCTCTGCCCTAGAGAACTGACTGACCTCTACCTTGCCAAATTGAGTGAGTAACTAAGCAGCTATGGCATGGTACTTCTTTAGAATAGGCTCTTTTAATTTAGATTCTCCATTCATTTTTTTTTTGCTACCAACTGAGAATCAATGTATATTATCAACTCCCTCACCCTCAGTTGGAGAGCTACTTGCAATCTAAGAATTAATGCCTCATACTTCACAACATTGTTAGATGCTTGTAAGCCGAATGAGAGTCCATACGACTATTCATTCTCATTAGGGACTATAAGGAAAATGCCTGCTCCTGATCTCATTTTAATTGTTGAGCCATCCACATAAACTGTCCAGCATTTTGGCTTCACAGCTGAGTTAGTTTGTCCCTGTGATGAGCTAACTACTACATCTTACATAATTAATAGAAAGATTTTTTAGAACTGAATGTATATTTTAAATGAAATATCATGAAGCAAAGTGATTATTTGTCAAATAAAATTTCAATAACCTTTTTGACACACTATTATATCATCTATGTGAGTTACAATGATTCATATTAAAGAGTTACTTGAAGGGTCTAACGATATTTTAAAATCTACCATAAAGCCAGCTAAGATCTGGGCTTTTATTGTTGTTCATTGGGCAAACTCTATTCCAAATTCTACTAGCTCAACTCCCCATTTAGTCATCCTACCCAAAGTATCTACCCTTGATAATATGTCTTTAATAGGTTGGTTTGTCATGACTGTCACATTATAGACTTGAAAATAGGGTCACAACTTACGAGTTGCCATTATTAAAGAAAAAAAGAGTTTTTCTGTTTTTGAGTACATTTTTTTTCTATTCTGTAACACTTTTTGCTAACATACTATACTGGAAATTGGCGAACCTCTTCTGTTTTGATTAAGATTGCTACCATTGTTTCTTTAGATGCTACGAAGTAAAGAGAAAGAGTTTCTCTACTCGAGGAGCATCAGGAGCAGTGGAGATATGAGATAAAACTTAAGTTGTTCAAAAGCTGCTTGGCATTCCTTTGTCCAACTAAAAGAAGTTCTTAATGCCTTAAAGAAAGGTAAGCACTTGTCTGCCATTTTGGAGACAAATCTGTTGAGTGCGACCCCTCCCTGATAGAAGTTGAATGTCCTTAATAGTCTTTGGGGGAGGTATATCTAGCATAGCCTGAATTTTCTCAAGGTTTGCCTCTATACCTCTTTCCAATACCATAAAGCCCAAAAAGTTGCCTGCTCTTACCCTAAAGGCACACTTCTTTGGATTCAACTTCATGTTATATACTCGCAGCATGGCAAAAGCTTCAGACAAATCCCCAATATGCCTTTTTAAAGCAGAACTCTTCACAACATGTCATCCATGTAAACATCAACACTATGACCAATCTGCTCTTTGAAAATCTTATTAACCAACCTCTGATATGTTGCACTTTTATTCTTCAACCTAAAAGGCATAACTTGATAGCCGAATAAACCTTCCTCTGTGACAAAGGTTATTTTATCCTGGTCCTCTAAAGCCATGGGAATTTTATTATTCCCTGAGAATGCATCCATAAAGCTTATGAACCTATGGCCTAATGACATATCCACTAGTCTATCAATTGACGGTAAAGGATAACTATCTTTTGGATAAGCCTGGTTAAGACTAGTAAAATCAATACCCATTCTCCACTTTCCATTAGCCCTTTTCACCATCACAACATTTGATACCTAGTCTGGGTACGCCACCTCCCTGATAAATCCCGCTGAAAGTAATTTGCCTACCTCTTATCTAATGGCCTCCACAACTTGTGGAGCAAACCTTCTTCTTTTTTGTTTGACCAGTTTGACATTGAGAGACATATTTAATCGACGGACAATCACCTAAAGATCCACACCAAGCATGTCCGCTACTGACCACGCAACAATGTCTGAATTGTCCCTCAAGCACTTTACTAAGTCATCCTTTTCTTCTTCTACTAATGTTGATGAGATCCTTACCAACTTATCCGTGTTATCATTAAACAATTGTAAAGTTTTTGTAACTTATACAACTTCTCGCTTGTAAATTATTTCCTCACTTATAACATCCAAACTATCTAAATCTAAAACCTGGCTAGCCACCTTTGCCTGTTGCGAACTTTGACCCTATGGCTCCTGCTCATACATTTATTTAAATAACAACATATAATGTTGCATGGTTGTTCGCTAGTCAGATTTCATGAAACCTATCCCTGTCTTGGTAGGGAATTTAATCTTTATACAAAAAGTGACAATCATCATTTTAGCCATTCTCATAATAAGACGCCCAAAAATGGTGTTGTAAGCCATTTGATGGTTTACCACAAAGAACTGAACATATTCTTGTTGGGCAATATGCCCATATTGTAGTAAACATGCAACTGTTTTCTATTTATTTGAACGATGAATAAATAAATAAAGTTAATTTCACATTTCATTATTATGTCTTTTGTATTTATGTCTTTTATATTTTGCATGCATAGTGAAATTGTGACAAGCAAATATTAGCTCATTGATTGTCTAAAGTTCAAACTGAAGATAAGTGGCATTGTAAAGAATGTTTACATTGCTAGAAAGATAACTTACTTCAGTAAATAATCTAAATGAGTATGTAATCTCGTAAAAGAATCAAAATGAGCATTTTATTCAAATACTGAGAAGGATTATTATGTCGTCTACAATTCCAATTAGGGATATGGCTAGTCTTGGTTATCGGGCAATTGACTCCACGAGTAGAGACATAGATATATTCATTGGTAGAACGATACATTGGACTGGACCCAAGGTGAATTGATTCTGAATCCATTTGTGAATTAATTCACTTGTGACATTCATGGTGTGATTTACCTAAATCCTGAGTTAGACATTAATCATTTGTATGCAAATCATGTGCTTTGATATAAGTTGAGGCTTATGCTCTAAAGATGATAGAGCCCATAGCTGATATGTTGGGTTCATGACCTGTGTATGGCATGGCTATACTAGCAACAGTGGAATTCATAGCTCAATTAAAGAGTTAATGATATCCTCTCATTGGTATTTTGTGGATTGATAAATATGAAACGTGGCCACAAGTTGCTTGTTCTTGAACGAGAAATTTATCACAATGATTTGCTGATAGTGATCATATTAATCATTAAGAAGACATAATGCTGACAATGAGATAAAATAGGATTGTATTGAGTGAACGGATTTAACTCAAAGGAATAAAAGATATCATATGAGGGTAACACTCATATGACGAGATCATTGGACAAAAAAATTGGATGAATTACTTTTGTAAAGAGTATACAATAAGGAGTTTTCAATCATGGTACTTCTTGTGGACAGACTTCCTGATTAATTAATTGCAAATTATTGGAGCGATGCTTCTGGACATAATTACAATCCCTAGAGTCTAATCGTATATGTCTGATTGGTCCCTATGCTAGCCCAACAAAAGCTCGATTAGACTGCATTTGAATCATAAGTAAATTCTAGGACTTTGGAAATAATTTAATTGAGTCGATTTATTCGATGTGAAATTAAATTAGGTGGTCGTGAGATTTGTTCAACTAGAGAAATTAATTAAAGAATTTTCTTGAAAAATTAATTTGGAAAATCTAAGTGATTTTTGGAAAAATTGATTATGATCAAGTAAAAAAAAATCAAATTAATTAAAATTAATATGATACTTTTGGAAGTTAATTTTCAAGTCAGACAATTGGCCCAATGGACAATTGAACTTGAAAATTAGACTTGATATCGTAAATTGGGCCCGAGAGCCCAAAATTGAGATCAAGACCCAAAAATTGGTCGAATCGGGCCCAGTATATGAAACTGGACGAACGGTCTAACCGGTGGCTAGACCGGATCGATCGGGTCGTCATTGACCTGGGCCAAACGACAGCAACTGAACTGGCTTGGGGTGCCATAAGGTTGTCGCACTTGAATCACCAGACACGATCGGTGGTTGTGACGGCGGCGTCCTGGTGGCTGGCGACAGTTGGTCATCGGTGGTTGAGCAGTGGAAGATTTACACTTCTACTGGGACTCTACCAGAGAATTTGATTTCAAATTAATTATTCCAAAAATATTATTATTTTTATAGTTTAATATTAATTTAAATTTAATACTTATCTTAATAATATTTTATTAATTTAATATTACAGTGATTATCTTAATATTAAATTAATATAATATTTATCAAGATAAGTATTATATTAATTTAATATCAAAATGATTAAGTTTAATCGTAATTGAACTCTCTAATCTCTCCCTATATAAAGAGAGCCTTGGGTAATTATTTACACACACTTGAATTCAAGAGAAAGTTGTAGAGACATAATTCTTTGAAGAGATTATTTCAAAAAACTTCTAGAAATATTTTTCAAATTTACAACTTGACCCAAAAGCTTAGAGAAATTGCAAAATTATCCCACTTGTAATAGCCCGTTTTCAGTGAAATCAGAACAGTGATTTTGGGACCACAAATTCGAAGGCAAAATATTTATTTTATTATTATTTTAATGTCTACAGCATGCTAATAGAGTCATGAAAATTTCGTTAAGAAATTTTACCGTTTGCATGCTTAATTCAATAAAAAGGACTAAATCGTTTCTAGTAGCTAAAGGTATTAAATGGCTATAGAACCTCAACATATGAGTCCTTTAATGGTAATTAGACCACTTGTATTATTAGTGGACAAATATGGACACTTATTTAATGGTTTTAAAGGTTAATAATTAAGGTTAAAGTTGTAATTTAATAAATAAACTAAGTAAAATAATGAAAACAAAAATGTCATCTTGTTGATTCATCTTGTTGCACCAAAAATAAGTGTAACACCCCAAATTTTGGCCTAGAAGTATTGGGCCTTGAGTGCGGATCCGTAAGGAGGTTGTATATAGGTATTTAATTGTGCAATGAAATGACACAATTAAATGTCTGCTTTGGTGGTTAATGGCTTTGAGAAGTGTTAGAGAAATCTTGGGTTCAAACTTGGGCTTTAGCAAAAATTTTGATATTAAGTGAAAAAAAAAACCTGGATGCTTGGATGAGGGCCTTTTAAATTATTGTGTTAAATAAATGACACAAGGAAGCTTGTAGTCTAGTGGTTGTGGCGTCATTAAGGTTGTATGGGAGCCTGGGTTCAAGCCTTGGCTCTTGCAATTTATTTTGGTTTTTTAAGGGAACCTGGACTTTCGCCTTTAGACTTTATAATTAATTGGGGATAAAATATGACACAAAAAGCCTTGTGGCTCATCTGAGGGGAGGCATGGGTTCGAATCCCATAGCAAGCAAGGAGCAATTATTTTGCTAACAGGGGGCGGCAAGAGTTGGTGTTGAATTTAAACTCTGATGTTGGAAGGATCCCACATCGGGAAGCTAACATAAGAGGGGATGCGAAGCTGGCTTTAAATAGAGAAAACCATGAGCAGAGTAGAGGTACCTTTCTTGGCTGATCCCTTTCGCTTTATAGCGTGCTCGTTTGGGTTGGGCGTCGGCTAAGAGTGCTCGGAGCGTGGATTAACTCCAGTCTCCAATCAGGTGTGTATTTCTCACTACTCTAGTTGTAGAATGGCTACTTCGGGCCGCGATGGGCCGAAAGAGGCCATGTGGGCCCATTGTTTGATTGTGTAGTAAATATTGGACTAGGCTAGGTGAATCTCATATTTGTGGCTAGATTTGGGCTAAAAGGGCCACACGAGCGTGTGGGCCCATTTGGGCCGAGAATAGGCTTTAGGCCCATTCGTATTGTTATCCCTGTTTAGAATACTTTAGTTTACCAAATTACTGAAATGCTCTCAAATTGTAAAATTACCAAAGTACCCTCGATTTATAGAATTACCATTTTACCCTCGATTTATAGAATTACCATTTTACCTTGATTTATAGAATTACCTCTTTATCCTCGATTTACAGAATTACCGTTTTATCTTCGATTTACAGAATTACCATTTTACCCTCAATTTATAGAATTACCATTTTACCCTCAATTTATAGAATTACCGTTTTACCCTCGATTTACAGAATTACCATTTTACCCTTGATTTATAAAATTACCATTTTACCCTCGATTTATAAAATTACCGTTTTACCATCGATTTACAGAATTATCGTTTTACCCTCGATTTACAAAATTACTAAAATACCCTTGGTTTACAAAATTACCAAAATAACCCTGGTTTGTAAAATTACTAAAATATCCCTGGTTTGTAAAATTACCAAAATACCCCTAGCTTGTAAAATTACCAAAATACCTTTAGCTTGTAAAATTACCAAAATACCCCTGATTTGTGAAATTATCGAAATACTCTCGATTTGTAGAATTATCGAAATACCCCTGTAGGGTAGAATTACCAAAATAACCCTGTAGGGTAGAATTACCGAAATACCCCTGTAGGGTAGAATTATTGAAATGCCCCTGTAGGGTAGAATTACCGAAATACCCTTGTAGGGTAGAAATATTGAAATACCCCTATAGGGTAGAATTACCGAGATACCCTTGTGGGGTAAAATTACCATTTTGCCCCTAGGGTGTTAAATGTCTGTTTTGCCCTTGTGGGCAAGTCACTGACTTGGACTGTGTGGTTGATGGATTTGATTGTGAATATATGTTGGTGATATGAATGACTTGACTGTGATTGTTTGATTCAAATATGGGAATGACATTCTGCATACATGACATGTTGCATGGGTTGGGTTTTATAAATGGAGGAAGTGCTAAAAGGGCTAAGCCTCAGTTTACTGAAAAGGGCTTTGCCTCAGTTTATCAAAAAAGGCTTTGCCCCAATTATTAAAAGAGGCTAGGCCTCCATTTATATGATAAAGCAGCTATGCTGCTAGTGGAGAGTTTGGTTGGGTGGGTTGAGTTATTCCACACATGGTGTGTTGGTTGGTACGGGTGGAGAGTAGCGGATGGTGGGTTGAGTAGTCTCCCCAAATGGCCTTGCATACATTCATTGATATTACATGTGATATTGAAATGGGCCTATGGGCCATACCGCTTACAGTAAAGGCTTCGGCCAGTGATATGATTTATGAAAAGGCTTCGGCCCAGTGATATGATTTATGAAAAGGCTTCGGCCCAGTATATGTCGAGACTGAATTAGGGCTTAGGCCCATATTGCTACTGTTTAAGGGCTAAGGCCCAGACTTTACTGTTACTGAATAGGGCTTTGGCCCAGATTGTACTGACACTGTGTTATTCACTGTTTGTTTGTTGTTGGAGATTACACCCTGAGTTTTCGTAAACTCACCCCGTTTCTAACTGTGCAGGTAATCCCTAAGCTTAGATGGTTTGGAGCTGCGAGGGACTCAGAGATGGCCACATTATTGTTTCTGTTTGTTTTAATTGCAATAAGTAGCCGATTTATTTCTTTATAAGTTTTATCTTATTAATATTATTATTTGGTTTTGGGTTGTAATAAGGCCATTTTAATTATTTTTCTGGGATTATTTTATCTTATACCCTATATTTTTCTGATAACAATATGAGTTAGACCTAGGGTGCGTTTCCAAAATGATAATTGTTTTCAAAATAACGCAACGATACAATTAATTGGTTTATCAAAAATATCTACTTAAATGAATTCCAGACTCATTTTTCTCAAAACCTAACATAGCACCAAAGTGTGGCAATGGTTGTGGGCATGTTTAGGATTGGATCCAATCAAGAGCTTGGTACTTAAGCAGCCTTCTAGGCTCACCTCCTCTGTTTCGGATACCTATCTGGTGCATAGCTTCCATTCACTTTATTAACTTAGCAAAGACTATCTTTTAAAACACTAAGAAGGACGTTGAAAGAGGCATGGGTTTTCTTAAAAACTTCAATGTGACACATCGGATCCAGCCATAACGTCTGGGCCGGGTTTGGGGTGTTACAATAAGGGTAAAAAGCTCCATGGAAGGAGCTTGTGTATTCGACTAGGGTTTTCTAATGCATGTAAGTGAATTTCGGTCCCGTTTTTAATGATTTATATGTTTTTGTAGTTGTTATAGCTTAATCTAGCTAGCCCAGAGACTAATTTGTGCAATTGTTAAAGTATAAGGGTTTTACCATTGATAAATGTGTATGTGTTTCGATGTTTGATGATAGAAAATGAATGATTGTTGTTAGATAAACAAGTTTTGTAAAGTGATTTTGGTTGAAAATGTTAAATAGGGATTAAATTAATAAAATGTGAAAATTTTTTGGTAAATGTGTAAAATAATGAACTATATGGGCTGTTGTGGGATTAGATGAAATTCGGCTAACATGGTTATGTACTAAATTACATGAATTTGCATTGTTATGAGCTATGGACTAAATTGTGAATAAGTTAAAAGTCTAGGGGCAAAATAGTAATTTTTCCAAATTATGAATTTTGGATTGAATTGAATTGAATAGAATAATGATTAAAGTAGTTAAATTTGATTATATAGATCAAGAAAAACAACATTTGAAAGTAAATCGAGGAAAAGACAAAGTAGTGGATTGATTGGTCAATTGTCTTTGTAGTAATTCAAGGTAAGTTTGCATTTTAATAATTATTAATGTAATTGTGTTTTAAATGCTTTATTATTGCATTCTTGATGAATATGACTTCACGAAAATACTCGATGAAGATTTGGCAAAGTATGAGATCCCGGTTGGACCTTAGGAATAGATAAGATACGAATGACATGTCATTAGGGGTTGTCGTGTTTTGGGTGCTAGTCCTGTACGTTCTACTAGTGGCTAAGTTTTTTGGCATGTGTTGCAGTTACTCGTCAGCTTGTGTGAGCAGCACCGTGTAGCTATGTCATGACCATCAGCTTGTGTGAGCAGACTTAGTGATGGCTCGAGAGTAAACATCGATATGAGATATGAGATAGAGATAGTTTCGACCATGTTTTGGCACTTAGTGTGGGAGATACCTGAGCATCCAATATTATTCCAAATGGTTCAATGGGCACAGTGATGTTACGAGAGTATGAGAATTCAATATAAACCAGTACAGTTATGTATGTGAATCATGTGAGAATTGAATCTATGAAATTTGTGATTTCATGTCTAACTTTATGGATAAATATGTGTTAGGTTTGTGGACTAAATTGAGTTGCTTTATATTATGTTTAATTACTTAATTGTGGTTGACTGGTAAGTTATATTTGCAATTATACGAGCTTAGTAAGCTTAATTGCTTACTTTGTTTACTTTTCCGTGTTATAGTGACTTAGAAGCTCACTCATTTTGGAAGTTGTCGGAGATTGCATCGCACTATCGAACTCTCATTTAGTACTTTTGGACTTTATGTATTTTGGTTATATGTCATGTATAGGTCATTTGGCTAATGGAAGCCTATATGTTTTATTATGTAATTAACCAATTAAGTTGGGTTGATATGGTATATGTTGTGATGTATATATATATAGGTGTAGCAAGCCTCATTTTGTATGATGAATGGTTGCATTGGTATGCTTTGATTGTGAATTGGTAGTTATGTACCATATTGATGAGATTGAGATATGTCATATAGGTTAAGTTTTAGACACACAAGTGTATATATACATTTGACATGTAGATAGGTTTTGAATGTGATATTGATATTTTTTGAAGTGGCTATTTATGATGCTTACGAACATTATGGTTGTTGGTAATGAATTTGCATGTTTTAGACTTGATTTTTGGTTGGTTTAAATGCCTATTGATGATATGGTCATATGCTATTTGGTTTGTATTGGTTGGTACCACATTGGGTGAGAAATAAGGTTTGGGAAATGACCTATTTTTGTCCACATAGGCAGAGGCATGGGCATGTGTCTTAGTTGTGTGTGACACATAGCCAGGTGACACGGCCGTGTGTCCCCTGACATTTCTATTAAAATCAAGTCAGTAGCTTCACACGGCTTAGTACATTGGTGTGTGGCTTGGCCGTGTGCTACAAGTCAGTGTACTCTCTAGTTTTCACATGGCCTAGGACACGGCCTAACACACAGGTGGGAGGCCATTTTGAAGGGTACACGGCGTGAAACACGGGCATGTGGTGGACCGTGTAACCCAAGTCAATGAGTTACACGGGGTCAGGCACGGGCTGGGAGACGGCCACGTGATCCCATTTCGAATGTCCACATGGCTTGGCCACACGGGCGTGTGTCCCCTGCACATTGAAAAATTTTCATGTTTTTTTAAAAATTTCTTAAGTACTCGATTTTGTCCTGAACCACTTTTAATGCTTATTTTAGGCCTCGAAGCTCATGTTAGGGTCTATATGACTAAATTTGAATGACTTTTGTTTGGATATGAGAAATTATTATAAAATGTATGATTGTTTAAGAGATAAGCCCGGTAATGCTCTATAACCCTATTTCAGCGATGGATACGGTTAGGGGGTTGCATTTATTGGTATTAGAGCTATGATTTAGTAGATTCTAGGACTAATATAGTGTATGTGAGTCTAGCTATACATGCCATATTTAACCTGTGATAGTGTGATGTCTCTTGATAGTTTTAAGTCATGTTTTCATATAGTGATGGATTCCAATCGAGCAGGCTTCGATGATGTTGAAAGTAATACACCAGCCTCCATTCACGGAGTAGCACCATCTGGTTCAAGACCCGTATCTGAGGGTTATGGAGGAGGGGCTAAGGAAGCCTTCCTCCAAATAATGAATGAGTGGTTCACTGAGTTTGTCCAAATGAATTCGGCTACTCAGCAACCTCTACCCTAACTATTCCCCAATCGATTTAGGTAATTTCTCAAGTTCTAGAACTCGTATGTTTAAGCAGATCACCTGTTGATAAAATTCGAAAGTATGGAGCCGAAGAGTTTAGAGCTACAATTGATGGTGATCTTGAGTAAGCTGAGTTTTGGCTTGAGAATACAATTTGAGTTTTTGATGAGTTGTCTTGCACACCATTAGAATGTGTTAATGTGCCGTATCTCTTCTGAAAGATGCTGCATACTAGTGGTGGAGCAATTTATTATTTTGTGGTGCCAAGAGAACAGATCACGTGGGAATTCTTTCAGGCTGAGTTCAGAAAAAAATATAAGTCAGCGTTTTCTTGATCAAAAGTGTAAGGAATTTCTAGAGTTGAAACAGATTCGTATGACCGTAACCGAGTACGAAAGAGTATTTGTGAGACTAAGTAAGTATGCTCGAGAGTGCGTCTCCACTGAAGAAATTATGTGTAAATGGTTCGAAGATGGGTTGAATGAGGACATTAAGCTTCTAGTCGGGATTCTTGAACTAAAAGAATTTGTTGTGTTAGTTGATAGAGCACACAAAGCTGAGGAGCTTAGCAAAAGAAGAGAAGAGCCGGTTCTGAGGCTAGAGATTTGAGAAAGAGCTCAATGGAAAAATCGTATCATTTATCATCAAAGCAAGCAAAGGATTCTTATAACCGTTCGAATGCTTCAGTGGGGTATTCCAACAGAGATCGTGGAAAGCAACACACGAGTCCAAAAGCTCAAGCCACTTCAGTATTGAGCGTTGGTAGTGTTAAAGCCAACAATCCTGAGTGCTTTTAATATGGAAAACAACATTTTGGAGATTATTGGATGAATAATAAAGCCTATTTCAGATGTGGCTCACAAGAACATTTTATTCGTGATTGTCCTGAGTTACCTGAGAAAGATAATTTTTTTACTACAAGGCGGAGTAATACAGTTACCAGAGGGAGATCACCTCAAAATACTAGAAATGTGAATAGTAGCAAACGTGCAACAAAGGATTCTACTGTGAGATTCGAGGCTCGAGCACCAGCCAGAGCTTATGCAATTAGCGCTCGTGAGGCTGCATCAGCACTAGATGTTATCACTGAATTGACCCATTCATATTCTGTATGAATTTAGTGTCTAGTAAGACTTTACCTGTTGAGTCCACTGAATTTGTGATTAAAGTATCGAACGCCTTAGGCCAGTATGTCCTAATTGATAAAGTTTGCAAGAATTGTCCTTTAATGACTCGGGTTTACAGTTGTCTGGCCAATTTAATGCTTTTACTGTTTGATAAGTTTGATGTGATATTAGGTATGGATTGGTTGACTCTGCATAATGTTGTTGTAAACTGTAGATGAAAGACTATTAAGTTGAAATGGAAGAATAGTGAAATTTTTCGTATTGAATCTGATGATTCGAGTGGGTTGCCTATTGTGATATCAACGATGCTAGCACAGAAATATGTGAGAAAGGGTTGAAATGCTTACCTTGCATATGTACTTGATACAAAAGTGTTTGAATTGAAGATTGAATCATTGCTAATGGTTTGTGAATATCCAGATGTGTTTCTAGAAGAGTTACTTGGATTGCCACCAATCAGAGAGGTCGAGTTTGCTATTGAATTAGTACCGCGAACATCACCATATCGATAGCTTTATACAGAATGGCTCTGACAGAGTTGAACGAATTGAAAGCTCAGTTGCCAGAGTTAATAGATAGAGGTTTTGCATGACCGAGTATCTTGCCCTGGGGTGCACCAGTTTTATTTGTAAAGAAGAAAGATGGATCAATGAGACAGTGTATCGATTATCGAAAGCTTAACAAAGTTACGATTAAGAATATGTATCCTTTGTCAAGAATTGATGATTTTTTTGATTAGTTGAAAGGGACAACAATATTTTCAAAGATTGATTTGCAATCTGGTTATTATCAGTTGAGGGTTAAAGATTCGATGTGTCAAAAACCGTATTCAGAAATAGTTACGGGCATTATAAATTTCTTGTTATGTCGATTGGGTTAACTAACCCTCTTGCAATTTTTATGGGTTTGATGAATAGAATTTTCAGACTGTATTTAGATAGATTCGTTGTTGTATTCATTGATGATATTCTGATCTATTCCCGAGATGAGTCTAAACATACCGAGCATTTGAGAATTGTGTTACAAAATTTAAGAGATAAAAAACTATTTGCTAAATTTAGTAAATGCGAGTTTTGGCTCCGAGAAGTTGGATTTTTGGGACACATTGTTTCAGCAGAAGGCATCAGAGTTAATCTGAGTAAGATTCCATTAGTTGTTGACTGGAAACCACCAAGAAACATATCCGAGGTCAGAAGTTTTCTAGGATTAGCTAGCTATTATTGGCGTTTTGTAAAAGGGTTCTTGATGATAGCTACACCAATAACTCGTTTATTGCAGAAAGATGTGAAGTTTGAGTTGTTTGGGAAATGTCAACAGAGTTTTGATCAGTTGAAAGCACTGCTAATCAAAGCACCAGTTTTGGTTCAGCCTGATTCAGGTAAAGAATTTGTGATTTTTAGTGACGCATCATTAAACGGTTTAGGATGTGTTTTAATGCAAGAAGGAAAAGTGATAGCTTATGCTTTTAGGTGGTTAAAACTGCATGAAAAGAATTCTTCGACTCACGAATTAGAGTTGGCCGCTATTGTATTCGTATTAATTTGGTGACATTATTTGTTCGGTGAAAAATGTCACATATTTACTGATTACAAAAGTTTGAAGTATCTGATGTCACAAAAAGATTTGAATTTGAGACAACGAAGATGGCTTGAATTGTTGAAAGATTATGAGTTATTAATTTATTATCACCTGGGCAAAGCAAATATTGTCGCAGATGCTTTGAGTAGAAAATCTTTGTTTGCTTTAAGAGCAATGAATACACAATTGACTTTGTCTGATGATGGCTTGATTTTAGCTGAGTTAAAAGCTAAATCGATGTTTCTCCAACAAATCTGTAAAGCTCAGAAATGTGACAGTGAATTGAAAGCTAAACGAGTACAGTGTGAGTTAACTTTTGATTCAAAGTTTCAGATTGGAACACATGATTGTTTATTGTTCCAAGGTACAGTTTGCGTACTGAAAAATTTAGAGATTATATAGAAAATTTTGCATGAAACTCATAGTGGTATCTTATCTGTTCACCCGAGGAGTAACAAGATGTACAATGATTTGAGACAGTTGTATTGGTGGTCAGGTATGAAAGGAGATATTTCTGAATTTGTGTCCAAATGTCTGATTTGTCAGCAAGTTAAAGCTGAACATCAAGTGCCTTCGGGACTGTTACAGCCAGTGATCATACCTGAATGGAAGTAGGATAATGTTACGATGGATTTCGAATCGGGATTACCCCTATCTCTGAAAAAAAAGATGCTATCTGGGTTATTGTTGATCGTTTGATGAAGTCGACATATTTTACTCCAGTACGTATAGACTTTTCACTTGACAGATTAGCTGAATTGTACATTTCAGAGATTGTCAGATTGCACGGTGTGCTGGTCTCCGTTATTTCGGATAGAGATTTGTGGTTTATATCACGATTTTGGAAGAAATTTCAAGAAGCTTTGGGTACACGGTTATATTTTAGCACTGCATTTCATCCTCAGACCGATGGTCAGTCTGAGAGAGTGATCCAGATTCTTGAAGATATGATTTGTTGCTGTATTTTAGAATTTAAAGACAATTGGGAAAAATATTTATTTTTGGTTGAGTTTGCGCATAATAATAGTTTCAGTCGAGTATAAAGATGGCACCATATGAAGCTTTATATGGTCGTAAATGTAGAACTTCGTTGTACTGGATCAAGCTTAGTGAGAAAAAGTTTCACTGGGTTGATTTGATCAGAGAGATTGAAGAAAAAGTGAAAGTAATTTTTGATAGTTTGAAAGCAGCTTCAGATCGGCAGAAATCGTATGCAGATTTGAAATGTAAAGATATTGAATTTCAGATCGGCGATAGAGTGTTTCTGAAAGTATCACCTTGGAAGAAAATTCTTCGATTTGGTCGCAAAGGAAAGTTGAGTCTGCGATTTATCGGGCCGTATGAGATTATCGAGAGGATAGGGCTAGTGACATATCGGTTAGCTTTATCGTCACAACTAGAAAAGATCCATAATGTATTTCATGTATCTATGTTAAGAAGGTATCGATCAGATTCGTAGCACATAATTTCTCTGATAGAGGTTGAGATTCAGCTTGATATGTCGCATAGCGAAGAACCGATCAAAATTATAGCTCGAAAGATTAAAGAGTTAATAAACAAAAGCATAGCTTTAGTGAAAGTTGTAACAGTTCGGTTTAGACCTTAGCAGAACAGTGGTCTCGGGACCACATATCCACGTCAAAAAAATATTTAAATATTATTTTCCGTGCTTATGATGTGTGAATTAGCTTGTGTGAAAGTTTTGTATAAAATTTAATTGTTTGTGTGCTTAATTTGTTAAAAAAGACCTAATAGCGTAAAACGTAAAAGTTGCCTGTTGTTTGTTAAAAGTGCTTATTTGAAATGTCTTTTCTAATTGGAAGGTCCTTATGTTGCAATTGGACCATTAACATGGTTAATGGACTTTTATGGACAACCATTATAAGTTTTTATTATTATTTCATTAAGGGCAAAATTGGAATTTATTTAATTAAGTTAATATTAAGTAAATAAACATAAAATTTGGTCATTTCATGTTCATCTTGCCGAAAACATAAAGAAAATAAAAGAGAAAAAGCTTCCTAGTGTTCGGCCATTGAATTCCTTGATTAAAGTATGGATTTTTTCGGTTTTTGATAATTTCTACGTTTTTGTAATCGTTGCTTCGTATACTAACAAGCCCATGCGTCAATTTCTGATTTTGATGTGCCATGGATGAATTCATGAGCTTTATGATGTTAATTGATGAAATAAGAAAGTTTGATGTTGGGTTTATATGTTTTGTCTTTGGATTTTTGATGATTTTGAGTAAAATGGGCTAAATTGTGAAATTTGTAAATTGAGGGACTAAAATGTGAAATAAATGAAATGTGTGGACTTGAATAAGAGCTATGAATATTCGGAAAATTATAAGTATATGCAAATTATGTGTATTTTGTGATTTTGTAAATTAGGGACTAAAGTGTCAAAATGTGAAAATGTGAGGGCTAGTTTGCAAATTGCCCTAAATATGTGTTTATGGATTGTTTTGAATGAATTTATGATTGAATAAGTTAAATTTGAATTTAATAGATAAAGAATTAAAGAAAACTGAGTTAGATCAGGGGAAGTCGAAAGTTGTCGAGTAACCGATTTTATCCATCCGAATCCGTACGAGGTAGGTCAATATATAATAAACATGTTTGAATTGAATTGTTATTGCTCATATGATATTGAATTTGTGATGAATAAATATTCAAACTTAATATGTGCTATTCGAGAAAGTATTGACAAAGTTCCGACGTCTGAAAAGCCCTGTACGAACCATAGGAATAGTTAGGATACATATGTCATGACATAGGTTTCCGTTATGTGCTTTCGTGTAAGACCACGTCGGCATTGAATTCTGTTTTACGTGTAAGACCATGTCTGGGACATCGGCACTGTATCTGATATCGTGTAAGACCCCCTCTGGGATAGTGGTGTCGATGTTTGATTACATGTAAGAACACGTCTGGGACGTTGGCATTGTATATGTTCTCTGAGTTATCCATGTGTCCTTACGTTTCCGAACGGTTCAACGGGCATTCCGAGAAAATGAATAACTTTGTGAAATCATATCAGATTCAGGTATGTTTACTTTGTATATCCTATTTGAGAATGAAGTTAAGTATTTGAATATGAGATTTGTGTTAGCATTGGTATATAAAGTATAAATGATTTGATGATACTTATTTGCTTTGAATGATAGGTTTATTTGTATATGGCTTACTAAGCTTTTGAAAGCCTACTTTGTGTGTGTTTCCATTGTTTAATAGATATCGAAGCTACTGTGAGCTCGGGGAACGTTGAGGATCGTCACCACACTATCGAACTTTATTTTGGTACTTTGAAAATGTATATATTAAAGTATGGCATGTATAGGCTAGAAGTTGTGGGATTATGTTTTGTGATGTATATATTTAGCCATGTGATATGGCTAGTTTGTGTTTGAACTTATAGTTTGATAATAGTATATGATATGTGATGCTAATGTGAAATTGTGGTATGTTTTGGTTGGCCAAAAGAATTGGTCAATGTTGAAAAGTTTTGGTAAGTTTTGAGCATTTGATGGAATGATGTATTGATCATATGTTTAGATATAATTTTAGTTTAAGTTTAGTATGAATTGGGATTTAAAATGATTGGTAATGTTATAGCATGAATTATGTATGGTTTGGTATAGATATTGGCTGAAATGGTTGTGAAAATATGCTTGGTTTGGTGCTTGTAGGTTGTCCCAAATTGGTGTGGCAAATTGGCTATTCAAATGACTTATTTTTGTCTACACAGACAGAGACACGGGTGTGTGTCTCAGTCGTGTACGACACACAATCATGTTATACAGCCGTGTGTTCCCTGGGGTACCCTACGAATTAAAGTCAGTATACCCTCCAGTTTTGACACGGCCTAGACACACGGGCGTGTCTACTGGTCGTGTGTGGCACACTAGCTGACACACGGGCGTGTGGTCAGTTGTGTGGCCAAGTCAGTAGCCTGCTTAATTTTCACATGGCCTGGAACACGGGCGTGTCTGTGGCCGTGTGGATAAGTCAGTATGTATGTCCTATTTTGCCACGACTTAGACATACGGGCGTATGAGGCACACAGCCTGTTCACATGGGCGTGTGACATTTTAAAAGTTGAAAATTTTCTAAGTTTCTGAAATTTTTATATGTTATCAGAATGGTCCCGAATGCATGAGTTAGGCTTTGTATGCTCAATTTAAGTTCTTATTGAATGAGAATGAATGAAATTACTATAATGATATGATTATTTGATAATGTTTGTTCTGAATGTTATTATAAATCCGGTAATGCCTCTTAACCTATTCTGACGATAGTTACGGGTTAGGGGTGTTACAAAAGTTCTTTGGAAATGTCACGGTATTGAAGAAGCTACGTGAGAACCCGAGGAAGCTATGAGGAAACAATACCTTGATCTATTTTCTGGTAAGAGTTTTGGGGATGAAAATTCCTAATGGGAGAGTTGTAATAGCCCGTTTTTAGTGAAATCAGAATAGTGATTTCGGGACCACAAATCCATAGTCATATGAAAATTTCGTTAAGAAATTTTACCGTTTGCATGCTTAATTTGATAAAAAGGACTAAATCGTAAAAGGTGCAAAAGTGGAGGTCTAGTAGCTAAAGGTAATAAATGGCTATAGAACCTTAAATTATGAGTCCTTAAATGGTAATTAGACCACTAGTATTATTAGTGGACAAATATGGGCACTTATTTAATGGTTTTAAAGGTTAATAATTAAGGTTAAAGTTGTAATTTAATAAATAAACTAAATAAAATAATGAAAACAAGAACGTCTTCTTGTTGGTTCATCTTGTTGCACTGAAAATAAGGGTTAAAAACTTCATGGAAGGAGCTTGTGTATTCGGCTAGGTTTTTTAATGCATGTTAGTGAATTTCGGTCCCGTTTTTAATGATTTATACGTTTTTGTAGTCGTTGTAGCTTATCTTGCTAGCCCAATGACTAATTTGTGAAACTATTAAAGTATTAGGGTTTTACCATTGATGAATATGTATGTGTTTTGATGTTTGATGATAGAAAATGAATAGTTGTTGTTAGATAAACAAGTTTTGTAAAGTGATTTTGGTTGAAAATGTTAAATAGGGATTAAATTGATAAAATGTGAAAATTTTATGGTAAATGTGTAAAATAATGAAATATACGAGATGCTATGGGATTAGATGAAATCTGGCTAACATGGGTATGTACTAAATTCCATGAATTTGCATTGTTATGAGTTAGGGACTAAATTGTGAATAAGTCAAAAGTCTAGGGGCAAAATATTAATTTTACTAAATTATGAATTTTGGATTGAATTGAATAGAATAATGATTAAAGTAATTAAATTTGATTATATAGATAAAGAAAAACAACATTTGGAAGTAAACCGAGGAAAAGACAAAGTAGTGGATTGATTGGTCAATTGTCTTTGTATTAATTCGGGGTAAGCTCGTATGTTAATAAGTATTAAAGTAATTGTGTTTTAAATGCATTATTATTATATTCTTGATGAATACGACTTCACGAAAATACTCGACGAAGATTTGGCAAAGTATGAGATCCTAGTTGGACCTTAGGAATAGATAAGATATGAATGACATGTCATTAGGGGTTATCGTGTTTTGGGTGCTGGTTCCGTACGTTCTATCGGTGGCTGATTTTTTCGGCATGTGTTGCGATTACTCATCAGCTTGTGTGAGCAGCACCATGTAGCTACGTCATGACCGTCAACTTGTGTGAGCAGACCTAGTGATGGTTCGAGAGTGAGCATCTATATGAGATTTGAGATAGAGATGGTTTTGGCACTTAGTGTAAGAGATACCTGAGTATCTGATATTATTCCAAATGGTTCAACGGGCACAGTGATGTTACGAGAGTATGAGAATTAAATATAAACCAGTACAGGTATGTATGCCAATCATGTGAGAATTGAATCTATGAAATTTGTGATTTCATGTCTAACCTTGTGGATGAATATTTGTTAGGTTTGTGGACTAAATTGAGTTGCTTTATATTATGTTTAATTACTTAATTGTGGTTGACTAGTAAGTTATATTTGCAATTATATGAACTTATTAAGCTTAATTGCTTACTCTGTTTACTTTTCCCTGTGTTATAGTGACTCAGAAGCTCACTCATTTTGGAAGTTGTCGGCGATTGCATCGCACTATCGAACTCTCATTTGGTACTTTTAGACTTTATGTATTTTGGTTATATGTCATGTATAGGTCATTTGGCTAATGGAAGCCTCTATGTTTTGTTATGTAATTAAATAATTAAGTTGGGTTGATATGGTATATGTTGTGATGTATATATATAGGTGTAGCAAGCCTCATTTTGTATGATGAATGGTTGCATTGGTATGCTTTGATTGCGAATTGGTATTTATGTACCATATTGATGAGATTGAGATTGAGATATGTCATATAAGTTAAGTTTTAGACACACAAGTGTAAATATACATTTGACATGTAGATAGGTTTTGGAGGTGATATTGATATTTTTTAAATGGCTATTTATGATGCTTAAGAACATTACGGTTTTTGGTAATGAATTTGCATGTTTTAGACTTGATTTTTGGTTGGTTTAAATGCCTATTGATGATATGGTCATATGCTATTTGGTTTGTATAGGTTGGTACCATATTGGGTGAGAAATAAGGCTTGGAAAATGGCCTATTTTTGTCCACACGGACAGAGACACGGACGTGTGTCTCAGTCGTGTGTGATACACGGCCAGGTGACACAGCCCTGTGTCTCCTGATATTTCTATTGAAATCATGTCAGTAGCTTCTCCTGGCCTAGCTCATAGGCGTGTGGCTTGCCCGTGTGTTACAAGTCAATATACTCTCTAGTTTTCACACGGCCTAGCACATTGCCTAGCACACGGGCATGTGAGGCCATTTCAAAGGGTACACTGCCAGACACACGGGCGTGCGGTTGGCCGTGTAACCCAAGTCAATGAGTTACATGGGGTCAGACACAGGCTGGGACACGACCATGTGATCCCATTTTGAATGTCCACACGGCCTGTGACACGGGCGTGTCTCTTGGCCTGTGAGACACATGGCCTGGCCACACGGATATGTGTCCCCTGTAGCTTGAAAATTTTCCATGTTTTTCTAAAAATTTTTAAGTACTCGGTTTAGTCCTGAACCACTTCTAATGCATGTTTTAGGCCTCAAAGGCTCATGTTAAAGACTATATGACTGAATTTGATTGACTTTTGTTCAGTTATGAGAAATGATTATGAAATGTATGATTGTTTAAGAGATAAGTCCGGTAATGCTCTGTAACCCTATTTTGGCGATTGATACGGGTTAGGGGTGTTACACTACTAGTAATTTTTGTGAAAATTTTTTTGATTCAAAATGAGCCTACACTTGGCAGACGTGAGCTTGGGTATAACGAGAAGACTACTCGGTCGAAGTGCTAATCCTAGACGAATCGAAAAGGTACAATTTTGATTAAGAGTTTATTACTTTAGATGTCACAACCAATATATTATTTTGGAAAAAAAATAAAACTGTGGTTTTTTTCTAAATTTATTTTCCGTTGTGTTTTCCAAACCCATTTTTCCAACAATTGGTATCAAATCCAGGTTGTGTTCTATCTATAAGTATAAACAGATAATCAAAATAAATTTCTCTTCTTCTTGAATGAATTGATTACATAGAAAGCGACATTTTTTAGATCTTATGCATGTTTTGAGTTATATATGAGAATGGATGCGATATTATATATTTGTTATATAATTATTTTTTACTGAGGTTGTGGTTCTTAGGAAATAGACCATGAACTATCATTTCCATGTAGGGCTATATATTTTTAAAAATTCATAAAATTTTTCTGAGCCGGAAAAAACATAGGACTTAAATGTAATTTTTCCAAAAAGAGTCCATGACGAGAAAAATATGTGATGACAGTTGAAGACCTAATGAATGCATTGTGGTGAAAAATTATGTAAGTTTATTTTTCCATTTATTTTCTATTAATAGAACCATGGAAACCTTGGTTGACAATTTTCTTTTAATTACCTATCTCATTATATATTTGTTTTATAATTGTTTATAATATTTATATTATGTAATGTTATAATCGTGATATATATATATATATGAGATGATCCATAGTTGACCGATGAAAAATAAGAAGTGTGTTAATGAGAAAATACACGTGTTGTATTGTTCTATTCAGTTCTTTAGGTTATCCGATAACTGTGAGAAGTGTGGTAATGTGAAGGTGCATGTTTAGGATTGGCTCTGATTAGGAAAGACTTGGTTTTTAAGTTGTCAAATTTGACTCACCTCTCTTTCCTGATACCCTACCTAGTGCACAATTCACATTCATTTCTTTGGTTTTTCCTTTAAAAGAAAAACTATGGAGAATCAAAATTATTTATTTTAAGATTGATTGATTCTTCTGAATTTATATTATTGCAATAGCATGCCATGCATATGTTGGAAGCATGCCATCTAGATTAGGTAAGAATGCCACTAGGACTATTGTATTATCATTCTTGAAATTTAGGATAAAAAACCTTACATGTTTTTAAAATATTGAGTGGGAGAAGGTCCTTGAATAAGACCTACGACCTTCATTGATGGTCTCTAAGTGATAACATGATAAAGTTTCGAGTCGGTTCCTACCCTGGCCGTACCCCATGGTAAACTTTTTCATGTGGGTTTACTAGATGAGATTTTCTTTTAAGCACAACTAGTCATGCATGACTTTCAGAGAGATTGTCCCAAGTTGACTCACAAAGGAAAGCATGTTCATGATGGGTGTTGAGTCAATGGTTACAAACTCAAGACCATCTATTATTAAATACTTTCCCAAGAAATGATATTTAAGCTAGAGATGATGGCTAAACATTAAATGATCGTTAGTTCGTGTGGAGTCTTGAGAATTAAGATTCAAGAATTGATTGGATATAATTGATGTTCTTACTAGTTAATCATGGGACCCCAAGGTGGTATGGTCGATGGGTGTGAGGATGATCGTAACAATGAAATATTTTTTCAAGGTTTTAATACAAGACACATGCATCAAACTGCATTCTTGATTTGTTAGTGAAATGAACAATATTTGCTTAATACAAAGATAGTAATTAGTGAAATCTTTATTTTTTTTCAGTTCAAATATGTCTCCTACTTCTTTTATTAGCATTCTTACTGAGAATAAATGTAACACCTCTTACCCGTATTCAACGCCGGAACAGGGTACGAGGCATTATCGGACTTGTCACATGGTCAAACATACAATTTCGGGTTATAAATTTGTGTCCAAATTAAAACCATTTGAATTTAATCATAAAGTCCCTGATACAGACCTACGAAGCCGAAAATGTGCACCGGAAGTGATTTGGGACTAAACCGAGAACTCTAGAAAATTTTTACGAAACTTAGAAAATTTTCCACTAAACAAGGGTCACACGCCCGTGTGGACATGGCACACGCCTGTGTAGGCAGGCCGTGTGGCTACACATGCTCGTGTCCCAACCCCGTGTAACTCACTGACTTGTAAACCTTAAACAAATTGTTCAAGGTGCAGACTTCACACGCTCAGGGCACACGCCCATGTTCGAGGTTGTGCCATCTACATGGCTGAGACACACGCCCGTGTCTCTGCCTGCGTGCTCAATTCTGAGCATTCAGTTTTTCAAAATTTAGGTGCAGGGGACACACGGCCTAAACACATGTTGGTGGGGCAAGCCTTGTATTGCACACACGTCAGTGTGTCTACCCATGTGGACAAAAATAAGGCTATTTACCAAGCCATTTTGCCACCTTTTAAAGCACACACCTACACAACATAACATAACACCAATCCAAGCATATACATACTACCAAACATCCACAACCAAGACATCGACACAACATTCATGAAATGCATCATTATATGAATATACTTATAACCAATATTGGCTCATTTCTATTGGCCTTATACAAAATGAACTTCTAACCAATATAAGCCAACACATTTGGCCAAATCAATTATGACACATAACAAAATGACCAAGTCCCCTATACAGGCCATAACTCAAAATGTTGAATTCATTAAAACCAAAATATTTGTTGATAGTGTGAATGGATCTCTGACGATCTCTGAACCCGAGCTAGCTTGGTGTCACTATAAGGCAAGGGAAAGAAAGGGCAGTAAGCTATATAGCTTAGTAAGTTCATATGTAAATAATAAGCATTTTAAAAAAACCTTAATCATGTAATTTATATAAAGTGAGATAACATAAATGTTACTAAAATCTCATAGTCATAACTTGCTCAATCACAACCTGACCAAGAGTTCATTACCCATCGAGTTTATTACTTATGAGTTCTATGTACATACCTGTACCAACTCGTAACATAACCACATCCTTTCACATTTTTGACATTCCTGTTGAACACTTGGAAATTATCGGATACTCGAAAAATCTTGCACATAAGTGCCACATATGTAGTCAAAGCTACCTCATATTTCATAACACATATAGGCTCGCTCTCGAGCTATTCACGGGCCTGCTTACAGAAGCTGTCAGTCAGGACGTAACTACACAGTGCTGTTCATACAAGCTGTCAGGTGACCGCAACATATGCTAGAATACCCAGCCACTGGTAGGATGTACAACACCAGCACCCAGATCACATAAACACATATACACATGGGGTTCTTAGTGACATGTCACTTGTATCCTATGCTATTCCTAAGGTTCAACCGGGATTTCTTGCTTGTCGAAACTTTTTTGAATACTTCCAAAGAGTCAATCACACAATTCATGCAATATTAAAGCATTTAAAACATAAATATAACATTGCATTATTTACATGCGAACTTACCTCGGTACAAAAATAGTAGAATTAGACCTAATCGTCAAACACATTGTTTTTCCCCCGATCTAGGTCCAAACCTTATTTTTCCTAATCTATAATAACAAGCATAACTCATTTAATACTCACATTATTCAATTTGGCCCAAAAATCATATTATGAAAAATTTCATTTTTGCCCTTAATGTTTCACATTTTTACAATTTAGTCCCTAGGCTCGTAAAATGAAATGTATTCAATTTCTTCAAAACTCAAGCCTAGCCGAACAATTTTCATACTTATATCAGCCCACATTTCCACTTAATCACACTTTTACTACTCATTTATAACTTTTACAAATAAGTCTTTTTTGACATTTTTACTGAAAATCACTTAGCAAAAGTTGTTTATCTAACACCAGAGATGCATTTTCTACCATTAGACATCAAAATGCACAAATATCTAACATGGGTAAAATTTTAAACGTCATCTTTCTTTCAAAGTAGTCCTTGAAATAGCTAGATTAGGTTACAAGGATCTCAAAAACATGAAAATCATTAAAAACAAGGCTAGAACAGACTTACAATCGAGCTTGGAAGCTTGGCCAAAAACCCTAGCTATGGCTTCTCCAAAATTTTGGTCATGTAGGAAGAAGATGGACAAAATTTTGGCTTTATTTTGCTTATTAATTCATTTATTAACCAAATGACCAAAATGCTCCTAACTTAAAACATAAAAATTCTCTTCACATCCATTTTTGTCCACTAACTCAAAAAATGGTTTAATTACATCTAACGACCTTGAATTTACAATCTCATAACAGTCTAACACTTTTAGCATGTAGAACCCAAATTTTGCACTTATTACAATTTAATCCTTCTAGCTAAATTAAATGCCCAATCAATAAAAATTTCGAACGAAATTTTCATGAAACAATTTCATAAAATTGTAGACCACAAAAATATAATAAAAATAAATCTTTCTACGTTGGATTCGTGGTCTCGAAACCACTATTTCGACTAGACCCAAAGTCGGGCTGTTACAATAAATTAAATGGGGATAACATTCGAGAATGGTGGTAAATCGTACTTTATACATATTTTTATCCCATGCTTAGCATATTTACGGATGATTTCTCATTATATTTGGTGAATTCGATGCTCCTAATCCTTTGATTTCATGTTTTATACTTAGGTGAGCATAGGAGAGTAAAAAGAGTGAGAAACGGGCCAAAAACGGAGAAAATGGACCCACATGGGAAATCAACAAGGCCTGGACTTCCTCACACGAGCATGTCACACGGTCGAGTCAATTTGGCAGGATTGAAGCACGACTTACACGAGTAGACCACACGCCCGTGCCTATGTAACAGCCTTGACCACGGGCTGGAGTAATCGTACACGGGCGTGTCACACGGGTGTGTCACTGCCGAGCCCAAGTTTAGTCCTATTCAGAAAAGGCCAATTTTTAGGGCTCTTAGGCATTCAAAAGCCTATTTAAACACTTGAGGAGGCACTTAGGATGGGGACGCATAGTAGGAAGTAAGGAATTACTCAATAAAAGCTGATTGATCCATCTCAAGAGCCGGATTCATCATCAAGACTGGAGATCTCCCTTCAAGCTCCTTCAGGAGTTTTGGGTTTTCTTATGTTTTCTTATCTTTATGCTTTTGAGATGTTTTCTTTCATAAATATGAACTAAACCCCCTAAATACCTAAGGGGAATGAAACCTAAGACAGAGCTTGTTATTATTATCTGAATTGTATGATAAATATTTGACTTGTTCTTAATTATGTGTTCTTAATTCTTGTTTTAATATTACAGGATATTGATTCAAGTTAACGCTCTAATTCAGAGGAGGAATAGACCTTGTTTAAGAGTAAAATTTTCATAATTAAGTGGAGTTGATTGCGCGCCTAGAGATAGGGTGACAAGATTTTGCCGGATTAGGGTGAAACCTAATAAGGGAATCCATAGATCAAGTTAATGCGATTCTAGGGTGTTAATTAGAAAGAGATTTCAATTATTCAACCTAGGGTTAGACGTTATTAGTCTCGAGAGAGATAATAATATAACTTAGGGATTTCTACGAATCAAGCCAAATGAATAAATCGTCTGATTCAGAGTCAAATAACAAGTGAAGTCTAGGTGGAATTTTCCTTAGGTATTGTCTCAATCAATCGAAATTTCCCAAAAGTATTTTCCCGAGTTTTCTTTTTGGGCATTCTTAGTTAGTAATTAGTTTAGATAACCAAACCTCTTAATTTTTAGGCTAGATAATAAAAAGGAAGTAAATACTAGTACTCGTAGTTCCTTTGGGTTCGACAATCCAGTCTTGCTGAGCTATACTACTGTTCAATAGGTACACTTACCTTAATCGTGATAATATGTTAGTCTCAAGAACGATTCATTTATAAATCTTTAAAAGCTGTTACGAATATCACGCAATGAAGTTTTTGGTGCCGTTGCCGGGGAACTAGGATATTAGGAACACTCGATCTTTATTACTTCAGCCATTTTACTTTTATTGCAATTTAAGTTTTTATTTTCTTTTATAATTCTTCATTTATTTTCTTCTGACAAGTTTTTGTAGTTTATGACCAGAAAAAACCCATCAGGACCACTACTTTTTGACGGTGAGATCGACCATACAGTTCGCAGAAATTGGAGAGAAATAAGGCGAAGCCTAAGATACAAAGAGGACAAGCAAGAGGACGATACTTTAACCAAAACTGAGGAGATGGCTGAAAACCAATAAAATCCACTACCTCCTGCGATTGCTGCTGATCCAGTAAATCAGAATCCTACTATCAGAATCTTACTCCACGCACTATGTATGATTATGCTAAACCTAATTTAATAGGAACTGAGTCAAGTATAGTTAGACCTGCTATTGCTGCAAATAATTTTGAACTAAAACCTAACACAATTCAAATGATACAACAGTTTGTTCAGTTTGATGGTTTGCAGGACGAGGATCCCAACGCTCACTTGGCAAATTTCCTAGAATTTTGTGATACCTTTAAAATTAATGGCGTTTCTGATGACGCCATTCGCCTTTGGTTGTTTCCCTTTTTGTTAAGGAATAAGGCTAAACAATGGTTGAACTCGTTACCACGAGGGTCAATCACTACTTGGGAATAAATGACCGAAAAGTTTTTATTAAAATATTTTCCACCGGCGAAAACAGCCAAGTCACGTAATGATATCTCTTCTTTTGTGCAGATGGATTTAGAAACACTCTACGATGCATGGGAGAGATACAAGGACCTTTTGAGAAGGAGCCCTCACCATGGGTTACCTCTTTGGCTACAGGTTCAAACGTTTCATAATGGTCTGAATCCTTCGACTCGGCAAATGATTGATGCAGTCGCTGAAAGAACTATCAATAATAAGACGCCTGAGGTGGCTTACGAATTTATTGAGGAGATGTCACTGAATAACTATCAGTGGCAAGATATGAGAACAAAGTCGACAAAAGCAGCCAGTGTTTTCAACCTCGACGTGGTTATTATGCTATCTAACCAAGTACAACTCTTAAATAAAAAGATTGACGGTTTGTGTGGTTCTACTCAGGTACATCCAGTGATGAGGTGTGATTCGAATGGAGGAGAAGCATACACAAAATATCAACCCTTCAACCCTAGCATCGAGGAGGAACAAGTCCAATATATGGGTAACAATAACTCTAGACCCCAAAATAACCCATATAGTAACACTTATAATGCAGGTTGGAGGAACCATCCCAATTTCTCGTGGGGCGGTCAAGGAAATCAAAGGCCACAACATCCTCCAGGTTTTCAACAACCATCTTACCAGCAAGAAAAGAAGCCGAGCCTTGAGGAGATGCTAACCAAATTCATCTCGGTGTCAGAAACTCATTTTTAGAATATTGAGACAGCACTCAAAAATCAATAAGAACCAATCTAGGGCTCGAAACTCAGATTGGATAGCTCGCTAAGTTAATTTTCGAATGACCACAAGGTAGCCTACCAAGCAACACTGAATCTAACCCAAGGGAGCAACTCAATGCGATTGCCATTCAAGATGAGGAAGGGTTAGTTGCAAAACCAAGGCCAGAAATGATGGTAAGTAAAGGTAAGAATGAGGTAGGCCAAAATGACCCAAAGCCTGTTAGTACAGAATATAAACCTCGTGTGCCATACCCCAATGCGACAAGGAAAGACTAATCAGATGAACAATTTGGTAAATTCCTTAAATTTTTAAAGAAACTACATATAAACTTACCGTTTATTGAAGTCCTTTCGCAGATGCCAAACGCAGTCAAATTCTTAAAGGAGCTTTTAACAAATAAACGAAAGTTGGATAAGGCGCCGCATGTGGAATTGAATGCAGTTTGCTCAGCCATATTACAAAATAAGCTACCAAACAAATTGAAAGATCCAGGGATTTTTATGATTCCTTGTTTAATTGGTAGTTTAGATGTTCATCATGCATTGGCTAACTTAGGGGCAAGCATTAATGTTATGCCTTATAAAATGTTTAAACAGCTAGGTCTTGGGAAACCTAAACAAATTAGGATGAGCATTCAATTGGTTGATAAAACCATTAGATTTCCTAGGGATATCATTGAAGATGTTCTTGTTAAGATCGATAAATTTATATACCCAGTAGACTTTGTTGTTCTAGACATGGAAGAGGATAGTAACGTACCTTTAATTTTAGGACGACCCTTTTTAGCGACTGCTAGAACCATTATTGATGTTGGTACAGGTGAACTCACACTTTGTGTGGGAGACGAAATAATCACCCTTCAAGCTCGTAATTCGAGTAACACATCAAAAATTGAAGATGGTTGTATAAATCATTCTACTAGTACTGATCACATGGTGAAACCTTCTGTGTAGGGATCAGTTACAAAGAACGTATATGAGCCGTGTTCAAACAACAACAAGGGACCTATCTATGAAGAACGAAGGCTACAAATTGAGGAGCTAGAGGAATGGCGGACATAGAAACCGAGACCACTCGATAGGCCGAAATCGAGCCAAGACGAGCTCAATACCCCACCAAATCAACTTAAGGTTGGAGACAAAGTACTACTAGATGTAGCAGATCCTCGCATTACCACTGAAACTAATGAATAAATTCCTCTTACGGTACTCAGTATTTTTCCATATGGTACAGTCGAGGTAAATCATCCCAAATTCGGTACATTTAAGGTAAATAATACTAGTCTTAAACCTTATGTTGATAAAATTTAGCAGGGATGAGGAGTGTAAACTCGTCGCTCCACCTTAACTATGCAAAAGTGAGGTAAGTCGAGCTTAGACTATAAATAAGCACTTCTCGGGAGGCAACCTGAGCATTAACAGTGTTAATTTCTTTAAAATTTTAGTTTTTAACATCTAACATACTAACTGAATCATGGAACACAGACTTTCTAAAGACCACACGGCCAGGCACACAAGCGTGCATTAGGCCGTGTGAAAATAGGGCAAGATTTTTTCCCCAACACGGGATATGATAAGTTGCCACGACCGTGCAACATGGCCGTGGGCAAAACTGCCAAAACAACACGGGCGTACGACACGCCCGTGCCTTGAAACCGTGGTTGAAACTGAGAATGTAAACGGGCGTGCGACACGCCTGTGTCCTCCACCCGTGGTCGACACTGTCAAAATAAACACGGGCGTGGACCTATGTACACGGGCATGGGAGAACTGAACGAAGCAAGACATAGCCGTGCGACATGACCGTGTGCCCCAAAATCTATATAAACCCCTTACTATTCATCATCTCCCTCCCCAAAAATCCCTAACCTTAGTAGTTGCAACTCCACACGCCTTACCCCTACGCCCGTGCGCCACCTACAACACCGATTTCGACGCCCTAAGTTCCTTCTTTTTGCGTTTGTTTACTCTTTTTTCTCTATTTTCTTTAAATATGTTTCCTATTTCATGATTCCTTTACTATATTGAACTATTTTTGAATAGTCATAGTTAGAATAGTAAAATACTAGTGCTTGTTTAATAAAATTTTTTGTCATTTTAGTTACTCCATTATGCTATACTCTTCCATTTTTCTTTGTTTCCATGAAATTTATGCCTACTCACACACATTCATTTATTATTTCCATAATCCTCTAACTTGATATATTTAGTGGTTTTAGTTTTTATCATATCGTACGTAAATCTTATAAAATATTCATATTTAGCCTTGATTTTCCATGCTATTTGTGACACCCCTAAAGTGACCCTAGTGGGAAAGTGGTTTCGGGACCACCAAACTGAGTTATAAAGATAATTAACCGTCGTAGTTGATGCTCATTATATGTACATATGCATGTGTGAAAATTTCATGTTTGAATTTTGTTAATAGTAAGTGAATTTTATCAAATAGGACTTATGTGAGAAAATTTGGAAATGTGCTAGGCAAATGTAAAGTGGCCTAATAATGCATGTTGTGAAATGATGGGTTTGCATGTCAAATTACCCAAAATTAAAGCATAGTGGCCGGCCATGCTATGGGTGGAAACATGTTGCAAACATGTTGTGTTAGTGAGTTATGTTAGAAAGAATAAAAAAAGGGGTTAGGATTAAAGTAATGCAAAAAGGTAGAGTGATGAAAAAAAAATGGTCTCATCCATGCCCCCCTTTGCCGTGAATGGAAGAAAGGAAACAAAGAAAAAAAAGTGTTCATCCTTGAACATCTTTGGCCGAATAGAAGAAAGAAAGGAAGGGAATGAGCTTGGAGAAAAATCGGCTATGAAGGCTCACTAGATTAAGGTATGTTTAGTGTTGCTTTGAAAGTTCATACATCCCTTGGATGATTAGTCTAAATTCTAACTATCTCATGGATGGATTTGGGATTATTAGAGAGTTAGTATTCGACTAAGAGGCTTCAAAAGTTTTAGTTGAAGCCTTGAGACTATTAGTATGTTAGCTATATAGATGTGTTATGAGGCTTGAGGTGTTAGGTAAATTTGAACTCATCACCAAGTTCTTTAAGCAATCCAAGCTAAAAGTTTCGATATTGAGGTATCTTGAGCATCCGGCCATGGTAGGAAGTAGAAGGGAAAATATGGTTGTTGTTAGATGAAGTAGAGTCTAACAAATGAGCACATATGTGCATTAGTTGCTAGATGGAGAAGAATCGGCTAGCAAGTTGTGTGCTAAGGCCGAATATAATTTTGTATATTAATGAGTAATGCATGTGTTGAATTGATGGAAAGGGAGAGGATGCTTTACTAGTGTATATATGTGTATTGGCCAAGTTTTGAACTTGAAACAAAATGGTGTTTAGTCAATACAAGTGACCATACTTGTAGAATGTATTAAGTGTTGCAATCGGCCTCAAAATAGACATGTATGTTCGGCCACATGAATGAGTACATAAGTTGACGTGTATGTTCGGCCATAAGTAAGCATATTGGTGGCTTAATCTTGGCTTAGACAATTGGCTAAAAGAGAGTGTGGGTTAATATGTTGAGTTGATTCATGATTTCATATGTATGTGACTTTAATGTCTAATGTGTATATATATGGGTTAAGTACCTTGATTTTCTCTTTTCGATGTTCAAATGATTAAATCAATTTATTTGTTAAATTAAGCTCAAGAACAAAGGGGAACTAAATCCGATAAAGGGAAGGAAAAAAGTGATCGAATAGCCGCCGAAATCGTTCTACCACATCCGAGGTAAGTTTTAAGTGATTAAACGTTGAGTAAATTCAGTCATAATAGGACATAATGAGTTGATTTAATAAGATATGATGTGGCCATGATATGTCTTAAACTCAAATGGTAAGTTCATAAGTGTTTGGACTTGGAAATTTAAGAGCAAATTGTAATAATTTGCTTTGGACTACAGCAGTAACGTGATTTTAGAAAATCACTATAAATTGTTGGTGTGGAATTATAGGCTGAATAAAATATGTAATCAAAGCTTATTTAGTCTAGTTTCTTATAAAAGAGACCGTGGAAGCAAAGAAATTTCCTATAAAGAGATATTTAAAGTTGTGTGGGACAGTGTCAGAATGACTCCGAAATCCCCTGTTCTGTTTTTAGAAAAATCATTATAATTTGTATAAAAATGGTTATAAGATAAAATTTATATGCATAGACTCCTTAATGAGTCTAGTTTCAAATGAAATCAAATAGAACACATTTTTAATTCCGTACAATGAGAAATTTGACTCGTAGTGAAGAGTGGTCAGATTAGTCAAATAGTGAAACAGGGGAAACTTTAAGAAAAATCTGGTATTGATTGGCCAAACCAAAAATTCTGAAAATTTGCTGGATAAGATATGTATGAGTCTATTTCCAGGGAAAATTAACGGCACTCCATTTGGAGTTTCGTAGCTCCATTTACGAATAATTTAATGACTGTTGCTCAGAAAAAAACAGCTTGTGCTGAATTTGGAATTTTGTTGTAAACCTTAATAAAACCATTTGAGTTGCTTATAAGCTATCGATTAAACATTGGTAATCAAAGTACCAAATTCGTATTAAAGTGAAGCTATAAGCCACAAATGACTAGTATACCTAGTCAATTTTGTTATGATGAAATTGATGTACAAGTATATATATGTGATAGGGCCGAATGGCCAATGTGATGAATGTGAACATGTGTATGTGTGATAAGGCCGAATGGCCAATGTGATGAATGTGAACATGTGTATGTGTGATAAGGCCGAATGGCCAATGTGATGAATGTGAAAGTGTATATATGTGATAAGGCCGAATGGCCAATGTGATGGATGTGGAAGTGTATAAATGTGATAAGTCCCGAAGGGAAATTGTGTCAGTACTATATCCGGGTTAAAACCCCGCAGGCTTTATGCGAGAATATTATCCTGATTAATGTCTGTAGGCTTCGTGCTCGTACTATATCTGAGCTTTAAAGACCCGACGGCTAAATTCTAGGATTCAAGTAAGACTTTGATATTGAGTATCTGCATTAAGTTACCATCAAATAAGTATTATGTATTCAAGATGTTCAGGTACGTATTACTTACTCATCGGTGGAGTGATTTCGAGGTGAATTATCAGTATCAAAGAGGTAGGTAAATGTGATTAATATTATAACTCCAAATGTGAGAATGATCTAATTGGTAATGGTATGTTTGTATAATAAAGTATGCGATGAAATATTCTTATGTATTAGTGCATATTCTGCCCAAAAGCCTTATGATCTGAGTATGGGTTGGGTTGAGCTAGATGTGCCAGTACAAGGTAAGGATTATGATTTGTAAGCTTACATATATGTGATAAGGAATATGTTGGTTCTTTATGTGCCTATGGTAATTTAGTACTTGTCATGTTGAAATACTTAAAAGTATGGATGTGATTATGAACAAGTGGAAAGGATTATTGAAAGTTGAAAATCGATGAAGAATGTGCTTTGGAAATATTTGACCATCTAGGTCATTATTATTCGAAAGTATATATGTGGCAGCCAAGTGTTGCGTTTAATGATATTATAGATCGAGATGAAGCTCTAGATTAACTTCATCGAACAGTTGAAATGAATGACCAATAATAGTGATTGAGAACACTTTGTCTTGCTTAAAACTTACTAAGCATTAAATGCTTACTCCGTTCTTTGAATCTCTGTTTTATAGATTTTGGTTCGTCAGCTATCGGACTCGGGATTATTGAAGTCGAAGTCGCCCACACTATCAAAGCCCTTTTGGTACACTTTTGGTTGAACTCTAAAAATGGCATGTATAGGACTACCCTTTTTGTAGTGGGTCATGGACCCTTTGGATTTGTATAATTTTGGATAGCCATGCGAAAATGGCTTATATATGTTTGAGCATAATGTTATAATCATTTGGTATGGATATGGTTATTGAGAGGTGTGGATATGCTTAACAAGGATTGGCCATGGGAATGGTTAATCACTATCATAATTTGTGCTATTTATGCTAAAAGGGCTAGTTGAATCATGGAAGCTATGAAATAGGTAAAGTCTACCTTAAAGGCAGATGCTGACAACAGCAGTGATGTAGATTTGGAAAATCACTAAAAATAGTAGGAATAGAATTAAATAGTGAATCAATTATTTAAATGAACCTTGATGAATCCACTTTCATATGGAAGAAACGAAACGGTCATATGAGTGGTATGTTAAGAGATAATTAGGTTTTCGTGAGACAGGGCCAGAACGGTTTCTGGATTCCCTGTTCTGACTTTGGAAATTCATTATAAATTAACCAGAGATAATTAGGAGTCATTCCATATATTTATAGATTCCTCTATGAGTCTAGTTTCTATAGAAACAAACAGCATCAGTATTGAAGCCCTGTACAGGGAGATATCCAAATTGTAATGCATGAAGGTCAGTGTAGTCGCACCCTGTAACAGGGGAGACTTTAACTAATAAACTGTACTAATTGGACCAACCAAAAATTCTAGAAAAAAATATGTAGATGGAAATAGGAGTCTAGTTTCAGGGAAAAATCACGAAACTGATTTTCGAGTTGTGAAACTCAAGATATGATTTTTAAGGTGACAGCGACACAGTTAGCCAACTGTCTGGAAAAATTTAAAATGGACTGCGATAGTAAGCGAATTTAGTCTGTGAACCCCTCGTGTCCGACTCCGGCAACAGTCTCGGGTACGGGGTGTTACACTATTCTTGGGGCATATTGATTGAACTTCGATTTTTCAAAGCAGGTACAATGTCGTCCTCACGTGGTAAGAAGACCGCTGTTCCCGCCTCGAAGAAGAGGAAAGGAGCAGCGTCATCCTCGGGTCCTACCACGGAGATTAGGCACCCATTCCTCCAGGTTCCATTGGGACCCCAGGAGGAATTATATCAGATATTACGGGCCCGAACCCTAAGTGTGGGCCACTGCATTGACTGGGCCGCACTCAAGCAGATTCAATTGGCTGACGAGTTCTGAGCCCTCCTAATGACTGACTTATGGGGGCTCTTCTTAGAGATCATCGAGCCGATGTACCTCAAGTTTACATTGGAACTCTACTCGACGTTCCATCTTCAGACCGTCATGACCAACTTCGATGATCCTGGAACAGTCCAGTTCTGCCTCGGTGGTCTAGTACACCAGTTGAGCATACCTGAGTTTGAGATTGCACTAAGGCTATACACGGAGGAGTTTATGGATGAAAATGACATCAACACCCTCCACCGCCACATCTACTACTCCCCCTCGAAATGTTGGAGGGACCTCGTCCTTGCCTTGGCCACCTACGATCTTAGCCACTCCAAGGCATCAGCTCTCCCTCCTTCCTTGAGGTATCTATACGCCATCTTGGCTTACACTCTGACAGAGAGACGAGAGAGCACCAGCGTTGTCACCACCCACGACATCTATTTCTTTTGGAGTACGGCGAACGGGCACATCATCGACCTCGCCTACTTTATTGCCTTGGCCATTCACCACCAGACGGAGCAGCACAGGAGAGGGGTCATCTCTATCGGGCCCTATGTGGCTCGGTTGGCTCGGCACTTCAGGCTTCTAAATATAGCAGCCTAATCATCTTCCCTCACTCTCATCGGCCAGATGTCCCCACAAGGCATCTTGAGCATGATAAGTATGAGGATGATCGAGAAACGACGTGGCACATACCCTCTTCAGTACCACCTCGCCCAGTCCATCGAGGAGGAGGATCCAGAGGACATTCCTGATAATGTACCTCCACGTCATGAGGATCCACTGACTCAGCCACCACTCCCTCCCGTCTAGTTCATACGGCGGCTTCATACGTTGACATCTCTAAGCGCCTTACTCGATTCGAGCAAGAGTGTTTTCAGCGCTTCGATAACATTGATGCTACTCTACAGCAGATTTGTCAGCACTTCCACATCTCATCGCTACCCCCACCTCGTGAACCATCTAGCGATGAAGATGTTTAAAAAAATTTATTTATTATTTTATGTTTTTACTTTTATTCTATTTTAAGACTATTTATTTTTCTTTAAGCTTATTTTTATTAGGTTTTATAATTATTATTTTACAATTTTAAATTTTGGCTATTTCATTACGAGTAATTATGGTTCCTTATATTTCCTAAAAAGTTCCTAATTTTATCACAGTTATAAAGAGCTCCAAAGCTAATCATCGCATAGGAACTAAAAAATCCGCCGGGAAAGGTTCTCCACGACTGCCATGTCCTGCTCGACCATGACCACAGCTACCACCAGATATAATATTCTTTTGGCGCAGGACTTATGGACTAATGAACCTCTACCACCACTGGAGTATCCTTCTCCACTCTCATGCCAATTATTCTCCAAAACTCCAGTTCAAGGAATTCATTCATCATTTAGGAAGTTTCAATTCTCTCCCTATCTTATGATTAAAAATCTATTTTTTTAATATATCTATCTTTGTACATTGAGGGCAATGTACATCTTAAGTGTAGGGGGTCTTTTATATCTTCATTAGAAATCCCTGAATTGTGTCTTATTCTCATGTGAATCATTCATATCACTATTAGAATGAATTTTAATTAATTTATGATTTTTATTGATATGTCTTGAATTAAAACATAGGCATTTATGCATTGAGTGTTTAAACTTTAAGACATTAGGGAATCAAGCATGATAAGTTGATTTTTGAAGAATTAAAAACTTTTATGTTGTTTTTCCAAAGTTTAGGTATTATCTTGAGTTGAAATTCATAGGTTTAAACATCAAAAAGCCATAATTTTTGTGAGATTTTGAGCCTTTAGAGCATCTACTATTTCTTTCATGCTCACTTTTATTGTTGCTTTGAGCGTGTCAGTATTGAATTGTTATTCTAGAACTTACTTGATTATGCATGTCAAGACCACACCATTTGATTTCATATGTCAAGATGATAAAGGCACTTAGGTTTAACCCACTCACTCGACAAAAGCCTACCTTCATAATTAACCCTTAGTAACCTCTTTGAGCCTAACAAACCATTAATTGATTTACCCTCAATATTAACCCATAAACCATTATTGTTGAAATCCCCTAATTTGATCCCTATTTTTGTCGAGATTTGATTTGAAGTAATTGCTTAGCTATGTTTTGTTCTTCTATGTATTTGACTTGTTCTTAAAAAAACAACAACAACAACAATACTTACATACATATTAGTAGTAATTCGCCATTTTTTGAGCTTGAGTGTTAATTCCATATTCTGAGAAGAAGCTCACTTGTATTCAACTGATGACTAGTTATTTTTCTATCTAAGTAATTTTTCAATTCAATCTCGATTCTAACCTTTTCTTTCAGTTTGTGACTATACCCCCTAACCAAAGCCACTTTACAACCCTCTAAAGACCTTTTTGATTGAGGTATCATCTCAACATATAGTGGTGGAGATTTGATTTTCAAGCAAGCCTATGGTAATAACTTCTCATATTGACTAATGAGTGCTTTAATTGATGTCCTTAAACACCTTAAGTGATTTGAGTGAATCTTTAGTGAGGATGTTAAACTCTGTGATATTTTGATCAAGGTAATCACTTAGATGAGGGGAGACAGCTATGTTTTCATGATAAAATGCTCACCTTAGAATGTCTGAAACTTTGATGTACTTTTAGTTGAATTTTCAATGTATAAATACTTATGGATTATTTTGAGATATTATTGATAGGGATTATAAATTGAGAAGAATTTATTTTGATCGTGAGTTGAAGATTTTGCTTGAGGACAAGCAAATGCTTAAGTGTGGGGGTATTTGATAAACCATAATTTATACATATTTTTATCCCATGCTTAGCGCATCTACGGATGATTTCTCCTTGGATTTGGTGAATTCAATGCTCCTAATCCTTTAATTTCATGTTTTATACTTAGGTGAGCATAGGAGAGTAAAAAGAGCGAGAAATAGGCCGAAAACGGAGAAAATGGACCCACATGGGAAAACAACAAGGCTGGACTTCCTCACACGGGCGTGTCAATTTGACAGGATCGAAGCACGACTTACACGGGTAGACCACATGCCCGTGCCTATTTACCAGCCTGGACCACGGGCTGGAGTAATCGCACACGGGCATGTCACACGGGCGTGTCCCTGCTGAGCCCAAGTTTAGTCCTATTCGAAAAAGGTCAATTTTTAGGGCCCTTAGGCATTCAAAAACCTATTTAAACATTTGAGGAGGCACTTAGGATGGGGACACATAGTAGGAAGCAAGGAATTACTCAATGAAAGCCGATTGATCCATCTCAAGAGCTGGATTCATCATCAAGACTAGAGATCTCCCTTCAAGTTCCTTCAGGAGTTTTGGGGTTTCTTATGTTTTGTTATCTTTATGCTTTTGAGATGTTTTCTTTCATAAATATGAACTAAACCCCCTAAATACCTAAAAGGAATCAAACCTAAGACAGATCTTGTTATTATTATCTGAATTAATTATGTGTTCTTAATTCTTATTTTAATATTCCAGGATATTGATTCAAGTTAACGCTCTTATTCAGAGGAGGAATAAACCCTGTTTAAGAGTAAAATTATCATAATTAAGTGGAGTTGATTGCATGCATAGAGATAGGGTGACAAGATTTTGCCAAATTAGGGTGAAACCTAACAAGGGAATCCATAGATCGAGTTAATACAATTCTAGGGTGTTAATTAGAAAGAGATTTCAATTATTCAACCTAGGATTAGACATTATTAGTCTCGAGAGAGATAATAATATAACTTAGGGATTTCTACGGATCAAGTCAAATGAATAAATCGTCTGATTCAGAGTCAAATAAGAAGTGAAGTATAGGTGGAATTTTCCTTAGGTATTGTCTTAATCAATCGAAATTTCCCAAAAGTATTTTCCCGAGTTTTCTTTCTAAGCATTCTTAGTTAGTAATTAGTTTAGATAACCAAACCTCTTAATTTTTAGGCTAGATAATAAAAAGGAAGTAAATACTAGTACTCGTAGTTCCTTTGGGTTCGGCAATCCGGTTTTGCTAAGCTATACTACTGTTCAATAGGTACACTTTCCCTAATCGTGATAATAAGTTAGTCTCAAGAACGATTCATTTATAAATATTTAAAACCTGTTACGAATATCACACAATCAAATGGAAATGAAACTTGCTAATAGTTCTCAGCGCTGCGAGAAACACAAATTTGTGCTTGATGAAATGTGCCTTCCTGAAGCTCAGTCCAAAGTGAAAAATCGCTGGGGAGATTCTGACTCGATTGCTTGATGTTTTATGTTAGCAAGCATGAGTAGTGTGTTGCAAAAAGCAACACGAGAATTTTTGTACTGCCAAAGAGATCATGACAAATTTGGACGATTTGCTCAGTGGCCAAGTCATATTGGCTTAAAAATATGTTATTACAAATTTGATGAATTCTCAACAGAAAACCAGCATTCTAGTCAAAAGAACAGATGGTTACGTTTATGGGATTCTTTATGGAAGCGGAGGACAATGGGGATAAGCGAGACATGAACACGTAAATTGAAATAGTGTTCAAATCTTTAACCAAGGAGTTTGCTAGTTTTAGGGCCATTTACAACTTGAGGAATAAGACACTTACCTTGACTTAGCTCATGAAGGAATTACAATCCTATGAGTTGATGCTGAATGGTGGCAAGCTGGTTCAGGAGAAACCTGAGGCAAACTTAGTGATCGCGATTTTCGTGTGACAGGTTTTAAATAATTATAAACAATCATTTTTGAAACTAATTATTATCACGATCTAGGCAAGTGTACCTATCGAACAATAGTATAGTTTTAGCAAGACCGGATTGTCGAACCCAAAGGATCTAAAAGTACTAGTAATGACTGTCTTTTTATTATCTAGCCTAAGAATAAGGGGGTTTTGTTTTAACTAACTAATTATCTAAACTAAGAATTCGCAGAAAGTAGAATTGGGGGATTACTTTTGGAAAATGATTGAATTAAGTCAATACCTAAGGAAAAATCCACCTAGACTTTACTTGTTATTCTAGCTCCAAATTGTACGATTTATTCATTTAACTTGTCCCGTAGAGATCCCTAAGTTATGTTATTATCCCTATTCAGGACTAATAACATCTAATCCCTAGATTGAATAATTGATACTTTTCTCTAATTAACACCCTAGTGTTGCATTAACTCGATCTATGGATCCCCTTATTAGGTTTCACCCTAATTCGGAAAAATCTTGTCACCCTATGTCTAGGCACGCAATCAACTCCGCTTAATTATGACAAATGTACTCTTAGACAGGGTCTATTCCTCCTCTGAATAAGAGCTTATCTTGAATCAGTATCTTGGGATATCAAAACAAGAATTAAAAACACATAATTAAGAACAAGTTAAATATTTATCATACAATTCAGAAAATAATAACAAGATTCGTCTTAGGTTTCATTCCCCTTAGGTATCTAAGGGATTTAGTTCATAACTAAAAAGGAAAACATCTCAGAAGAATATTGAATACAAAACATAAAGAAAGCCAAAAACTCCTTAAGGGAAATTAAGTGGAGATCTTCAGTCTTAGTGGTGAATCCAGCTTCTAAGATGGATCAATCGGCTTTCCTTGAGCAGTTCCTTGTCTCCTTCTCTTCGTGTCCCTTTTCCTCTTCCTTTAGGGCATATTTATAGGCTTTAGAATGCCTAAAATCCATCGAAATTATCCTTTTCTGAATTGGACTCAACTTGGGCTCGGTAGGGACAAGCCCGTGTGACACGCCCATATGCGATTACTTCAGGCTGTGGTCAAGCCTATTAAATAGGCATAGGTGTGTGGTCTACTCGTGTGAGTCGTGCTTCAATTCTGCCAAATTGACACGACTGTGTGGTTTGCCCATGTGAGGAAGTCCAGACCGTGTTGATTTTGTACTTTGGCCCATTTTTTCCCTTTTTGGCTCGTTTCTCGTTCCTTTCGCTCTCCTATGCTCACCTAAGTATAAAACATGAAATTAAGGCATTAATAGCATTGAGTTCACCAATTCTAAGGAAAAATAATCCATAAAATGTGTTAAGCATGGGGTAAAAATATGTACAAATTATGGTTTATCAAATACCCCCATACTTAAGCATTTGCTTGTCCTCAAGCAAAATCCTCAGCTCATAATCAAAATAAATCCTTCTCAACTTATAATCTCTATCGAGAATATCTCAAAATAATCCACAGGTAATCATACATTGAGAATTTAACTAAAAGAACATTAGAGCTTCAAACATTCCAAGTTGAGTATTTAATCACGCAAAACTTAGGCATCTCCTCTCATCTAAGTAATTACCTTTGATTCAAAATGTCACAGAGTTTTACATCCTCACTAAAGATTCACTCAAATCATTCAAAGTGTTTAAGGACAATGATAGTAGCACTCATCAGTCAATATAAAAAGTTATTACCATAGGCTTGCATGAAAATCACATCTCCACTACTATAAATTGAGATGGTACATCAATCAAAAGGTCTTTAGAGGGTTCTAACGTGGATTTGGTTAAGAGGTGTGGTCACAAGCTAAAAGAAATGGTTAGAATCGAGATTGAATTAAAAAATCACTTAACTAGAAAAGGATTTAATCATCACTTGCATACAACAGAGTTTTTCTCAGAATATGGAATTTAACTTCTTTAGCTCAGAAGATTACTACTACTAATATGTATACATTTTTTTTAAGAAAAAGTTAAATTACTAAATAGAATAAAACATAGTTAAGAAACTACTTCAATTCAAATCTCGACAAAAATAGGGATCAAATTAATTTAGGGGATTTCAACAATAATAGGTTAAGGGTTAATATGAATGGTAATACAAGAAATGGCTTGTTAGCTCAAAGGGGTTTACTAAGGGTTAATCGTGGAGGTAGGCTTTTCATGGCATGAGTGGGTTAATCCTAAGTGCCTTTCTCATTTTGACATATCAAATCAAATAGTGTGGTCTTGACATGCATAATCAAGCAAGTTCTAGAATAACAGTTCAATACTGACGCACTCAAAGCAATAATAAAAGTGAGCGTGAAAGAATTAATAGATGCTCAAAAGGCTAAAAAATCTGACAAGAATTATGGCTTTTTGATGTTTAAAAATTGTGAATTCCAACTCAAAATAATACCTAAACTTTGGGGAAACAACTTAAATTTTTAAATTCTTAAAAATCAACTTATCATGCTTGATTCTCTAATGTCTTAAAGTTTAAACAATCAATGCATAAATGCCTATATTTTAATTCAAGATATATCAATCAAAATCATAAATCAATCAAAATTTATCCTAAATATGATTTGAGAGCTTTTCAAGAGAACAAAGCAGTCATTCAGGGATTTATCTGATAGTAAAATGAATACCCCTCACACTTAAGATGTACATTGTCCTCAATGTACAAAGATAGATATTTTGACAAATGTAAGTGTAAGTTCATAAGATAGGGAGAAAAGTGAAACTTTCTGAGTTAAAAATGGATGAAATTCCTGGATTAGCGAAAAGTGAGTTGTTGGAAACAAAGTTGGAGGACAAACATGATTCTGAAGGACAAAAGGAGAATTGGGAGAATAATTTGATAGTAATCATAAAGATAAGCTGTGTTTAAAAACAAAAGAATCTTTAAAAATTAATAAAAGAAAAATAAAATAAGATAGACAATCTAATTTTTCAAGTGGCACGGCCGATTCACACGCCTGTGTAGATCGTGTCCCGCCTGTATTTGTCCCGAAGTGAGATGTCGTCACACGGCCTTCGAGCATGCCCGTGTGGCTAGGCTGTGTGGCTACATGATCATGTTACACGACCGTGTGTGATGTGGTTCGCTTCTCCCACAGTCGTGTAGCATTGCGCACGCCTGTGTTACTTTGACAGTGTTGTCCACGGGTGATAGACACGGGCCTGTTGCACACCCGTGTTCATTTAGCAATTTGACCGCGGCCAGCTCGCACGCCCGTGGCCACTTATCGCATCCCGTGTTGGGAAAGATAACTTTTACCCTGTTTTCACATGGCCGTATCGCACGGCCGTGTTTCCGTCCGTGGTTGTCACACAGACTTAAGCACGGCGTGTGATCAGCCGTGTGAAGTTGGGAACCTGTGCTTCAAAGACTCTGTCAGTAACCTAGATGTTTGAAAATTGAAATTTAAATAATTTAAAACCGTTAGCACTCGGGTTGCCTCCCAAGAAGCGCTTGTTTATAGTCTAAGATCGACTGTTACCTTGTTGGTTTATTTAGGGTAGTTTGTGGAGTCGTAGCTCCTCTCCATCGTCTTTAAAATTCTCACCGTTATAAAGTTTGAGGCAATGTCCATTTACTTTGAAAGTACCATGTGATGGGTGACTTACCTCTATTGTGCCATATGGAAGAACGGATTGAATTACGAAAGGTCCCGACTATCGTGATTTAAGTTTCCCAGGAAACAACTTGAGTCTTGAGTTGAATAGGAGGACAAGATCTCCAACTTCAACTTAGTTTCATTGTTTTTAACGAGTGTCATGGCACCGCTTTATTGCTTCCTCGTATAGGCGTGAGTTTTTGTATGCATTGGCTCGCCAGTCATCAAGTTCATTCAGCTACATCAACCTATTTTTTCTTGCAAGTTCGAGATCAAGGTTTAGAAATTTAATAGCCCAAAAAGCTTTATGCTCTAGTTTGAATGGTAGATGAAAACTTTTTTCATAAACAAGTCTGTAAGGTGATGTCCCTATGGGGGTCTTAAAAGTAGTTTTGTAAGCCCATAAGGCATCATCTACTTTCATTGCCCAATCTTTTCTATTTGATTCTACTATTTTTTCAAGGATCCGTTTGATTTCTCAGTTTGCCACTTCAACTTGTCCATTAGTTTGAGGATGGTATGGGGTGGCTGTTCTATGATGAACTCCGTATTTCTTAAGATTTTTTTCAAATTGAGTATTACAAAAATGAGTGCCCCTGTCACTAATAATTGCTCTAGGTGTTTCAAATCTCGAGAAGAGTTTCTTAAGGAAACGTACTACCACTCTAGCATCCTTAGTAGGTAGCGCTTGGGCTTTCACCCATTTGGACATATAATCAACTGCTACTAAGATGTATTTATTCCCAAATGAATTGGAGAATGGGCCCATGAAATCGATACCCCAAACGTCAAATATTTCACATGAAAGCATATAGTTTTGAGGCATTTCATCATGTTTAGATATGTTACCTGTCTTTTGGCATTTGTCACATGAAGTAACGTACCTGTTAGCATATTTGAATAACGAGGGCCAGTAAAAACTTGACTCAAGTATTTTATGTGCGGTCTTAGTTCCACTATAGTGTCCTCCAGTTGGCCCTGAGTGGCAATGTTCCAGTATTTTTTATGTTTCTAATCTTGTAATGCATCTTCTAATGACTTGATTTGCACATCTGCGAAAAAGAAAGGGGTCGTCCCAAAAGTAGTTTTTCACATCATTAAAGAATCATTTCTTTTGTTGGTGTGTTAACCCTTTTGGGATAATGTTAGCGGTTAAAAAATTTGCGATGTCTGCAAACCAAGGTACCTCAGAGTTAGATATAGTGAAAAATTATTCTTCAGAAAACGAATCATTTATTTCAACTTCATCTAGTTCTTTGGTGTTGGAGTTCTCAAGCCTGGACAGATGATCAGCCGCGAGATTTTTATCTCCTTTCTTATCCTGAATTTCCAAGTCAAATTCCTGCAATAGGAGAATCCATCAAATGAGTCGAGGTTTTGCATCAGTTTTAGTTAAAAGGTAGCGAAGGGCAGAATGGTCAGTGTAAACAACAACTTTAAGCAATATGAGATATGATCGAAATTTATCAAATGCAAAAACCACAGCTAGCAATTCTTTTTCCATAGTAGTATTATTCTCTTATGCAGCTGTCAAAGTTTTGCTAGCATAATAGATAGGTTGAAAATGCTTGTCCCTTCGCTGTCCCAGTACTGCACATACTGCAAAATCACTCGCATCATACATTAATTCAAATGGTAAGTTCCAATCAGGTGCAATTATGATTGGAGCATTAATTAATTTATCCTTTAAAGTAATAAATGCTTCTAAACACTCCTGATTGAAATTAAAAGGTATATCTTTTTCTAGCAATTTAGTCAAAGGCTTAGCTATTTTACAAAAATCCTTAATAAATCTTCTATAAAAATCAACATGTCCTAAAAAGCTTCTAATAGCCTTAATCGAACTAGGAGGGGGTAATTTTTTGATTGTTTCTATTTTAGATTTGTCCACTTCAATCCCTTTACTAGAAATTTTATGCCCTAATACAACACCTTCTTGAACCATTAAGTGACATTTCTCCCAGTTAAGCACAAGGTTCGTTTCCTCACATCTTACTAAAACTCATTTTAAATTTTTAAGGCAGAGATGGAAAGAGTTACTGAATACCGAGAAATCATCCATAAATACTTCCATGATATCTTCCACGAGTTCGTCAAACATGGCCATCATACAACGCTGAAAAGTGACAATAATCCAAAAGGCATTCTACGATAAGCGAACGTACCATATGGGCATGTGAATGTTGTCCTTTCTTGATCTTCAGGAGCTATTGGGATTTGGAAGTAGCCAGAGAGTCCGTCTAAAAAGCAGTAGTACATGTGCCCGGATAATCTTTCCAACATTTGGTCAATGAATGGCAAGGGGAAGTGATCTTTTCTTGTGGCATCATCCAGTTTCCTGTAGTCAATGCAAACTCTCTATCCTGTGACTATCCTTGTTGGGATTAATTCATTCTTCTCGTTGGTCACAACCGTCATGCCTCCTTTCTTAGGGACAACCTGCACTGGACTTACCCAAGAACTGTCAGAAATAGGATAAATAATTCCAACATCTAGAAGTTTAATTACCTCGGCTTTAACAACTTCCTTCATGTTGGGGTTCAGTCATCTTTGAGCTTGTACACACAGTTTGTATTCATCTTCCATCAAAATTTTGTAGGTGCAAAAAGAAGGGCTGATTCCTTTAATGTCAAAAATTTTCCAAGCTATGACCTTTTTATGTTCTTTTAATACTTGAATTAATTCCTCTTTCTCCTTGGGTTGCAAGTTAGAAGCAATAATAACTGGTAATGTAGAATTATTTTTGAGGAATGCGTATTCCAAGTGGTTTGGTAATTGTTTAACTTCCAGTTTAGGAGGCTCTTCAATAGAGGGTTTTTGTTTAAGTTCATTGTTTATCTTAATGCCCTCATATTCTACTTGTCTTGAAGAATGCTCATTAGGTTCATCATCTGTCTCCTCTTCTTGAGCTAGATACAGTTCCGTCGTGTCTTTCTGTATAATTTCCTAAAAAGAGTCTTGAGTAGTATGATCAATAGAGTCAATAAAATAACATGAATCATCATGTTCCCTAGAAAACCTTATAGCATCATAAATTTTAAAGATAATCTCCTCGTCACCAACTCTAAGTACCAATTTACCATCACCCACATCGATTACAGCCTTAGCAGTGGCTAAAAATGGGCGCCCTAAAATTATAGGCACTTCCACATCTTCGTCCATGTCAAGCACGACAATGTCAACAGGAAATATGAATTTATCTATTTTCACAAGTACGTCTTCTATAATGCCCCTAGGATATTTAACAGATCTATTGGCTAATTAAATACTCATCCTAGTGGGTTTAGGTTTCCCAAGACCAAGTTGTTTGAACATTTTATATGGCATCAAAATAATGCTAGCGCCTAAATCAGCTAGTGCTTTCTCAACATTCAGACTACCAATTAAGCAAGGGATAGTAAAACTTCCTGGATCTTTCAGTTTGGTTGGTAGTTTGTTTTGGAGCATGGCTTAGAACTTCTCGTTGAGTTCTATTGTAGATAAGTCCTCGAACTTCTTTTTATTTGTTAGAAGCTCCTTCAAAAATTTTGCGTATATAGGCATTTGCGAGATGGCCTCAACAAAAGGTAAGTTGATATGTAATTGCTTAAAAAGTTCAAGAAACTTACCAAATTGTGCATCAATGCGGTCTTTTTTCAATTTTGCTGGGTATGGAACTGGTGGTTTATATTCCTTCGGCACTGGTTTGTCACTATTTTCGGGTTTTTCTTCCCCCCTTTCGCTTATCACAGCTTCTTGTGTTAGCTTCTTTTCAGATTCCTCTAACACTTTCCCACTCCTTAGTGTAACTGCTTTTACATGCTCTTTTGATTTGGTGTTACTAGGTAAACTTCCTAGTGGTCTTTCCGAAATTAGTTTGGACAGCTGGCCTATCTGAGTTTCGAGCCCTTGGATTGATGCTTGTTGATTTTTAAGTGTTGTCTCGGTGTTCTAGAAATGGGTTTCTGACACCGAGATAAATTTAGACAGTATTTCTTCAAGGTTCAATTTCTTTTCCTGTTGATAGGGTGGTTGTTGAAAACCCGGAGGATGTTGTGGTCTTTGATTTCCTAACCGCCCCACGAGAAATTGGGATGGTTCCTCCAACCTGCATTATAAGTGTTACTATATGGGTTATTTTGGGATCTAGAGTTATTGTTACCCATATATTGAACTTGTTCCTCTTTTATGCTAGGGTTGAAGGTTTGATACTCTGTGCATGCTCCTCCTTCATTCGTCTCGCACCTCATTACTGGATGTACCTGAGTAGAACCAAGTAAACCATCAATCTTTTTATTTAGAAGTTCTACCTGGTTTGACAGCATAGTAGCCGAATTGACGTTATAAACGCCTGCTGTTTTAGCTGGCTTAGTCCTCATGACTTGCCACTGATAGTTATTCAGTGACATCTCCTCAATAAATTCGTAAGCTTCTTCAGGTGTTTTATTATTGATGGTTCCGCCTACAGCTGCGTCAACCATTTGTCAAGTCGAAGGATTCAGGCCATTATGGAATGGTTGAACCTGTAGCCAAAGCGGTAACCTATGGTGAGGGCACCTTCTCAGTAAGTCCTTGTATCTCTCCTATACATCTTAAAGAGTTTCTAAGTCCATCTGCACAAACGAAGAGATATCATTACGTAATTTAGCCGTTTTAGCCGGCGGAAAATATTTTAATAGAAATTTTTTGGTCATTTGTTCCCAAGTAGTAATTGACCCTCGTGGTAACGAGTTCAACCCCTGTTTAGCTTTGTTCCTTAATGAAAAAGGGAATAACCAAAGATGAATGGCATCATCAGAAACGCCATTAATTTTAAATGTATCGCAGAATTCCAGGAAATTTGCCAAATAAGTGTTCAGATCCTCATCCTGCAAACCATCAAACTGAAAAAATTGCTATATCATTTGAATTGTGTTAGGTTTCAGTTTAAAATTATTTGCAGCAATAGCAGGTCTAACTATACTTGACTCAGTTCCTGTTAAAGTAGGTTTAGCATAATCATACATAGTACGAGGAGCAGGGTTTTGATTTGCTAGTTCAACGTGTATCGTAGGAGGTAGCTGATTGTCTTGGTTTTTAGCCATCTCTTCGGTTGGGGTTCGAGTATCGCCCTCTTGCTCGTTCTCTGTGTATTTTAAGATTCGTCTTATTTCTCTTTGGTTTCTGCAAATTGTGCGATCGATTTCTTCGTCAAAAAGTACTGGTCCTAACGGGTTTCTTGTAGTCATAAACTATAAAAACTTGCCAATAGAAAGAAAAAGTAAATTAATAAATAATAATAAAATTAAAAATAAAATTAAATTGCAAGAAAAATAAATGGCTAAAGTAATAAAAATTGAGCGTTCCTAATATCTTAGTTCCCTGGAAATAGTGCCAAAAACTTGATCGCGATTTTCGTGTGATAGGTTTTAAATATTTATTAAGAATCGTTCTTGAAACTAACTGTTATCACGATGTAGGCAAGTGTGCCTATCGAACAGTAGTATAGTTTTAACAAGACTGGATTGTCAAACCCAAAGGAACTAAAAGTACTAGTAATAACTATCTTTTTATTATCTAGCCTAAGAATAAGGGGTTTTGTTTTAACTAACTAATTATCTAAACTAAGAATTCATAGAAAGTAGAATTGGGGGATTACTTTTGGAAAACGATTGAATTAAGACAATACCTAAGGAACAATCCACCTAGACTTTACATGTTATTCTGGCTCCGAATCAGACGATTTATTCATTTAACTTGTCCCGTAGAGATCCCTAAGTTATGTTATTATCCCTATTCAGGACTAATAACATCTAATCCCTAGATTGAAGAATTGAGACTTTTCTCTAATTAACACCCTAGGGTTGCATTAACTCGATTTATGGATCCCCTTATTAGGTTTCACCTTAATCCGACAAAATCTTGTCACCCTATGTCTAGGCGCGCAATCAAATCTGCTTAATTATGACAAATGTACTCTTAGACAGGGTCTATTCCCCCTCTGAATAAGAGCTTATCTTGAATCAGTATCCTGAGATATCAAAACAAGAATTAAGAACACATAATTAAGAACAAGTTAAATATTTATCATACAATTCAGAAAATAATAACAAGATTCGTCTTAGGTTTCATTCCCCTTAGGTATTTAGAGGATTTAGTTCATAACTAAAAAGGAAAACATCATAGAAGAATAATGAATACAAAACATAAAGAAAACCCGAAACTTCTGAAGGGAAATTAAGGGGAGATCTTCAGTCTTGATGGTGTATCTGGCTTCTGAGATGGTGGATCAATCGGCTTCCCTTGAGCAGTTCCCTGCCTCTTTCTCTCCGTGTCCCTTTTCCTCTTCCTTTAGGGCGTATTTATAGGCTTTAGAATGCCTAAAAGCCCTCAAAATAAGCCTTTTTCGAATTGGACTCAACTTGGGCTCGGTAGGGACAAGCCCGTGTGACACACTCGTGTGCGATTACTTCAGGCCGTGGTCAAGCCTGTTAAATAGGCACGGGCGTGTGGTTTACCCATGTGAGTCGTGCTTCGATTCTGCCAAATTAACACGGCCGTGTGGTCTACCCGTGTGAGGAAGTCCAGGCCGTGTTGATTTTGTACTTTGGCCCATTTTCTCCATTTTTGGCTCGTTTCTCGTTCCTTTTGCTCTCCTACGCTCACCTAAGTTCGCTCTTCTATGCTCACCTAAGTATAAAACATGAAATTAAGGCATTAGGAGCATCGAATTCACTAATTCTAAGGAAAAATCATCCATAAAATATGTTAAGCATGGGGTAAAAATATGTATAAATTACAGTTTATCACTTAGCTATGGGCCCCTTGTCCTCTAAGGGGAAACAAAAAGCTAAGGGAAAGAAGATACTGACTAAGTCTTCAGTTCCACCTCGTGTGGATAAGAAAAAGGCTAAGAAGTCAAAAGAACCTAAAAAGATCAAATGTTTCTTCTGCAATAGGAAATGGCATTTCAGATCAAACTACAAGGAGTATTTGGATTACCTACCCGAAAAGGGAAAATGTATGAAACTCTTTGTGGTTGAAGTTTGCTTAGTGGAAGAATTAATTGACAACTGGGTTATTGATTTTGGAGTCATTAACCATGTGTGTGTTCTTTTACAGGGGTTCAGCAAAATGAGAAGTTTGCGTGACAGGAACCTCTCGTTGCAGACTGGGGATGGGAGCTATGTTTTAGCCAAAGTAGTGGGAGAAGTTATTTTACACTTTGATAATTTTAGGAAGATTGTTTTAAAGAACGTGTTTTATGTACCTCATTTTAAGAGAAATTTAATTGCTATAGCATGTTTGTTTTATGACGGTTATACCGTGACATTCAATGAAAGGATTTCTATTCAATAGAAATCGTTCTTTAATATGTAATGTAAGGATGGAAAACAATCTATACTTTATCAAACCAAATAACTATTTGATGCTTCAAACTGAAATAGTGAATAAAAAGCTTAAAACTTTTCACTCTAATGAGGGGTACTATGGCATTTAAGACTTGGTTATATTAAGCAAGAAAGAATCACTAGACTTGTGAAAGATATTCCCTTAAGGAAGTTAGTCTTCCACAATGTGAATCTTTCTTAGAAGGTAAAATAAGTAAGATGTCTTTTAATGTAAAAGGTAAAAGGGCCAACCAACCTTTAAAACTTGTGCACACTAATGTATGTGGTCCCATGAGCATCAGTGCCCGGGGAAGTTACGATTATTATGTGACTTTTATGGACAACTATTATCAATATGGATATTTATATCTAGTGTACTTCAAAACTAAAACCTTTGATAAATTTCAAGAGTTTCATGCGGAAGTGGAAAAGAAATTAGATTTATCCATAAAGAATCTTCGATCTAACCAATGTGAAGAATATTTGTATGATGAGTTCTTAGAATATCTCATAAAGAATGGAATTCTATCCCAATTGACTGCGCTGGGCACTCTACATTAGAATGGCATAACTGAGAGAAGGAATAGAGCCTTACTTGACATGGTTCATTCAATGTTAAGCTATTCACAACTTTCTACTTCCTTCTAGGGATATGCGATACAAATGACTTGCTATAATCTAAATGATGTTCCAATAAAGTATTCTTGTAAAACACCTTATGAACTATGGCATGGAAAGAACCTGCTCTAAATCACTTCAGAATATAGGGTTGTCCAGTGCATGTTCTGGATAAGGATGCAAAGAAGTTGGATGCACGAACAGAATTGTGCATGTTTGTAGGATATCCAAAAGGAATAAATGGAGGATTATTTTGAAATTTGAAAGACAATACGATTAAAGGTTCTACTCATGATACTTTCCTCAAGGAAAGTTACATAGATAACTTTAAGCCTCAAAGTAAAGTGGTACTCGAGGAACTTTTAGGAGTGGTAGAACAACCACCAAGGTCAATTCTCCAGAAAGTTGTAGAAAAACCTGTAAACAATCAACAACATAGGGGAATCCATTGTAGTGGGAGAGTTTCTAAGGAGCCAGACTTCTTCATCTATGATGGTAGTATTTATAATACGGAAGCCAATCATGAGGATGAGGATCTACTCACTTACGAGGAGGCTATGCAAGATGTTGATTCCAAGCTTTAAAAATAGTTCATGGATGCTGAGATGGATTCTATGAAATCCAACACGGTGCAGGAACTTGTAGACTTACCAGTTGGGATTAAACCCGTAGGGTGTAAGTGGATCTACAAGAAGAAGAGAAATGAGGAAGGGAATGTGGAAACTCACAAAGCTAGACTTTTAGAGAAATGTTACGCACATAAAGAAGGCATCGATTACGATGAAACCTTTTCTCTAGTAGCCATGCTTAAGTCATTTGCATACTCTTACCATTGCCGCTACTCTCAATTATGAGATCTGGCGAATGGATGTCAAGACAACATTCTTGAATCGCTATCTTGATGAGACCATTTACATGGTTTAACCCACTGGCAATGTTGTCAAAGGAAAGGAGTAAAAAGTTTGCAAACTACTAAGATTTGCAAACTGCTAAGATGTAACACCCCTAAGCTGTATTTTTCGTCGGAACAAGGTCTCAGAGCATTAGTGTAACACCCCTTACCCATACCCGAGGCCGGGATAAGGTACGAGGCGTTACCGGACAAACATACAAACATTAAACTAAAATACGATCCATAAAATTTCATTCATATTTCAAAACGTTCATTCACTTACACATAGTCCCTTATTTGAGTCTACGAAGCCCAAAACATACTTTAAAAGGGTTCTGGACTAAATCGAGAACTTACAAAAATCTTGGAAATTTCATGCTTTAAGGCTCCACACGCCCGTGTCCCAAAGTCGTGTTCCATACACGGCTGAGACACATGGTCGTGTCTCTGCCTGTGTGAAATATACCTAGGCTATTTTCCAAACTTTGGTCAACCTTAATCTCTTACACACTTATACAAAATCAAAAGCATATAACATGGTATTCATTTAATGATTAAATATTCTCAATTAAACCACAAATATAGCATTTGTATGTCATCATACATGTGTCTCTCATACTCATTTTACCTTGTTTATGATAGTACCACTTATACATTTATACCAAGATTATCATCTTACAAAATATCTTCAGCTTAATCATCAAGCATTCATATTTAAAACTAGATCATATCTTTATAAAATACCACAAGTTAGATACGCAAAATAACATGTTTTCCTGAAACATTTCAATTCAACTCCATACCCAACAAGCATTACATTGAGACTAGTCATATATATATACATGTCATGATACGTATCATTCTCTTTCTGTTTTCTAATAAACACATATCATTTATTTCACTATATCAATATTTTATATACCATAGTTTCCATGTATTCCACATATATTTATTTTCCTCCTCCTCCTCTCCATTCCACATCCTTAATGTATATAGCATTCCTGTAAGTACGATTGCACAATTTACTAATAAATGCTCACATCAAACTGTCCACACGAGTCATAGTCACTTACTTATTTATAATTCGAGCTACAGAGCTCCAAATTAAGATCTATAAATTTCCTCTAAAATTACACTCACATATATTTCCACCATAAAATTTTCATAATTTTTGGTTTAGCCAATTAATACAGTTTATTCATTAAAATTTCCCCTGTTTCACTTTCTGACAGTTCTGACCTCTCTTCACTAAAAATTAATTATCTCACAGTACAGGACTCGGATAATGTTCTTGTTCATTTATTTTGAAAATAGGCTCATTAGTGATTTTAAAAATATAAGTTTAAGCCTCTAATTATTTTTATCCAAAATTTTGTGATTTTCCAAAGTCAGAACAGGGGATCACGTAATCATTCTAAGCCAGTCTCACAAAAACATAAATATCTCAAAATATAGAACTGGGATTTCTCTCTCTTTTCCAACAATTTCACCAATCAAGTAATTATCCACAAACATATTTCCAATATTATTATAAAATATCATAATACAAGTAATATTGATGTATTACTTACATATAAACTTACATCTCATTTAATATCAAGGCAATAACATTAAATTACACATTGCCTTATTAAAAATCATATGAACTTACAATTTCCCATAATATCCATAATCATAGAAATCACATTTATGTATGATAATTCAATGCACTTCATGTACCATAGACATATTTTTAAATCAATTCATAAACTTGGCACCATAATCATTTAATTTAATATAATTCAATTAATTCACTAAATTTAACTTTCAAATAAAAATTACAGCATTATTGTTGTATTATTATCATACCAACTTACATACTTTCAACACCTCGGAAATCATAATGAATATATCAATTTTACATTGAAACATGCATAAATTAATGCTTATTATACATATGAACTTACCTCGATACTAAAACGACCATTTTACCAACTTTCTCAATTTTCGATTTTTCTCTCATTCTAGGTTCAAATCTCGTTTTTCGGGATCTAAAACATCATAATTAACTCAAACTTTGGCAAAATTACAATTTTGCCCCTAAACTTTTTCATATTTACACTTTTGTCCCTAGGCTTGGTAATTAAACTTCATCCCTTATTCTTATTTTTTATGACATGCTGATCACTTTTCCCTTCTATGGCAACATCAAATTCTCACTCTAACATATACTTATGACTATTAGGTATTTTTACCGATTAAGCCATTTTACTCGTTTTCACTCAAAACCGAGTAGCACAAGTTGTCTAACATAATTTAAAACATCATATTCTATCATAAAACACCAAAATAAACACATTTCACCTATGGGTATTTTTCCAAATATGAACCCTAGCTTAAATTATTGCTAGAATAAGCTTAATCAAATTACCGGGATTCCAAAAACGTAAAGAACTTGAAAAAACAGGGTTAGAACGGACTTACTATTGAGCTTGGAAAGCTTGAAAACCCTAGCCATGTCTTCCCCCATGCTAATTTCAGCCTCCATGAGAAAGATGAGTCAATTTTGGCTTTATTTTCCCTTTTTATTTCTTTTAATTACTGAATGACCAAAATGCCCTTCCTTACTAAACTTTCAAAAATTTCATCTATGTCCAATTTTTGTCCATCACTTAGAAATTGGTCAAATTTCTATTTAAGACCTCCTAATTAATATTTCAAAGCAATTTCATACTAGAAAATTCTAGAATGCAAGTTTTGCAACTTATTCAATTTTGTCCGCAACTTCAAATTGAGCACTTTATGCATAGAATTTCTTCACGAAATTTTCACGCAATCATGCAATCATATCATAGACCTCAAAATAATCATAAAATAATTATTTATATCTCGGATTTTGTGGTCTTGAAACCTCTGTTCCAACTAGACCCAATTTTGGGCTATTACAATTAGCGAAACTTTCAGAACAATTTTTAAATAATTACTTAAATTACTATTCATTAACCGAGATCATTCAAAAAATCCCTTAATTGGACCCTCGAGGCCCAATACAAGCATTAGAATCGATTCGGGACTTAATCGAGAGCTCTAAGAATTTTTCGTGAAATTTCAAAAATTTTCCAAGGTGTAGGGCTCACACGCCCATGTGGTTCAAGGGACACGCCTGTGTGACCCTAGGACACGCTAGTGCTGGAGGCCGCGTTCGACCCCGTGTAACTCTCCGACTTGTGCACACGACCATGCCACACGTCCGTGTAGCACACACGGTTAAGACACACGCCTATATCTCTGCCTGTGTGCTCAATTTTGAGCATTCTGTTTCTCAAAATTTAAGGTGCAGGGGTCACACGGCCTAACCACACGCCTGTATTACAAGGCAGTGTGTCACACATGGTTTAGGCACATGCCCGTGTGGACAAAATGAAGCCATTTCTAGCTTCATTTCTCACCCAAAATTTCACCTAATACCTACACTTGAAATACACATCCAGTACCAACCATTCCAACATTAAAATTAAACAATTCCATCATTTATCATGGCATTCCATTACATGCATATGTGTTTATAAACATACCTTGGATTAACTTAGGCATTAATATCATTTGATCACATATACTTAACATATCACATATGAATATATCATAATAGCCTACTTAAGCCTACCAAAATAAGCCATTACTAGCCATTCCAATGGCTAGGTTACAAAACATCATTTTCATGCCACTAATGGGCAATTTGTCCTATACATGCCCTTATACCAAAATGATTTTACTATGTATACCCAAAATAAGCTAGTTGATAGTGTGTTGATGCTCCAATAATCTTCCAACCTTCGCGAGCTTCCGAGCACTATAAAACAGGGAAAATAAAATGGAGTAAGCATTACATGCTTAATAAGTTTGTATAACGGAAACTAAACTTACCAATCCCATTTATTAAAACTAAGCATACAACATTATGCTTACCATCCATTAGCAACATTGCCTAAACACATGCATTCAATTAAACATGTTAGTCACCAAAAATCCTCATAACAATCAAGTAAACATAGATGAGCTCATCATGCAATATTTATTTTCAAGTTATTATCATTTCATCACATAATTCTCACACCATGTCAAGAGTTTTATGTTCGTTGAACCATTGAAATTCTAATGGATGCTCAAGTAGTACACTCGAGGTGTATGGTTTCATAATCTGTCAATTCTTATTCAAGGGTACCCATTAGGGCACTTAATCAAGGAGCACACTCTCAAGCCACATATCATATAACAGGATTACCAGTCCAGGCTAAATCCTTTATATAATGTATGCTCAGAAGAGCTCAATTAGGATTACCAGTCTAGGCTAAACCCTAATCATAACGTATACTCGAGAGGTATTATATTAGGATTACCCATCTGGGCTAAATCCTTTCTATAATAAGGTCAATAGGATTACTCGTCCGAGCTAAATCCCATCCACAACAAATGTAGGACCTTATTTGTTTCGGGAAAGCGCATATAATCATCAAAATCCTATATTCAATCGGGGCTCAACCCTTTTTCACCATTTTAAGAATGTATTAAAATTTTCATTATAACATACAAATAATGTACATCAATCTAAGTCATATACCATACAAACACAACATTCAATTAAACATATTTACAAGCTCGATTAAGTTACACAAACTTACCTCGACACTTATTCGCTTATAAAATTTACTAATCCGAAACCTTTTCTTTTCCTTGGTCTAACCTCGAATTTGTGTTGCCCAGATCTATATAAATAGCTTTAATAATCAATTTCACATATTTCATATTTATTTGGACTCAATTTACATCCTAGGTAAAATTACCATTTTGCCCCTAACTTTTCCATAAATTTCAATTTCGTCCTTAGGCTCGAAAAATGAAACTTGTGAAATTTACTCCCTATTCCAAGCCTAACCAAAATCCCATTACAAAATTTACAGCACATGTATTCATAAAAATTCAAAATTTTTCTTCAACTTCACAAGTTTACATTTTAGTCCCAAAATTATGTTTTCATCAAAAATCACTTTGTAAAAGTTGTTTATCTATCATCAACCTTTCATTCTCTACCATAAATTTCTAATTTTTAGCATATACATCCATGAACCATTTTCCATACTTTGATAAATTTTCAAATTAATCCCCCAAATAGATAGTTTAAGCTATCCCGATTTCAAAAATATCAAAATTACTAAAAACGAGACAAGGTGTAACATCCTGATTTTCAGGTTTTTCGCGATTCCTGATATTTGAAGTATTTTTTCTAAAATTTGGTATGTGATTATGGAATTCATAATTTGGGTGTGTAAATGGGCTTATGGAAGGCTTATGAGTTAGCCAAAACCCGGTTGAATTTTTAAATTTTAGACTTAGGAGTTAGGGGTTCTAGCTAGGTGCCCTTGTATTAAGTTGTGGGTAAAGTGTATCACAAAAAGAGCTTTGGTAGAGTGGCAAGGGTGACGCCACTAAGCTCCTAAAAGGGTGGCGTGTGGAGCATAAGGGAAGACCTGGGATCGATTCCCTGTGTTGGCAAATAAGAGTATTTATTTTTATGTGCAGGAAGGGTAAGTGTTGGAACCTAAGTGGATTCTGTAATAGGAGAGTTGGATCAAGTCAAATGCATGGATTAAGGAGGGATAAGGGGAGAGATTTTAGGGATTTGAGAGAAGGATAGAGCTTAGCCGTTTGGAAGGGGTTAGAGAGGGGAATTCGGCAGAAGGGTATTAGGTTAGTAATTTCGGCATTAGGGTCTTAGCTGTGCCGTTTTCTCCTTTGTTTTAGTTTTCTCTTCTTTTTTTCTTCCCTAGCCGAATCTACCATCCTTCCTCTCATCTTTTCTCCCTTTTCTTTTTCAAAATCCAGCCTATTACTTTCCTCTACTCATTTATTATTTCTTTCTTTAATCTCTACTTCTGCCGAAATACCGCAAAATGCCGAAATCAGTGAAGATAGGGGGTGTCGATTCTTTGTGACCAGCAACCTTTTCTTTCCTTTTCAATAGTTGGCGTTCAATTCCTTTACCTTTTAGGCATCCGGATTCAGGAGGAAAAATACTGTGGTAAGTGTTCAAACTCTACACAATTCCTAGTGTAACTTTGGCCAAAAGCCGAAACCCCTCTAGTTTAGGGAGGTGGCCGAATGTGGGTGTAGGCCTTATGGGGTCTTCTTTTAATATATTTGGTTTATTTATTGAAGGAGCAGCAAGGTGTAGTGTCGACTTGGAGTAGCTTGGATCACCGGAGTGGCTAGACCTAGTCATCAATCGCGACAAAGGTAAGATTCCTAAGGCCATTATGGATGGTGGCCGAATGTGTAAGTATTAGTATTAGATGATTTGAGGTTTGGTTCAATTAATGGGAAGCTGATTATTAACGATGGATTATAGGAGAAATCGTGTAGGAGATCTCGTCGAGGAATATCGCCAAACAGGTGTGTAATGAACCCTTTTCATAGCTTAAAGCGATAAATGCCGAAAAGCCGAAATGCCGAAATTTTGGCATTTTGAGGACTTGTGAGCAAGCGAACGCTCACTAGTTAGTTAGAATCGATGAGATGATGATCGGGAATAATGGAAATGGTAAGGGCGTGTTTTTGGTGTTCACGGTAAGTTGGGCCTCCAAGGGTTGAATTAGGGCCCAATAGGCTTTCGGGCCCATTTGAGTAAATTTGGTAGGAAATGGAAATCTGTTAAATTGCATGTTAAGACTGTTAATGCTGTTATGGATATAGGCTAAATGGGCCTAGATGACAGAATCGGCTAAGTAGGGCCATTAGGGGTTTTTGGCCCAATAACTCGATTTCGCTAAAAATGGGCCAGAATCACTGTTTGCACCCATGAATTGTTTGTAAATGTTAATGAACATGGAAACCCTAATTTTTGGTAAAATTACAAGACTACCCTTATAATATGAAAATGATCGTTTTGCCCCTAGGTAAAAATGACCATTATACCCCTAGGGTTTATATATGAACTTAATGCATGGGATTTTGATAAACATGATATGTATGATATGCACATGACATGTATGATATGCACATGATATGTATGATATGCACACGAGATGTTCATAAATGCATTGGGTTGGGTTTTTATATGGATGGAGGAAGTGCAAAAGGGCTTATGCCCCAGTTATCAAAAGGGCTTATGCCCCAGTTATTAAAGGGCTTATGCCCCAGTTATTAAAAAAGGCTTTGCCCCAGTTACTAAAAGAGGCTAGGCCTCCAGTTATATGATAAAGCAGCTATGCTGCCAGTGGAGAGTTATGGCGGGGTGGGTCGAGTTAATCCCCACATGGTGTGTTGGTTGGTACGGGTGGAGAGTAGCGGAAGGTGGGTTGAGTAGTCTCCCTAAATGGGTTGCATTCTTTCATTGACATTACATGTGTTATAAAAATGGGCCTTTGGGCCACAACATTTACAGTAATGGCTTCGGCCCAGTAATATGAAATGTGAGAAGGCTTCGGCCCAGTGTTATGAATTATGAAATATGAAAAGGGCTATGGCCCAGTACATGTTTGAGATTGGTTTTGGGCTTAGACCTAACAGGCCGTTATTGTTTTGGGCTCTGAAAGGGGCTTGTTGCACACTGAGTTTCCAAACTCACCCCCTTTCCTTAACCTTGCAGGTGAGCCTTGATGTGGGGACTTGGGCTGGAGGGGATTCAGAGTAGCCACGGTGATTGTCTTTGGACTTTTAAATAAACGTTGGGTTTCATTAGATTTCCTTTGATTATTATTTATTTTTGGGTTGTAATAAGGCCATTTTAACTTTCCTTTTATTTCTTTTCGGGATTATTTTAATTTTAATAACTTCAAACCTAGTTGATAATTATTCAAATGGGCTAGACTTAGGACGTGTTTTCAAAACGATACTTGTTTTCAAAAGAGTTCAACACCACGATTAATCGATTTATCAAAGTCGTTCACTTAAACAAATTTAAACTCGATATAACAAAGTGTGGCTATGGTTGTGGGCATGTCTAGGATTGGATCCAATCAAAGAGCTTGGTACTTAAGCAGCCTTCATGGCTTACCTCCTCTATCTCGGATACCTACCTGGTGCCCAGCTTCCATACACTTTGTTAACTCAACAAAATATATGGTTTTTAAAACACTAAAACAGAACGTGGGTTATCAACTCCAATGTGGCATGTCAGATTCGGCCATAACGTCTGGGCTGGGTTTGGGGTGTTACATTTAGGGAACTTACCCAATTAGGCCATGAAAGTTTCTTCTCTCTCTCCTAGGGTTTCCATGTATTTTAGGTTGAAGAAGACGAGAAAATAAGATGATATTTAGTTTTCATCTTTTAATTAATTACTTATTTTTCAAATTCCAATTTAGTCCTTACTCTTTTTCTAAATTTCCATGGATGAGTCACCAAAAATCTACATACTTTTCTTTAATGGTCTAATTACCATATAAGGACATCTAGTTTTGAATTCCATAGCTATTTATTCCTTATAGCTACTAGAATTCAACTTTTGCATTTTATGCGATGTAGTCCTTCTTGTAATTAAACACTTAATCGATAAAATTTTCGTATCAAAAATTTCACACGACATGTCTATCATATACGGGCCATCTAATAAAATAAAAACAAATTTTATTTTTGGGTCAGATTTTTGGTCCCAAAACCACTGTTCCAATTTCACTGAAAAATGGGTTGTTACATAAGATCCATTTATGGACTTAAGTAGGTGTCCCACTCATGGAATAAAAGATTTGATCAAATGATTAAGACATCTGGATTTGAACAAAACATTGATCAACCTTGTGTTTATAAGTGTATAAAGGAAAAAAAGGTGGTATTCCTTGTTTTGTATGTCGATGATATTCTACTTATCGGAAACGAGGTAGAGAATTGCCATCGATTAAACTATGGTTAGCTCAATAGTTTAGCATGAAGGACTTGGGTGAAGCTAGTTATATTCTTGGAATTCAAATTCTGAGGGATCGAAAGAATAAAACAATAGCTCTATCTCAAACTTCATACATCGATAAGGTACTGGAATGTTTTGCAATGACTGATGCAAAGCCAAATGTTCATCTAACTGCATTAGGTTTTCATCTTTCTTTATATGATTGTTCTAAGACAGCAGAAGAATGAGAGCATATGAGTAAAGTTCCATATGCTTTGATAGTTGGAAGCCTTATATATGTGATGCTTTGTACATGCCTAGATATCTATTTCGCAGTAGGAATAGTTAGTTGATATCAGACGAATCCAGGTCTCAGGCATTGACAAGTTGTAAAGCATATATTAAGGTATCTTAAAAGAACCAGGGATTTTATGCTTGTGTAGTCTAGGGATAACCTTACTCCTTTTGGATACATAGACTCAAACTTCTAGACCTGTAAAGATTCGAGGAAATTGACTTCGAGAAATGTATTCGTTCTAGTCCATGGAGCCATAGTATGGAAAAGTGTAAAACAAACTTACATTACTTACTCTACTATGGAGGCCGAGTATGTGGCTACTTCTAAGGCAACGAAAGAAGCAATATGGCTTCAAAAGTTCTTAACTGAGCTTGAAGTTATTCCTAGTATGGAAAAAGCTATAACATTGTATTGTGATAACAGTACTGCAATAGCTAATACCAAGGAAATAAGAAGTCACAAGAGGACAAAACACATTGATCAGAAGTATCACTTGATATGAGAGGCAGTAGCCGAAAGAATTGAAGATGTGATGAAAGTAGCTTCTGAACATAACCTTGCAGATCAGTTTACTAAAACTCTTGTAACTAGGAGTTTTAACAAACACGTCAAGGATATGGGAATGCAAAACATGACACATTTACTTTACTAGGGCAAGTGGGATATTGTTGGGAAATGTGCCCATATTGTAGTAAACATGTAACTATTTTCTATTTATTTGAACAATGAATAAACAAGTAAAGTTAATTTCACATTTCACTATTATGTATTTTGTATTTATGTCTTTTATATTTTGCATGCATAGCGAAATTGTGACAAGCAAATATTAGCTCATTGATTATCTAAAGTTCAAACTGAAGATAAGTGACACTGTAAAGAACATTTACATTGCGAGAAAGACGATTTACTTCAGTAGATAATCTAAATAAGTCTGTAATCTCATATAAGAATCAAAGTGAGCATTTGATTCAAATATTGAGAAGGATTATTATGTCATCTACAATTCCAATTGGGGAGATGGCTAGTCTTGGCTATCGGACAGTTGACTCCACTAGTAGAGACATAGATGTATTCATTGGTAGAATGATATATTGGACTAGACCCAAGATGAATTAATTTTGAATCTGTTTGTGAGTTAATTCACTTTTGACATTCATGGTGTGATTTACCTAAATCCTAAGTTAGTCATTAACCATGTGTATTCAACTCATGTGCTTTGATATAAGTGGAGGCTTATGCTTTAAAGATGATAAATCCCACAGCCGGTATGTTGGGTACATGACCTGTGTATGGCATGGCTTTATTAGAAACAGTGGAATTCATAGCTTAATTAAAGAGTTAATGATATCCTCTCATTGGCTTTGTGCATATTGATAAATATGAAATGTGGCCACGGGTTGCTTGTTCTTGAACGAGTAATTTATCACAATCATTTGTTGATAGTGATCATATTAATCATTAAGAAAACATAATGCTGACAATGAGATAAAATATGATTGTATTGAGTGGACAGATTTAACTCAAAGGAATCAAGGATATCATATGAGAGTATCACACACATAATGAGGTCATTGGACGAAGCAGTTGGATGTATTGCTTTCATGAAGAGTATACAATAAGGAGTTTTCAATCATAGTACTTCTTGTGGACTGACTCCATGATTAAGTAATTGCGAATTATCGAAATGATGCTTCTAGACATAATTACAATCGCCAGAGCCTAATTGTATATGTCCGATTGGTCCCTCCGCTAGCTCAACAAAAGCTCGATCGGACTACATTTGAATCTGTAGTAAATTCTACAAATTTAGAAATTATTTAATTGAGTCAATTTATTCGATGTAGAATTAAATAAGGTAGTCGTGAGAATTGTTCAACTAGAGAATTTGATTAAAGAATTTTCTTGAAAAATTAATTTGGAAAATCTAAGTGATTTTTGAAAAAATTAATTTTGATCAAGTAAAATTAAATTAATCAAATTAATTAAAATTAATATGATATTTTTGGAAGTTAATTTTCAAGTCAAACAATTTGCCCAATAGGTAATTGAACTTGCAAATTGGAACTGAGATCGTAAATTGGGTCAGGGAGCCCAAAACTGAGACCAAGACCTAAAAATTGGTTGAATTGGGCCCGGTATGTGAAACCAAGCCGACACTCCAACCGGTGGCTAGACTGGACTGGTCGGGTCATCATTGACCCAGACCAAACCGACAGTAGTCGTACCAGCTCAGGGTGCCGTAAGGGTGTTGCACCTGCATCATCGAACTAGTTATGCAAGGCTAATGTATCGTTAGATGCCGTTGTAACGCCCCTAACCCGAATCCGTCACTGGAATAGAGTTACGGAGCATTACCGGAGTTACCGATTCATTTATCAGATATTTCATTAATCCGATAACTTTTCTTTTCCACGTTCAAGTCTCGTATTCAAGTCATCCGGATCTTTATAAAGAAACTTGATTGTCGTTTTCATTTATTTCATGTTATAATACATTCAACTAATGCTCTAAATAAAATTATCATTTTACCCCTAAACTTTTAATTAATGACGATTTCATCCTTAGGTTAAAATAAAATAAAATTATTGCAATTTAATCCTTATTTCCAGCCGTTATTCTCACACAAATTGATAACAACCTATGAATTCTATAAAATGTCAGAATTTTCCATAATTTCAACACTTTTCAATTTAATCCTTAAAACATGTTTTTCCCTGATCTTGAGCTAAATTAATAATTTCATTCAATTTTGTAATTTAAATAATAAAATAATTCATTTATGCAAATTGGTCATTTCTAACTTTTTTTTTACAAAATTGCCCATAAAATTTTACTTTTATTCAATTTAGTCCATGAGCCTAAAACATACAAATTAGCCATGCTAGCTGAATATTCATACATATTTTCCTCCTCCTCCTCTCCATTCCACATCCTTAATTTATATAACATGCAACAAGTAACATTATCAATAATTTCACTATTTACTTATGTATATTCAAAACTGTCCATTTGCGTCATAGTCACTAAATTATTTATATCTTAAGCTGCAGAACTCGAAATTAAGATCCGCTAATTTTCCTAAAACTAGACTTACTTATCTTATTACCATAAAATTTTCAGAATTTTTGGTTTAGCCAATAAGTACAGTTTATTCTTTAAAGTTGCCCCTGTTCTGCTGTCTGACAGTTCTGACCCTTCTTCACTAAGAATTAATTATCTCATCGTACAAGATTCGGATGATGTTCCCAATTATTTCTATTGAAAATAGACTCTTTAAGGATTTTAAGCATATAAATTTAATCGCTTAATTATTTTTCTCCAATTTTTGATGATTTTCCAAAGTCAGAACAGGGGAACCCGAAATCATTCTGACATTGTCTCACAAAACTTATTATATCTCATGATTTACAATTCCATTGCTTACACCGTTTCTTCTATAAGAAACTAGACTCAATAAGATTTAATTTCATATTTTATTCATCCTCTAATTAGATTTATACAATTTTTGGAGATTTTTCAAATTTAGACTATTGCTACTGTTCAAAACTATTTTAGTGCAAAATGTTGATTTTCATTTCGCCCCAAATTTCACAGTTCATACAATTCAGTCCTTACTTAATTAACCCCTCAATTAAACTAATTTTCTCAATTAATACTTTTCCTAGACATTATAAGTTATTTCATAACTATTGAAATTCAGAATTTCCACATAAAACTCTAACTTCAAACTTTTTTACCATTTAGGTCCCAAACATTCACTTTTTATTCAATTCTTTCAATAAAATCAGCATATAAACAATTTAAAGCTCTAATTCTATATCAAATCATCATATACTTCCAGCACATATTCATAGAAAGTTTCAATTTCTTTCATAGAATCAAGAACTAATGAATTCAACAAATGGACCTAGTTGTAAAAGTCACAAAAACACAAAAATTTCAAGAAATAATCAAGAATTGAACTTACTTGTAGTAAAAATATGAAAAACCAGCTTAAGGGAACTCTTCCATGGTGTTTTTTCTGATGAGAATGCAGAAAAATAAAGAGAAATCTAGATAATTCCACTTTAGTCCTAGCTTTATTAAGTAAATTTTGCAATTTTCTAATTTTGCCCTTATTTTCTTGGTGATTTCATGCTCTTGCCGTCCAGCCCAAATAGACCTTAGGTCTATTTTCCTTTTAAACCCTCTTTCTTTTATCATTTAAGCTATTTAATCATTTCTCACAATTTTGCATTGATACAAGTTAGTCCTTTTTGTTCAATTAGCTATCAGTACTTTAAAATTTCTTGACGAAACTTTAATACTAACTTATTAACACTCCATAAATATTTATAAAAATATTTATGGCTCGATTTAAAATTCCCGAGGTCTCGATACCTCGTTTTCAATTCTAATTATTTTAATATATATATTGTACATTTCACTATTTCAAAATTTTTCCTAACTTCACATTTAACTTATACTCACTAAATTAATAATATTTCCTACTCATTTGTTGGATTTAGTGATCTCGAATCACTGTTCTGACACCACTGAAAATTAGGCTGTTACAGCCGTTGCTAATTTAACCCTCAGCTACCTTAGATGATTAAACATGCACTGATTAAGTATTGTGTTAACTAATTACAATTTCAATTCGTTTAAATAATTAATTCATTGGTTATCTTACAATTGTAATGCAAGAATAACTTAGTCATGGTTTTACATAATCAAACATCTTACCGAGGCTTATAACAGCACAAATACAATTTTAGTAAATTAAGTAGACGAAATGCAATCAACCTAACACGAATTAAATTTAAGATATATTAATTAAATTAAACATATCAAAATAAAAATATTCATAGACATGTTCATCATAACAACAACAAAATTAAAAAGATATGGAACAAGAATCAAATCTGGTGTTTTCTCCTTGGCTTGACCAGTTTACTGCATTCCTCCTTCTTTGCTTGTTCTTGCCGAACTGAAGCTTCTACGAACACTTGACTGCTACTCCAAATGGTGGTTGATTGACTCTTTTTCAATAGATGAAATCGGCAAGGGAATAGGGGAAGAAAATGAAGAACAATGGAAGGGAATGGAGAGAAAAAAATGAGAGAAAAATGAAGAGATGAGAAAGGTTAAGATGTGTTTGAAGTGAACAGACAAGAAGGGTATTTATAGGTTGAGAAGGCTTCTAAAAATATCCAAAATCAGCAGCCAAAGACTCCCCCCATGGTCGGCCACACATGTGGCATGTTTGAAGATTTCAAACATGCTATTTTAAGGTAGGGGCAAATCTAGAAAGGCATAAATAGTAGAGGGGGTGAATGCAATTTGAAGGAGTATTCAAGGGTCATTTTTCAAGCCAAATAATAAACCAAACAAGCTGATTGGGTCAGCATTTGGGATGGTTTTTGGCTGCCCAGTGTTCGGTTGGATTTGTTTTCTCGGTTCTGCTCAACTGGGCCACTTTCCATAATTAATTAATAATAATTTATTTAAACCAAATTAAATTGGATTAAAATTAAAATTCATTATATTATGAATTAATACACATAATTTGGACCATCTTAGGCTGAAAAATTAATTCGCCTTGATGCTTCAAAATTGCTTCTCGGTTTTGCACTTCTAGCAATGTCTGCCGAGCTATTTTTTGCCCTTTATGCAAATTTGTCAAAAATAATCAAAAATAATCAAAATTTAATATAAAAATAATTAAAGTTCAACATGTTCATAATTTGAGTGCAGTTTAATTATTTTATAATTTTTATATATTTTTTAACAGGAATTTTACCGAAATTGCATGAATTTGAGTTAAAAAGGGCATGAAAAAGTGAGTATATTTTCGTGTTTCCACACCCCCAAACTTAATTCATTTCTTGTCCTTAGTAATGCACAAATTTGAAAAGAATTTCTCGGAAACACCTTTGAAAAATTCCTTCAGAACAACATTCTTCCCAAAATTATGATTTTAGTACTTATGCTCAAGAACATGAATTTTGAGATTTACGCTACTTAAGTATACATATCATTCAAATTAATCGCAATTATTCTTATGATAGAAAAAATAGACTAAATGCTGCCTAATAAAGACATTTTAAATCCCTACAAATTTGATTTTATTCCCTTATTCAAGATTAAGTTGCAATCATTAAGTTTAACTTATGCCTTCATATGTTGAACATAGAAATTTCTCTCCATTAATGTAGGTAACATAGAAACGTGAATCAATAGGTCTTTAAAAAGGTTGTAACTCGGCTAGGCTAGGGGTAGGTAAAAGATAGATAAATTTAGGCTAAAAACCTGAGACTCAGCTTCAATCGGACCTTCGGAATAGTTACCTCAATACACAAACTTATTTTGCTTTCACATGCTCTTCTATACATCTATTTATTTCTAGTACATATGCTCTCTCTTTTTTTTTTAAAAAAAATTCACAAGCATTTTGCTGTATGTACTACAATTTTTTGAGCATTTGATACTTCTTTTCAACTCCCCCCAAGCTTGTTTCAAAGAATATTCTGAATAGTATTCAGTCTAGTGTTTGAGACAATTTAAAGATAATTAAGAGAAAAGTGATGGCTAAATATTGCAAGGTTCAAACAAAATTAGGCCATATAGTGTCAAAGTTGGGTTTCAAAGGATAAAAATTCATCAAGGTTGGCTTGAAAGGCTCAAATGGTCCAAAAAAAAGTTGCCTAAATCATTTTCAACATTCCATGCTTCTTAGGATTTCGCCTCAAGAAACTACTAAGTCAATTCTAGAGACTTAAAATTTCATGTATGCCTAACTTTCCTAAGGAATTAAAAATTTTATGGTATGATTTGCATGCTTTATTAAAAATACGTTTATGTCATATTTCAGTTAACATAACAATTATTGAAATAATCAAACTTTATTCATACTGGAGTTTAGCATAACAAAATTTCAAAATTTTGAACAAAATATAACCTAATCATAACTGAAAGAAAAATCTATCCTGAGAGGAAATAATTTCAATTTTTCGGTCCCCCCTACTTAAGATGAACAATGTCCTCATTGTTAAAAGTGAATAGATACTATACACCAGGTAGGATTTTAGAAAAGAGGAGGTGATTTAATTTGTCTGCTTAAGTACCAAGCTCACTCTAGATCCAATCTTAGACATGTATATATATATATTGCCACACTTTATACTTGGCAACTTGTTCATTTTTTATTTATGATTTCCACCTCTTGTTTTATTATGCAAAAATAAAAACTTCCTACTAAAACCTAATCCTATTAAATAACCTAAGAATGTAAATAAAATAAAGCCAAGATCCTCACTTTTTATTTATTTGTAGATTCCTCCGAATTCAACTCATTTTTTGCTCCATCGTCTTCTTTTTTTTTGCATGAATCGTTTTGATATCTCTTCGATAGTGGACTTCATGGTTCAAATATGAAATCTAGAAACTCAGGCAAAAAAATAAAATGGGTCATTGTATATTTTCGTAAGAGCACTTCTCATTGAGTCATCCCATATTTTTGAATATCTCCAGTAAGCTTGTTCTTGCCACTGAAAATGTTGCATGATGTCCATCAATTTTGACAGCTCATCTCGAAGATCTGGGTGAGGCGATTGAGTCTTGAAAATTGAAGTTGCGACATCAGGTTCGGTTACTGGTTCCATTGGTTTTGCCTTATCAAGGATTTCAGCTGACTGCATTAGTTCGACCTCTGTGGGATCTTCTTCTTTTTCTTCAAGATCTTCACTCTCTTTAAATCGTTGCTGTAGAACATAGTCTCCAGCTATTTGGTAGAGGTCCCAATATGTGATTGTGCCCTGACTATAACCTGTCTTCTTTACGTTTGGAAGAATTTTAACTTTCAAGCACAAAATTGTTATCGTAGAGGGAAAGTAAGCTGGGCTAGAACGTCTAGCGGCATAATTCTACATTTCTCTTAGGATGATTTTTCCCACATCAATGATCTTTCCAGTTAAAATCGAGTATAATAAGACCATTCGCTCTAATGAAATTGTAGTCCCATGTAAAATGGGCATAAGGCTGAATCGAATGAAACAGAACCATACCTTCGCTAGTGGTGCCAAATATTCTCTGTGACGAATATTCTCTTTGGCTTCTTCACAGTGGAATTTATTTTGTGATTCATCAATTTGGGTAGAGGCACAAGTTCTCTTGCAAGGCATGATTAACCTGAAAAATTTGTCTTACACCTTTTTATGAAAATTAAAAACTCAAAGAAAATAAATATAAAGCAAAAGGGGTTGGTTTAGGGATAGTTGTATGGTGTCTTAATGGTGTGGCGCGATAGGCAAGGGTGTTGGTGCAAGTAGCAATGTGCGGTGTGAGCAAACGCATGGGTAGCATGCAGCACTGTCGGGCGGATCCTTACACGAGTATCAGGGCATGCATGTGTCGTGCAGATGCAAGGAAGTGGGCAGCAATGAGGTACGTTGAGCAGGCTTGATGAGTTGCTGGAGCTGGACGTGCGGCAGTTGTGGCGACAAGGAGTAGGCTGCTGATGCGCATGGCGTGCGTGGGCTGCTGGTCGAATGGGGCTGTTGCTAGGCGTTGTGCAGAGCTGGACAGTGTTGTGGCTAGAGAGTTCGGCAATAGGTGATTTGGTACTTGGTGGGTTTTGGATGCTAGGATTGATGGAGGGATGAGTGAAAAAAATGGCAAAGGTGGGTGAAATTTATAGTGAAAGGAGTAAGAGTTTAATTAGAATTCTTAGAACAAATTAATAATTAAGATATTCCAAGTTCTAATTATACATAGAGTTAACAACAATATAATGCATGTTAAATTATTATTTGCTATTAAATTATTAAAAATAAATACTTATTAAAAAAATATGATCAAATTTAAACTAATCCTAATTCTATGTAAAGTTGATAATAATTAATAGATATTATAATAGATATAATTATATATTAATGATTATCATCTTATTAAATTAAATTAAAAACATTTATTCTAGATGCCTTTTGAAAATATTTACAAAAAGAGACATCTACTTTTTAGTATTTACAAAAAGATCAACCAAATTTTGAAAATAGTTCAATTAAGTACCTAGACTTAAAGAAAATTTGAAATTGAGTTGCAATTTAAAACTTGGATCAAAATTGACCCTTTTATTTGAAAATTAAAAATTTATTTTGCCATTTAGAGATTAATTTCTTGGAAGATTATGTTAAAATCAATTCCCAATAAAGACTGAAGGGGTCACAAGCGGTTTTGCTTAAGTTCTAATCTCCTAGATAGAATTTATTTAAACATAGTAATCCCGAAAATATACCCTAAATCATTTATTTAAAAATAAAAACAAGAAAAATTAAATGTCTGATAAAATGAACGAGATTTGATCCCGTTCAATTTTACCCCACCAGTAATGTTTTAAGCGTTGAGCATTGACTTGAAAATTACGTCCCTTACTTTGAAGTTTTACAACTCCATATGGATAAACTTGGTGAATCATTGGAATGACGAAAATGTGCAAGTGTACAAAATCGCAACAAGTAATAAAGTGACAAGTAAATGTCGAGTTATAGTGCCCACAGGGACTGTGAAAAGAACTATTTATGAATGCAATTTAAAACACTTTGGTGGAGAAAATATTTTGATTTTAAAAGTGATTAAAAGCTATAAAACAAAGTAAAGTAAATAAATTAAAATAAAGTTCTAATGCACAATTTCATAAGTTTTAATCAAGGTGACATAATTGTGCCAGATTGATTACATTTCTTAACTCAGAATTACGAAACTCATGTTTATGTTGTTACGAATAAATTCATGACAACTCGGTAATTTGCTAACTTATGAACATACTCACTACATAAATCCATTCATCTTTTGACTATATCTCTATGTCAATTCGACCGATTAAACAACCTTTAATAGGCAAATGTGTTAATGCACATACAGACTTCTGAAATTAAAATAATATCTTGTTCATATCTCTATGCCAATTCAAACAATTAATTTAATCACATAAGTACATAAAATATCATGTGAGGTAACAATGTATTTCTACCTTGAAACAGTTTAATCATAATAATCTTGCAAGTTATGCAAGACAATTGTATCACTCGATGCCGTTGCTAATTTAACCCTTAGCTACCTTAGATGATTAAATATGACTGATTAAGTATCGTGTCAATTAATTACAATTTCAATCCGTTTAAATAATTAATTTATTAGTTACCTTACAATTGTAATGCAAGAATAACTTAGTCATGGTTTTACTTAATCAAACATCTTACTGAGACCTATAACAACACAAACACAATTTTAATAAATTAAGAAGACAAAATGCAATCAACCTAACACGAATTAAATTTAAGCAATATTAATTAAATAAATCATATCAACATAAATATTCATAGACATGTTCATCATAACAACAACAGAATTTAAAAAGATAGGGAACAAGAAGCAAATCCGGTGTTTCTCCGTGGCTTGGCTAGGTTGCTCCACTCTTCCTTCTTCACTTGTTCTTGTCGAACCAAGGCTTCTATGGAAACTTGAATGCTGCTCCAAATTATGGATAAACAACTCTTTTTCTAGAGGTGAAATCGGCAAGAGGACAAAGGAAAATAGATGGAAAAATAAAGAGAGAAAGTTGAGAGAGAAGAGAAGAGATGAGAAAGTTGTGTTGTGGTGAAATGAGCAGCCAATGGGGGTTTTTATTGGGTGAGAGGGCTGCTAAAAATAGCCAAAATCAGCAGCCAAAGAGCCCTCCCACGGCCGGCCACACATGTGGCAAGTTTGAAGTTTTCAAACTTGCTATATTAAGGTTAGGGAAAATCTAAAAAAGCACAAATAGTGGAGGGGTTTGTTTGCAATTTGAACAACTCTACAACGACCATTTTTCAAGCTAATTAATCAGCCAAGTAAGCTGATTGGGTCAACATGTGGGATGGTTTTAGGCTGCCCAGTACTCAGTTGGTTCGGTTTTTCTCGGTTCAGCTCAACCGAACCACTTTTCATAATTAATTAATAATAATTTATTTAACCCAAATTAAATTGGGTATAAATTAAAATTAATTATATTATAAATTAATACACATAATTTGGACCGTCTTAGGCTGAAAAATTAATTCTCCTTGATGCTTCAAAATTGCTTCTCAGTTTTACGCTTTTACTAGTGTCTGCCGAGCCGTTTTTCGCCTTTTGTGCAAATCTGTCGAAAATAATAAAAAATAATCAAAATTTATTATAAAATTAATTAAAATTCATTATGTTAATAATTTAAGTCCAGAATAATTATTTTATAATAATTATATATTTTTCGATAATAATTTTATCGAAATTAAATGAATTTGAGTTAAAAAGGGCATGAAAAAGTGTGTATATTTTTGTGTTTTCAATCGTAAATAGACCAGACCAATGTGATTTTAACTTACCTAGAAAGAACCTTAATTTGAATTGAATAACAAGACTTGTTGACCTGTTTTAATGTAACAGCCCGATTTTGGGCTTAGTCGAAACGGTGGTTTTGGGACCACCAATCCAAAGTTGGAGAAATTATTATTATTTTAGAGTTATATCATGTTTATATTAGTGCATGAAAAATTTGGTGAAGTAATTTTAGCGTTTGTTGGCTTAATTGTGAAAAAGGACTAAATCGCATAAAGTGCAAAAGTCTTAATTTGATAGCTAAGGGGGTTAAATTGCCACGTATCATAAATTTGGGGTCTTTAAAGGGCAAATAGACCCTTATATTATGGCTTGGGAGGCCATGGGACAAAGAATTAAGTAGTCAAATGTTAGGTAAAAATTTGGTGGCTTATTTGACCGAAAAGAAAAAAAATAAAAGAAAAGTGATATCATCCCTTTTCACCATATCTTCTCTACCAAAAATTTAGCCATTGTAGGGGTTTGAAAGATTGAAAATTTCAGCAACTTGTAACCCTCTCAAGTAAGTGATTTTGATGGTCTTTCTTGATGATTTTTGTATTTTTAGAACCCTTATAGCATGAGCTTTCAAATGAGGGGACTATTTTGCAAAATGGTTGAAAGTCTTGGGTTTCACCATGAGAGAGTTCATGTTGTTTTCTGAAATTTTATGGAAGAAAATGAATCATGGTTGTGAAATAAACAAATTTTGTGCTAGGACCTCTTATGAAAACCTTAATAGGACCATTTTCTAAAGTTTGTAAAACAGATAGGAATGTTGTGAAATATTGGAAATTTGGGTTTGTCATATAAGAGAGATAAATGTTTGATTGCTTGACTAATAAGGAAACTCGATAAAAATCAATTTCCGGGCCTAGGGGTAAAATGGTCATTTTGTGAAAGTCTAAGGGCAAAATGGTAAATTTGCCAAAAATGTGAATTGTTTCTTGAGTAAATTATCTAGTGATTAAATGGATGAATTTTTATTATTTTAGATCAAGAAATACAACATCCGAACCTAGATCGGGGGAAAGCCAAGCAAGTAGACTAAAACCGACTAGTCGCCTACATTTTGTGATCCGATGTTTGCATGACTAAATACTCAACTTGGAATGTTTGAAACTTTTATGTTCTTTTAGTTGAATTCTCAATGTATGATTACTTATGGATTAATGTGAGATATTATCGATAGAAATTATAAGTTGAGAAGAATTTATTTTGATTATGAGTTGAGGATTTTGCTCGAGGATAAGCAAATGCTTAAGTGTGGGGCTATTTGATAAACCGTAATTTATACATATTTTTTCCCTATGTTTAACGCATTTATGGATGATTTTCCATTAGAACTGGTGAATTCGATGCTCCTAATGCTTTAATTTCATGTTTTACACTTAGGAGAGCATAGGAGAGCGAAAGGAACGAGAAACGGGCCAAAAACAGAGAAAATGGGCCAAAGTACGAAATCAACATGGCCTGGACCTCCTCACACGGGCAGACCACATGGCCGTGTCAATCTAGAAAAATTAGAGCACGACTCACACGGGCATAGCACACGCCCGTGCCATTCTAACAGGCTCGAACACGGCTTGAAGTAATCGCACATGGGCGTGTCACACGAGCGTGTCCCTGCCTAGCCCAAGTTAAGTCCAATTCGAAAAAGGCTAATTTTCAGGGCTTCTAGGCATTCCAAAGCCTATAAATACACCCTAGAAGAGGAGCAAAAAGGGAGACAGAGAATTGGGGGGTAAGGAATTACCCCAAGAAAGCCGATTGATCCATCTCAGAAGTCAGATTCATCATCAAGACTGAAGATCTCTCCTCAATTTCCCTTCAGGAGTTTTGGGTTTTCTTTATGTTTTGTATTCTTTATTCTTCTGAGATGTTTTCTTATTTAGTTATGAACTAAACCCCTAAATACCTAAGGGGGATGAAACCTAAGACGAATCTCGTTATTATTTTCTGAATCGTATGATAAATATTTAACTTGTTCTTAATTATGTGTTCTTAATTCTTATTTTGATATCCCAGGATACCTATTCAAGACACGCTCTTATTCAAAGAAGGAATAGACCCTGTCTAAGAGTAAATTTGTCATAATTAAGCGGAGTTGATTGCGCGCCTAGAAATAGGGTGACAAGATTTTGCTAGATTAGGGTGAAATCTAATAAGGGTATTCATAGATCGAGTTAATGAAACCCTAGAGTGTTAATTAGAGAAAAGTCTCGGTTATTCAATTTAGGGATTAGACGTTATTAGTCTTGAATAGGGATAATAACATAACTTAGGGATCTCTACGGAACAAGTTGAATGAATAAATCGTCCGATTCGGAGCTAGAATAACAAGTAAAGTCTAGGTGGATTTTTCCTTAGGTATTGTCTCAAGTCAATCGATTTTCCCAAAAGCAATTCCCCAATTCTTTTCTCTGTGAGTTCTTAGTTTAGATAATTAGTTAATTAAAACAAACCCTTTTATTCTTAGGCTAGATAATAAAAAGACAGTCATTACTAGTACTTTTAGTTCCTTTGGATTCGACAATTCGGTCTTGTTAAAACTATACTACTGTTCGATAGGTACACTTGCCTACATCGCGATAATAGTTAGTTGAAGAACGAGTAATTATAAATATTTAAAACCTATCACGAAACCTCGCGATCAGTAATCGAGGATTGATGATGAGCATGATGAACATCTCAGAGTGGTTTTACAAATTCTGCGAGAGAAACAACTGTACGCCAAGTTTAGTAAATGTGAGTTCTGGTTACGAGAAGTAACGTTTCTGGGCCATGTAGTTTCTACTGAGGGGATTAGGGTCGATCCTCGAAAGATTGAGGCGGTATTGGAATGGAAGCAACCTAAGACTGTATCCGAGATTCACAGTTTTCTAAGACTGGCATGGTATTATCGGTGATTTGTAGAGGGCTTTTCACTGATTGTAGCACCCTTGACTAAGCTACTACGTAAGGGTGTGCCATTTAACTGGACGGATTCGCAGTAAGAGAGCTCTGGAAAGCTCAAGGCTATTCTAACTGAGGCCTCTGTTTTGATATAGCCAGAGTCTAGAAAAAAGTTCATTGTTTACAGCGATGCATCACATGTCGGTTTGGGATGTGTATTGGTGTAGGAGGGTAAGGTTGTAGCGTATGTGTCTCGTCAACTTAAGACTCATAAGGGGAATTATCTGACACATGACTTAGAGTTGGCTGTTGTGGTCTTCACACTGAAAATCTAGAGGCATTATCTATATGGTGAGAAGTGTATCATCTACACGGATCACAAGAGCCTCAAGTACCTTTTCACTCAGAAGGAACTGAATCTTAGGCAGCGTAGATGGATTGAACTTCTTAAGGACTAGGATTGTACGATTGAATACCACCCTGATAAGGCCAATGTGGTGGCCAATGCACTGATCCGTAAGGCTATGTCTGATCTGAGGGTGATGTTTGCTCGCCTCAGTTTATTTGATGATGGTAGTCTGTTGGCCGAACTTCATGTTAAACCGACATGAATTGAGTAGATTAAGGGTAAACGGTTGGAGGATGAATCATAGAGTCTTTGATTCTGACAGGTTGAGAGTGGTGATACTGTGGATTTTGGACTGAATAGTGAAAGGGTACTCTATTTTCGTGGCCAAGTTTGTGTATCAAAAGGTACCAAGTTGAGGCAATCTATACTGCGAGAGGCACATAGTAGCCCATATGCTATGCATCTTGGTGGAAAGAAGATGTACCGAGACCTTCATGAGTTATACTGATGGCCAAGTCTTAAGCGGGAGGTTACTGAATTTGTAGGTAAGTGTTTAACATGCCAGCAGGATAAGGCTGAGCATCAGTTGCCGTCGGGTTTGTTGCAGCCAGTTAAGATTCCACTTTAGAAGTGAGAGCAAGTGACTATGGACTTCGTTAGTGGGTTACCCATCATACCCACTAAGAATGATTTGGTATTGGTCATCATGGATTGATTGACCAAGTCCGCCCATTTCATACGGTTCATACTGACTACACGCTGCAAAAGTTGGCTAAACTGTATGTGTTTGAGATAGTGAGACTGCATGGGGTACTGGTTTCAATCATATCTAATAGGGATCCACGTTTCACGTCTCGATTCTGAAAGAAGCTTCATGAGGCTCTGGGTTCAAGATTGTACTTCAGTAATGCTTTCCATCCTCAAACAGATGGTCTGTCGGAGAGGGTGATTCAGATACTAGAGGACATGTTGAGAAGCTGTATGATTGATTTTCGAGGCAACTGAGAGGACTATCTGTCATTAGCCGAGTTCGCCTATAATAACAGCTACCAGTCTAGTATACAGATGGCACCTTCGAGGCCTTATATGGTCGTAAGTGTCTCACTCCCTTATGCTGGACTGAATTGGGTAAGCGAGGTATTCTGGGTTCGGAGTTGGTTCTGTGACTATAGACAAGGTCCATTTGATTCGAGATCGTTTGAAGCCAGCTTCTGACAGACAAAAGTCTTATACCAATGTGAAAAGACGTGAGATCGAGTATTTTGTGGGGGACTTTGTGTTTCTAAAGGTCTCGCCATGGAAGAGGGTTCTGAGATTCAGTCGCAAGGGTAAGTTGAGCCTTAGGTTTATTAGGCCTACTGGATCCTAAAACGAGTGGGTCCGGTCACTTATTAGCTGGAGTTACCTCTAGAGCTAGATTGGATTCATGATGTATTCCATGTCTCAATGTTGAGGTGCTACCGCTCTGATCCCACACATATTGTTCCTGTAGAGGAAATTGAGGTTAGGCTAGACCGAAGTTTCGAGGAGGAGCTGGTCCAATTTTTGGATCATGACGTTAAGATTCTGCAGAGGAAGTCTATTCCGCTAGTTAAGGTTCTATGGCGTAATCACAGCATCGAGGAGGCTACGTAGGAGCCTGAGGATTCGATGCGTCAGCAGTATCCTCAGCTGTTCTAATTAGGTAAAATTTTGAGGCCGAAATATTCTTTTAGGGGAGTAAAGTTGTAATGCCCTAAAATTTATATTTTTGATTCTATTAAAAATGTGACACAACTGTATATCTACTTCAGTGGTTAAGTGTTCTGGGTGTGTGTGAGAGGTCTTAAGTTCAAGCCTTGAATTGAGAAAAATTTTTGTTTTTAAAATGAATAAATCCTTACTCTTGTTCAGTAGGCTTAAGTTTAAATGTTAGTAAGTTAATATCAGAATAGATCTGCTGGTCTGATGGTTAAGTGGAGTGTCAAGTGTGTTGGAGATCCTGTGTTCGATTCCTTGCTTCAGCATTATTTTTGACAGGTTATGGGGAGGAGTTTGAGTGGCATTAGAATTCTGAGTAGTGGGGAGTTCGTGGAGAAAATTAAGGGATTGGGGTTAATGGGAGTTATTAGAATATTTTTTTCTGATTGATTTCTTTTTGCCAAAATTCAGCATATTCTCTCTTTTCTTTCAAAATTATGACTTTTAATTCTCCTTCTCCTTGCCAAATTTCCATCTTGCCCACTTCTGTTCTTTCAATTTCATTCCTATTTTGGTTCTGTTCTGCTTCTGTCTGGGTCAACGACTGTTTTGCGCATTTGGTATGTTTTGGTATTTGATTGGTTTAGACTGCTCTTTTTTATATTATTTAAAAAGGGGTTCCAGTTGGTTTGTAGGTATTAACTAAGGGGTTGGTGATTGATCGTGTGATTCGTAACAAGTAATAAATATTTATAATGAAGATCAAACCTAGACTAACTATTATCATGACAAAAAGGCAAGCGCACCTATCGAACAATAGTATAGTAATGGAAAGACCGGGATATCATACCCAAGGGAACCAAAAGTACTAGTAATAACTATCTTTTTATTATCTAGCTTAAGAATAAAAGGGTTTGTTTTAATTAACTAATTATTTAAACTAAGAACACACAGAGAAAAGAATTGGGGAATTACTTTTGCGAAAATCGATCAACCTGAGACAGTACCTAAGGAAACATCCACCTAGACTGTACTTGTTATTCTAGCTCCGAATCGGATGATTTATTCATTCAACTTGTTCCGTAGAGATCCCTAAGTTATGTCATTATCCCTATACAAGACTAATAACGTCTAATCCCTAGATTGAATAACCGAGACTTTTCTCTAATTAACACTCTAGGGTTGCATTAACTCGTTCTAAGGATCCCCTTCTTAGGTTTCACCCTAATCCGACAAAATCTTGTCACCCTATTTCTAGGCGCGCAATTAGCTCCGCTTAATTATGACAAATGTACTCTTAGACAGGTTCTATTCCTCCTCTAAATAAGAGTGTGTCTTGAATCAGTATCCTGGGATATCAAAGCAAGAACTAAGAACACATAATTAAGAACAAGTTAAATATTTATCATACGATTCAGAAAATAATAACAAGATTCGTCTTAGGTTTCATTCCCCTAGGTATTTAGCGGGTTTAGTTCATAACTAAATAAGGAAACATCTCAAAAGAATAAAGAATACAAAACATAAAGAAAACTCAAAACTCCTGAAGGGGAATTGAGGAGAGATCTTCAGTCTTGATGGTGAATCCGGCTTCTGAGATGGATCAATCGGCTACCTTGGGGTAATTCCTTACCCTTCTTCTCCGTCTTCTTCTTTCTCTTCCTCTAGTGCGTATTTATAGGCTTTGGAATGCCTAGAAACCCTCCAAAGTGGCCTTTTTCGAATTGGACTTAACTTGGGCTGAGCAGGGACACGACCGTGTGACGTGATTGCCAGGCCTTGTCCGATCCATTAAATTGCACACGACTGTATAGGTCAATGGCCAGGCCATGTGAATCATGAAAGCCTTGGTTGACACCCTTGAAAGACACGGGCATGTGAGCTGCCCATGTGTAAGGCTTAGGCCGTGTGATCTTCTCGATTTGGTCCGTTTTGTCCCTTTTTGGCTCGTTTTTTGCTCCTTTTGACTCTTGGTGCTCTCCTGAGTACAAAACATGAAATTAAAGCATTAGGAGCATCGAATTCACTAATTCTAATGATAAATCATCTATAAAATGCATTAAACATGGGGTAAAAATATGTATAATTTACGGTTTATCAAATACCCCCACACTTAAGCATTTGCTTGTCCTCAAGCAAAATTCTCAACTCATAATCAAGATAAATTCTTCTCAACTTATAATTCTTATCGATAATATCTCAAAATAATCCACAGGTAATCAGACATTGAGAGTTCAACTTAAAGAACATAAAAGTTTCAAACATTCCAAGTTGAGTATTTTATTCATGCAAACATGAGTGCCTCCCCTCATCTAAGTAATCACCTTTGATTCAGAATATCATAGAGTTTCACATCCTCACTATAGATTCACTCAAATCACTCGAGGTGTTTAAGGACAATAAATGAAGCACTCAATAATCAATAATGAAAAGTCATTACCATAGGCTTTCATGCAAATCAAATCTCCACCACTATAATTTAAGATGATACATCAATCAAAAGTTCTTTAGAGGGTTGTAATGAGGTTTGGTTAGGGGGTGTGCTCACAAGCTGAAAGAGAGAGTTAGAATCGAGATTGAATTTAAAAATTGCCTAACTAGAAAAAGAGTCAACCTTCACTTGCGTACAACAGAGCTTCTTCTCAGAATCTGGAATTACTAATATGTATACATAGTTTTTTTTCTAAGAACAAGTTAAATAAAGAAGAAAAACATAGCTAAGAAACTTGTCCAACTCAGATTTCGACAAAAATAAGGATCAAATTAATTTGGGGGATTTCAACAATAATGGTTTAATGGTTAATATTAAGGGTAATACAAGGAATAGCTTGTTAGGCTCAAGGGGGTTTACTAGGGGTTAATCGTGGAGGTAGGCTTTTCATGGCATGAGTGGGTTAATCTTAAGTGCCTTAATCATTTTGATATATCAAATCAAATAGTGTGGTCTCGACATGCATAACCAAGCAAGTTCTAGAATAACAGTTCAATACTGACGCACTCAAAACAATAATAAAAGTGAGCATGAAAGGATGAATAGATGCTCAAAAGGCTAAAAAATCTCACAAAAATTATGGCTTTTTGATGTTTAGACTCGTGAATTCTAATTCAAAGTAATACCTAGACTTGGGGAAACAACTTATAATTTTAATTTCTTAAAAATCAACTTATCATGCTTGATTCTCTAATGTCTTAAAGTTTAAATAACCAATGCATAAATCCCTATGTTTTAATTCAAGATATATCAATCAAAATCATAAATCAATTAAAATTTATCCTAAATATCATATGAGAGTTTTTCATGAGAACAAGGTGATTATTAATGAATACCCCCCACACTTAAGATGTACATTGCCCTCAATGTACAAAGATAGATGTTAGAGAATAAAAATAAGATAGGGAGAGAAGTGAAACTTCTTGTATGATGAATTCCTCGAACTTAGAGTTTTGGAAAGTGATCGGTTTGAGAGTAGAGGAGGATACTCCAGCGGTCGTAGAGGTTTATTAGGCCATAAGTCCTGCGCCAAAAGAATATTATATCTAGTGGTAGCTATGGTCGTGGTAGAGCAGGACATGGCAGTCATGGAGAACCTTCCCCGGTGGAGTTGTAGTTCCTATATGATGATGAGCTTAGGAGTTCTATATAACTATGATAAGATTAGGAACTTTTTAGGAGATATTAGGAAGTATAAGGATTCAAAAAGAATTAACTGAAATAAAGAATAAAAATAAAATTCTAAAATCTAATGAAAATAATAGAAATAGTTTCAATAATAAGTAAAAACAGAAAATAATAAATAAATATTTCTAAACATCTTCATCGCTGGATGGTTTGCGAGGCGGGACTGGCGATGAGATGGGAAGGTGCTGACAACTCTGCTGTAGAGTAGCATCAATGTTGTCAAATTGTTGAAAATACTGAAGCTCGAATTGGGTGAGGTGCTCAGAGATGTTAGCATATGAAGCTGCCACATGAATTGGACGAGAAGGTGGTAGTGGCTGAAAATAGGGATCAGGGAGTGGAGAAGGGGAGATTTCGGCTAGGGCTTTGGAAAGGAAGAAGAAAATGAACAGTGATTTGCTTATATAGGGGAGGGCCACACGGCCTAAGGCCACGCCCGTGTCCTTATGAGGTTGAGCCCGTGTGTTTCGAATTTTGCAATTTTAGTTCATGCTTGGCTACTATCCCATGCCTGTTTTTCTTGGGTGTGTGTCGTACATAGCCATATGGCACGGCCGTGCCTAGCTGTGTTCGCTTCTCCCCTACCCATGTTAAGGTACCACGCCCGTGTACTATTTTCCACGGCTTAAGGCACGGGCATGTCACACGCCCGTGTCGAAGAAACAGAATCGAGCCTTGTCCCTGGCACGCCCGTGGGTTTCTATTCCTACGCCCGTGTGTGTATCAAATTCACCCGCGACCATGTCGCACAGCCGTGGGGATTTATCGCATTCCGTGTTTTGGAGAAATCATTTACCCTGTTTTCGCACTACCGTATCGCACAGCCGTGTTTCCCTCCGTGTTGGTGCACACGGCCTTAAGCATGGCCGTGTTACAGGCCGTGTGGTGCTGGGAAAGGGTGCTTCAAATACTCTGTTAGTGACCTGAATGTTTAAAATTTGAATTTAAAATAATTTAAAATGGTTAGTACTCGGGTTGCCTCCCGAGAAGTGCTTGTTTATAGTCTAAGCTCGACTGTTACCTTGTTAGTATACTCAGGGCAGTTTGTCGAGTCATAACTCCTCTCCATCTACTTTAAAGTTGTGACAGCCCAAAGTTGACCCTAGTCGGGAAGTGGTTTCGGGACCGCTAAACCGAGTCACCGAAATGTTTGAATGTGATACTTATTGTGTAGAATATGTAATTATGAATGTGTGAAAATTTCAAGCTTCAATTGGGTTGATTTCATGTGAATTTAGTCAATAGGACTTATGTGAGAAAATTCTAAAATGTGATAGGTCAATGTGTGAGGACCTACTAGTGCATGTGGACAAAGGGGGGGACTTGCATGTCAAATTTCCCCCCTAATGAGTAGTGGCCGGCCATGACAAGGAAGGATGGGCAAAACATGTCATGAAACATGTTTTGTTAGTGGAAGAATAAAATAAGGAGTATGGGTAATAAAGAAATGGAAAACAAAAGAAAAAAAAATGTGTGTGTGGTGTTTGTCCCCCCATTGCCGTGAGCTCAAGAGAAGAAAGGAGAAAAGTTTGTGTTCATCCTTTCTCACCTCCATTTTAGCCTAAATTAGAAAGAAAAACAAAGAAAAAAATTTCTCATCCTTTGGTTCATCCTTGGCCAAAAATTTTAAGGAGGAAAGAAGAAGAAAGGTGAAGAGATTCGGCCATGCATGTAGCTAGGCCAAGGTATGTTTAATGATGTTCCATGAGATGCATGCATGTTTTAGTTGTTAGCTTGAGTTCTACCTAGCCCATGGTCTAAATCTTGCTATGTGATGGAAATGGCACTTGACCATGGATGCATCATTCTTGGTTGGTGTTTGATGTTGTGGTGATGAGGCATGAGGATAAGTTAAGATTCGGCCTAGGTGGAGGTTGTGTTAATGCCATTGCATGCAAAATATTAAGCTTGTTAATGATGCATGTGATGATGGCTTGATGATTCTTGAACCTCCTTTTTAGCATTTTTGTGTGAGCACATATGTGCATTGGTTGCTAAAGGGAGAAGAATCGGCTAGCAAGATGTGTGCTAAGGCCGAATGTAACTTTGCATGTTGATGAGCAATGCATGTGTTAAATCGATGAAAAGGGGGAGGATGCTTTACTAGTGTGTATATGTGTGTATTAAGTGTTGAAATCGACCCCAAAAATGGACATGCATATTCGGCCAAGGGGAAAGAAATTAGCTAATATGTTGTGTTGATGCATGATTTTTGCATGTATGAGACTTTAATGTCTAATGTATAAATATGGGCTAAGTGCCTTGTGTTCATCTTTTGATGCCTAAATGATGAAATCAATTTATTTGTTTGATTAAGCTCAAGAGCAAAGGGGAAATAAAACCGATAAAGGGAAGGAAAAAGTGGTTGAATAGCTAGCGGAATCGTTCGACAACACCCGAGGTAAGTTCTTGAGTAAGAGATCTTAAATTTCGATGTGATTAAATCATGCTCTATGTGTGGCTATTGAGCCGAATGTGCAAGGACAATATGTGCCTTGTGTTTGAGTTTCGTAAACGAAAATGAAATATGAATGTGCTATGAATTATTGTTAGATGTGCATGATTAATTGAATGCTGTCCGGGCTAAGTCCCGAAGGCTTTGTGCTAAGTGAATATATCCGGATTAAGATCCGAAGGCCTTTGTGCGAGATACTAAATCCGGGTTAAGTCCCGAAGGCATTCGTGCGAGTTATTAAATCCGGGTTAAGTCCCGAAGGCATTCGTGCGAGTTATTAAATCCGGGTTAAGTCCCGAAGGCATTCGTGCGAGTTGTTAAATCCGGGTTAAGTCCCGAAGGCATTCGTGCGAGTTGTTAAATCCGGGTTATGTCCCGAAGGCATTGTGTGAGTTACTAAAACCGGGCTATGTCCCGAAGGCATTTGAACGAGGAGCTATATCCGGTTAAATCCCGAAGGTACGTGATTTGGTAATGAATGAGCTTGCTGTAAAATTCCAGCGAATACTCGAAAAACATCCCAATATGGGGATATGTTACGTATGTGTTGAATTTAATCGAGCCCTTACAATAAATGTTCGCTCAGTTGATAAACGAGCTACCGGCCTTCGGCCAAGTTAGTTTATTGTGTATGTACATAAGGGTTATTAATGTTGTGAAGCAAGTTTGATATCGGTAAATTGCGTATTATGAAATATTCCGTTTAGCTAAATGTGTGCTATTCTTTGTGCATGCTGGAATTCCTTGCTCAAACTTACTAAGCATAAATTGCTTACTCGTTACATTGCTCCTCTGTTTTATAGATTTTTGGTTCTCCAGCTATCGGACTCGGGATCTTGAAGTCGAAGTCGCCCACACTATCAAAGGCTCTTTTGGGTACTATTTTGGTTGAATTTTGATATGGCATGTATAGGACTACCCATTGTTGTCTTTCGAGTACTTTATGAAATGTATAAGTGTACAGCCATGCGAAAATGGCTTGTAGAAGTGGAGTATGGCATTAGACCATTCGTATTTATGAATGTATAGATGGTTTCATGATGTAACTATGTTGGAATGGAAGTGTTGAGCAAATGATCAGCCACTAGAATGGCTAAGTATGATCATATGTGGGCTTATGTATGACAAGGCCCTAGTTGGTCCATGAAACCCCAAATTAGGTAAGGTTCACTTTGAAAACAGAAGCTGATAGCAGCAGTGGTGTGGATTGGAAAAATCACAAGAATTCGTAGGAGTGGAATTAAATAGTGAATAAATTATGTAATCGAACCTTGATGAATCTACTTTCATATGGAAGTAACGAAACAATTATAGGAACAGTACAGAAAGAGATATTCGGGTTCTTGTGTAACAGGGCCAGAACAGTTTCTGGATTCACTGTTCCGCCTTTGGAAATTCACTATAAATTGACCAGAGATAATTAGGGGTCATACCATATATGTATGGATTCCTCTCTGAGTCTAGTTTCCATAGAAACAAACGGCATCAGTATTGAAGCTCTGTGCAGAGAGATATCCCAGTCGTAATGGGAAAAGGTCAGTGTAGTCGACCCCTGTAACATGGGAGACTTTGACTAATAAACTGTACTAATTGGCCCGACCAAAAATTCTAGAAAAAAATCCATAGGTGGGGACATGAGTCTAGTTTCAGGGAAAAATTACAAAACTGATTTTTGAGTTGTGAAACTCAAGATATGATTTTGAAGCGACTAGTACTCAGACTGGGCAGTGTCTGGAAAAATTTTTCAAAGTTTGTTAACATCTCGTGTCCGACTCCGGTGTCGGTCTCGGGTTCGGGGTGTTACATTTTATTGGTATCAGAGCTACGGTTTAGTCGATTCTAGGACTACCGTAATGTTTTGGGTCTAGCTATACATGCCATTTTATGTGATTACTTGATAGTGTGGTGATTTCCGACAATTGTAAATGTGTTTATTTATAGTAATGGATCCCGATCGTGACCGAGAGGTAGCTGATGATCTTGAGAGTGTAGCGCCTGCTCCCGTACAAGGGACAGTGCCGGCAAACTCTCAACCTAATGCTAGTAATCAGAATGATGAAGCTAGACAAGCATTCTATAGCGTGATGAATGATTGGTTTAACCAATACATTCGAACTAATATGGCTGTTCCACAACCTCCATTCCCGAACAAATACTACCCCCGCACCTACAATACCGCCGGTAACGGACCAAATAAGGTCACATAAGCCCCAGTTGACAGAATCCGAAAACATGGGGCTACTGAATTTAAGGCTATGGATAGCGATGATGCCGAGCAAGCTGAATTTTGGCTGGACAACACTATCCGGGTACTCGATGAGCTATCTTGTACACCCGATGAATGCCTAAAGTGTGCTATCTCCTTGCTACGTGATTCTGCCTACTATTGGTGGAGTACTCTGACTTCTATTGTGCCCCGAGAGCAAGTAACTTGGGAGTTTTTCCAAACTGAGTTTCGGAAAAAGTATATCAGTCAGAGATTTGTTGATCAAAAATGGAAGGAATTTCTTGAGCTTAAGCAAGGCTCCATGTCGGTTACTGATTACGAGCGAAAATTTGTTAGACTTAGCAAATACGCTCGGGAATGTGTTTCGTCCGAAGCTGTTATGTGTAAACGCTTCGAGGATGGGCTGAATGAAGATATAAAAATGTTCGTTGGCGTTCTTGAAATACAAGAGTTCGTGGTACTTGTTGAACGAGCTTGTAAAGCCGAAGAGCTTAGAAAAGAAAAGCAAAGAGTTGATGAGGGAACTGGAGAGTTTCGTAAAACATCCTCAGGGAGGTCTCTTCAACAGACATCGAAGAGATTTCGAGATGATGCAGGCCAGTTTAGAGGCACTTCGGGCCTTTTTGGACGAGATCGTGATCGACCCCCTGTGGGTACACGAGGCACTTCGGTCGCCAGTGTTGGGAATGAACGTCGAGACAGGACGAAATGCCGATATTGCGGTAAATGGCATTCGGGGAGTTGTAGATTTCCTGACCGCTCCTGTTACAAATGCGGATCAGTGGACCACTTCATTAAAGATTGCCCGAGGTTGTCGGGACAGAATGCAAATCAGAGTGGGAGACCGGGTGCTACCACTACTCGAGGTAGACCATCTGGAAATATGGGCAATGCTGGTGGTGGTCAGAGAGGATCTAGAGATGATATAACCAGATCCGAAGCCCGTGCGCCTGCTAGAGCTTATGCTATACGTGCCCGCGAGGATGCTTCTTCGCCTGATGTTATTACCGGTACATTCACCCTCTTTGATACTAATGTAATTGCTTTGATTGACCCCGGTTCTACCCATTCTTACATATGTGAAACCTTAGCATCCAGTAAGACTTTATCTATTGAGTCTACTGAGTTTGTAATTCGGGTGTCAAATCCCTTGGGTCGTTACGTGCTTGTCGACAAAGTGTGTAAGAAATGTCCCCTGGAAAATTCGAGGTTCCTATTTTCCAGCGGACTTGATGCTTTTGCCGTTTGATGAATTTGATGTTATCCTTGGGTTGGATTGGTTGACTGCGCATGATGCGATTGTGAACTGCAAGAGCAAGACTATTGATTTGAGGTGCGCAAATAACGAAGTAGTCCGAATTGAGTCTGCGGACTTGGAGGGGATGCCAGCTGTAATATCAGCAATGTTGGCACAGAAATATGTAAGAAAAGGGTGCGAAGCATACCTTGCATATGTGCTTGATGACAAAGAATTAGAAAAGAAACCCGAATCTGTGCCGGTGGTTTGTGAATACCCGGATGTTTTTCCGGAAGAATTACCGGGTTTACCACATGTTCGGGAGGTAGAGTTTGGTATTGAGCTTGTACCTGGGACTACGCCGATTTCGATAGCTCCGTATCGTATGGCACCAACCGAGTTAAAGGAGTTGAAAGCTCAGTTGCCAGAACTGACGGAGAGAGGTTTCGCTCGACCAAGTTTCTCACCTTGGGGTGCACCAGTATTGTTCGTGAAAAAGAAGGACGGAACCATGAGGTTGTGCATTGACTATCGTCAGCTGAATAAAGTGACGATAAAGAACAAATATCCGTTGCCGCGCATCGATGATTTGTTCGACCAACTGAAGGGAGCCTCAGTGTTCTCAAAAATAGATTTGAGATCGGGCTATTATCAGTTGCGAATTCGAGATCCAGATATTCCCAAAACTGCCTTCAGAACGAGATATGGTCACTACGAATTCTTAGTGATGCCGTTTGGGCTCACTAATGCCCCTGCGGTATTTATGGATTTGATGAATCGGATCTTCAGACCGTATTCGGATCAGTTCGTAGTTGTGTTCATTGATGACATTTTGGTCTATTCAAGAGATGAGACCGAACATGCTGAGCATCTGAGGCTAGTGCTGCAAATTTTGCGGGATAAGCAGTTATATGCTAAGTTCAGTAAGTGTGAGTTCTGGTTAAGAGAGGTTAGTTTCTTGGGTCATGTGGTATCCGCGTCGGGTATTCGAGTTGACCCGAACAAAATTTCAGCCATACTTGACTGGAAACCTCCGAGAAATATTACTGAAGTTCGGAGCTTTTTGGGGCTCGCCGGTTATTACCGACGATTTGTGAAAGGTTTCTCAATGATAGCCACACCAATGACGAAGCTACTTCAAAAGGATGTTAAGTTCGAGTGGACGGAGAAATGTCAGAAAAGTTTCAACCAACTGAAAACTCATTTGACTGAAGCTCCAATTTTGGTGCAACCCGAATCAGGTAAAGAGTTTGTCATTTATAGTGACGCATCCCTACTTGGGTTGGGTCGCGTATTGATGCAAGAAGGTCGAGTCGTGGCCTATGCGTCGAGACAATTGAAGCCACACGAGAGGAATTATCCGACCCATGATCTCGAACTAGCTGCCATCGTGTTTGCTTTAAAAATATGGCGACATTATCTGTTTGGTGAGAAGTGCCATGTATTTTCGGATCACAAAAGTCTCAAATATTTGATGACTCAACTAGACTTGAATCTGCAACAAAGACGTTGGCTTGAGTTGTTGAAAGATTATGAGCTTGTCATTGATTACCACCCGGGAAAGGCTAACGTGGTTGCGGACGCCTTAAGCCGGAAGTCATTGTTTGCTTTACGAGCGATGAACGTGCATTTGTCTGTTTTACCAGACAGTGTGTTAGTAGCTGAATTAAAAGCTAAACCATTATTGACTCACCAAATTCGTGAAGCTCAGAAAGTCGATGATGAATTGGTTGCAAAACGGTCTAAGTGTTTTCCGAACGAGGAATCGGAGTTTCAAATTGATGATGATGATTGTTTGAGGTTCAGAAATCATTTGTGTGTTCCAAGGAATTCGGAACTCATTTCGATGATTCTGAACGAAGCCCATTGTAGCCGAATGTCAATTCACCCGGGGAGTACGAAAATGTACAACGATTTGAAACGTCAATTTTGGTGGCATGGTATGAAACGGGACATCTCTGACTTTGTTTCGAGATGTTTAATATGTCAACAAGTGAACGCGGAACATCAAGTGTCTTCAGGATTACTCCAGCCGATCATGATACCCGAGTGGAAATGGGATCGAGTCACAATGGACTTTGTGTCCGGACTGCCTTTGTCAGCAGTAAGAAGGATGCGATATGGGTTATTGTTGATAGACTGACTAAGTCGGCTCATTTCATCCCCGTACGTACGGATTTTTCATTGGATAAACTAGCTGAATTGTACGTTTATCAAATTGTGAGATTACACGGGGTACCTGTTTCTATCGTGTCGGATAGAGATCCGAGATTCACCTCACGATTTTGGAAGAAATTGCAAGAAGCTCTGGGTACCAAGTTGCATTTTAGCACTGCTTTTCACCCCCAAACCGATGGTCAATCCGAGCAGATAATTCAGATACTTGAGGATATGTTGAGATGTTGCATCCTCGAGTTCAGTAGTTCATGGGAACGGTATTTACCTTTGATTGAATTCGCTTACAACAATAGTTTTCAATCAAGTATTAAGATGGCACCTTATGAGGCTTTGTACGGTCGTAAATGCCGTACACCATTGTTTTGGACCGAGCTCGATGAAAGCAAAATTTTCGGAGTTGATTTGATTAGAGATGCTGAACAGAAAGTAAAGGTAATCCGTGAAAGTCTGAAGGTATCCACGGATCGTCAGAAATCGTACGCAGATTTGAAACGAAAAGACATCGAGTATCAGGTGGGAGACAAAGTGTTCCTTAAGGTTTCACCTTGGAAAAAGATACTCAGGTTCGGCCGTAAGGGCAAGTTGAGCCCAAGATTCATTGGGCCGTACGAAATCTCCGAACGAGTTGGTCCGGTTGCGTATAGATTGATTTTGCCCCCGGAGCTTGAAAAGATTCATGATGTCTTTCATGTTTCGATGCTTCGACGCTATCGATCTGATCCATCGCATATAATTAGCCCATCAGAGGTTGAAATTCAAGTCGACATGAGCTATAAAGAAGAACCGATGCGTATCCTAGCTAGTGAAGTGAAGGAGTTGCGAAACAAAAGAGTTCCGCTAGTAAAGGTGTTATGGCTCAAACTCGGGATCGAGGAAGCTACTTGGGAGACCGAGAGCTCGATGAAAGAACGATACCCAAACCTATTTACCGGTAAGATTTTCGGGGACGAAAATTTCTTAAGTGGGGGAGAGTTGTGACAGCCCAAAGTTGACCCTAGTCGGGAAGTGGTTTCGGGACCGCTAAACCGAGTCACCGAAATGTTTGAATGTGATACTTATTGTGTAGAATATGTAATTATGAATGTGTGAAAATTTCAAGCTTCAATTGGGTTGATTTCATGTGAATTTAGTCAATAGGACTTATGTGAGAAAATTCTAAAATGTGATAGGTCAATGTGTGAGGACCTACTAGTGCATGTGGACAAAGGGGGGGACTTGCATGTCAAATTCCCCCCTAATGAGTAGTGGCCGGCCATGACAAGGAAGGATGGGCAAAACATGTCATGAAACATGTTTTGTTAGTGGAAGAATAAAATAAGGAGTATGGGTAATAAAGAAATGGAAAACAAAAGAAAAAAAAATGTGTGTGTGGTGTTTGTCCCCCCATTGCCGTGAGCTCAAGAGAAGAAAGGAGAAAAGTTTGTGTTCATCCTTTCTCACCTCCATTTTAGCCTAAATTAGAAAGAAAAACAAAGAAAAAAATTTCTCATCCTTTGGTTCATCCTTGGCCAAAAATTTTAAGGAGGAAAGAAGAAGAAAGGTGAAGAGATTCGGCCATGCATGTAGCTAGGCCAAGGTATGTTTAATGATGTTCCATGAGATGCATGCATGTTTTAGTTGTTAGCTTGAGTTCTACCTAGCCCATGGTCTAAATCTTGCTATGTGATGGAAATGGCACTTGACCATGGATGCATCATTCTTGGTTGGTGTTTGATGTTGTGGTGATGAGGCATGAGGATAAGTTAAGATTCGGCCTAGGTGGAGGTTGTGTTAATGCCATTGCATGCAAAATATTAAGCTTGTTAATGATGCATGTGATGATGGCTTGATGATTCTTGAACCTCCTTTTTAGCATTTTTGTGTGAGCACATATGTGCATTGGTTGCTAAAGGGAGAAGAATCGGCTAGCAAGATGTGTGCTAAGGCCGAATGTAACTTTGCATGTTGATGAGCAATGCATGTGTTAAATCGATGAAAAGGGGGAGGATGCTTTACTAGTGTGTATATGTGTGTATTAAGTGTTGAAATCGACCCCAAAAATGGACATGCATATTCGGCCAAGGGGAAAGAAATTAGCTAATATGTTGTGTTGATGCATGATTTTTGCATGTATGAGACTTTAATGTCTAATGTATAAATATGGGCTAAGTGCCTTGTGTTCATCTTTTGATGCCTAAAATGATGAAATCAATTTATTTGTTTGATTAAGCTCAAGAGCAAAGGGGAAATAAAACCGATAAAGGGAAGGAAAAAGTGGTTGAATAGCTAGCGGAATCGTTCGACAACACCCGAGGTAAGTTCTTGAGTAAGAGATCTTAAATTTCGATGTGATTAAATCATGCTCTATGTGTGGCTATTGAGCCGAATGTGCAAGGACAATATGTGCCTTGTGTTTGAGTTTCGTAAACGAAAATGAAATATGAATGTGCTATGAATTATTGTTAGATGTGCATGATTAATTGAATGCTGTCCGGGCTAAGTCCCGAAGGCTTTGTGCTAAGTGAATATATCCGGATTAAGATCCGAAGGCCTTTGTGCGAGATACTAAATCCGGGTTAAGTCCCGAAGGCATTCGTGCGAGTTATTAAATCCGGGTTAAGTCCCGAAGGCATTCGTGCGAGTTATTAAATCCGGGTTAAGTCCCGAAGGCATTCGTGCGAGTTGTTAAATCCGGGTTAAGTCCCGAAGGCATTCGTGCGAGTTGTTAAATCCGGGTTATGTCCCGAAGGCATTGTGTGAGTTACTAAAACCGGGCTATGTCCCGAAGGCATTTGAACGAGGAGCTATATCCGGTTAAATCCCGAAGGTACGTGATTTGGTAATGAATGAGCTTGCTGTAAAATTCCAGCGAATACTCGAAAAACATCCCAATATGGGGATATGTTACGTATGTGTTGAATTTAATCGAGCCCTTACAATAAATGTTCGCTCAGTTGATAAACGAGCTACCGGCCTTCGGCCAAGTTAGTTTATTGTGTATGTACATAAGGGTTATTAATGTTGTGAAGCAAGTTTGATATCGGTAAATTGCGTATTATGAAATATTCCGTTTAGCTAAATGTGTGCTATTCTTTGTGCATGCTGGAATTCCTTGCTCAAACTTACTAAGCATAAATTGCTTACTCGTTACATTGCTCCTCTGTTTTATAGATTTTTGGTTCTCCAGCTATCGGACTCGGGATCTTGAAGTCGAAGTCGCCCACACTATCAAAGGCTCTTTTGGGTACTATTTTGGTTGAATTTTGATATGGCATGTATAGGACTACCCATTGTTGTCTTTCGAGTACTTTATGAAATGTATAAGTGTACAGCCATGCGAAAATGGCTTGTAGAAGTGGAGTATGGCATTAGACCATTCGTATTTATGAATGTATAGATGGTTTCATGATGTAACTATGTTGGAATGGAAGTGTTGAGCAAATGATCAGCCACTAGAATGGCTAAGTATGATCATATGTGGGCTTATGTATGACAAGGCCCTAGTTGGTCCATGAAACCCCAAATTAGGTAAGGTTCACTTTGAAAACAGAAGCTGATAGCAGCAGTGGTGTGGATTGGAAAAATCACAAGAATTCGTAGGAGTGGAATTAAATAGTGAATAAATTATGTAATCGAACCTTGATGAATCTACTTTCATATGGAAGTAACGAAACAATTATAGGAACAGTACAGAAAGAGATATTCGGGTTCTTGTGTAACAGGGCCAGAACAGTTTCTGGATTCACTGTTCCGCCTTTGGAAATTCACTATAAATTGACCAGAGATAATTAGGGGTCATACCATATATGTATGGATTCCTCTCTGAGTCTAGTTTCCATAGAAACAAACGGCATCAGTATTGAAGCTCTGTGCAGAGAGATATCCCAGTCGTAATGGGAAAAGGTCAGTGTAGTCGACCCCTGTAACCTGGGAGACTTTGACTAATAAACTGTACTAATTGGCCCGACCAAAAATTCTAGAAAAAAATCCATAGGTGGGGACATGAGTCTAGTTTCAGGGAAAAATTACAAAACTGATTTTTGAGTTGTGAAACTCAAGATATGATTTTTGAAGCGACTAGTACTCAGACTGGGCAGTGTCTGGAAAAATTTTTCAAAGTTTGTTAACATCTCGTGTCCGACTCCGGTGTCGGTCTCGGGTTCGGGGTGTTACAAAAATCCTCACCATTATAAAGTTTGAGACATTGTCCGTTTACTTTGAAAGTACCATATGATGGGTGACTTACCTCTATCGGGCCATATGGATGAACAGATTGAATTACGAATCGTGATTTTAGTTTCCCGGGAAACAATTTGAGTCTTGAGTTGTATAGTAAGACAAGATCTCCAACTTCAAATTGTTTCTGTTGCTTTAAACGAACATCATGGTGCCGCTTTGTTTCTTCCTTGTATAGGCGTGAATTTTCATATGCATTGGCTCACCATTCATCTAGCTCATTCAGCTGCATTAACCTATTTTTTCCTGCAAGTTCGGGATCAAGGTTTAGAAATTTAATAGCCCAAAAATCTTTATGCTCTAGTTTGAATGGGAGATGACAACTTTTTCCATAAACAAGTCTATAAGGTGATGTCCCTATAGGAGTCTTAAAAGCGGTTCTGTAAGCCCATAAGGTATCGTCTATTTTTGTTGCCCAGTATTTTCTGTTTGATTCTACCGGTTTTTCAAGGATCCATTTGAGTTCTTGGTTTGCTACTTCAGCTTGTCTATTAGTTTGAGGATGGTATGGGGTGACCGTTCTATGATGAACTCTGTATTTCTTAAGGGTTTTTTCAAATTGGGTATTACAAAAATAAGTGCCCCTGTCACTGATAATTGCTCTAGGTGTTTCGAATCTTGAAAACAGTTTTTTAAGGAAACGTACTACGACTCTAGCATCATTAGTAGGTAGAGCTTGAGCTCCTACCCATTTGGACATGTAGTCAATTGTTACTAAGATATATTTATTTCCAAATGAACTGGGGAATGGGCCCATGAAATTGATACCCCACACGTCAAATATTTCACAAGAAAGCATATAGTTTTGAGGCATTTCATCACGTTTAGATATGTTACCTATCCGTTGGCATTTGTCATATAAAGTAACATACCTGATAGCGTCTTTGAATAACGAAGGCTAATAAAAACCTGATTCAAGTATTTTGTGTGCGGTTTTTGTTCCACTATAGTGTCCTCTGGTTGGCCTAGAGTGGCAGTGTTCCAATATTTTTGATATTTCTGATCCTGTAATGCATCTTCTAATGACTTGATCTGCACATCTGTGAAACAGAAATGGATCGTCCCAAAAGTAGTTTTTTACATCATTAAAGAATCGCTTCTTTTGCTGGTGTGTTAACCCTTTTGGGATAATGTTAGCAGCTAAAAAATTTGCGATGTCTGCAAACCAAGGTACCTCGGAGTCAAATATAGTGAAAAATTATTCTTCAGGGAACGAATCATTTATTTCCACGTCATCTAGTTCTCTGGTATTGGTTTTCTCGAGCCTGGACAGATGATCAGCCGCTAGATTTTTAGCTCCTTTCTTGTCTTGAATTTCCAAGTCAAATTCCTGCAAAAGGAGAATCCATCGGATGAGTCGACATTTTGCATCGGTTTTAGTTAAAAAATAGCGAAGAGCGGAATGGTCAGTGTAAACAACAACTTTAGACAATATGAGATATTATCGAAATTTATCAAAAGAAAAAACCACAGCTAGCAACTCTTTTTCCGTGGTAGTATAGTTTTCTTGTGCGGCTGTTAAGGTTTTGCTGGCGTAATAGATAGGTTCAAAATGCTTGTCTCTTTGCTGTCCCAGTACTGCACCTGCTGTAAAATCACTTACATCACACATTTGTTCAAATGAAAAGTTCAAATCAGGTGTAATTATAATTGGAGCATTAATTAATTTACCCTTTAAAGTATTAAATGCTTCTAAACATTCTTGATCGAAGTTAAAAGGTATATCTTTTTCTAGAAATTTAGTTAAAGGCTTAGCTATTTTAGAAAAATCCTTAATGAATCTTCTATAAAAACTAGCATGTCCTGAAAAGCTTCTAATAGCCTTAACTGAACTAGGAGGTGGCAATTTCTCGATTGATTCTACTTTAGATTTATCCACCTCAATCCCTTTACTAGAAATTTTATGCCCTAGTACAATACCTTCTTGAACCATGAAGTGGCATTTCTCCCAGTTAAGCACAAGGTTTGTTTCTTCACATTTTATTAAAACTCGTTTTAAATTTTTAAGGCAGAGATGGAAAGAGTTACCGAATACCAAAAAATCATCCATGAAGGCTTCCATGATATCTTCCACGAGTTCATTGAATATAGCTATCATACAGCGCTGAAAAGTAGCAGGGGCATTACATAATCCAAAAGGCATTCTACGATAAGTGAACGTACCATATAGGCATGTGAATGTCGTCTTTTTTTTTTATCTTCAGGAGCTATTGGGATTTGGAAGTAACCAGAGAGTCCGTCTAGGAAGCAGTAATACGTGTGTTCGGATAATCTTTCTAACATTTGGTTAATGAATGGCAAGGGAAAGTGATCTTTTCCTATGGCGTCATTTAGTTTCCTGTAGTCTATGCAAACTCTCCATCCTGTAACTGTTCTTGTTGGGATTAGCTCATTCTTCTTGTTGGTCACAACCGTCATGCCTCCTTTCTTGGGGACAACCTACACTGGACTTACCCAAGAACTATCAGGAATAGGATAAATAATTCTAGCATCTAGAAGTTTAATTACCTCGGCTTTTACAACTTCCTTCATGTTGGGATTCAAATGTCTTTGAGCTTGCACACATGGTTTGTATTCATCTTCCATTAAAATTTTGTGTGTGCAAAAAGAAGGACTGATTCCTTTAATGTCAGAATTTTCCATGCTATGGCCTTCTGATGTTAATACTTGGATTAATTCCTCTTTCTCATTGGGTTGCAAATTAGAAGCAATAATAACCGGTAATGTAGAATTATTTCCAAGGAATGCATATTCTAAATGGTTTGGTAATTGTTTAAGTTCCAGTTTGGGAGGCTCCTCAATCGAGGGTTTTTGCTTAAGTTCATCGTTGATCTTAATACCCTCGTATTCTACTTGTCTTGACGAGTGGTTATAAGGTTCCTCACCTATCTCCTCGTCTTGAGCTGGACACGGTTCTGTTGTCTCCTCTTGTATAATTTCCTGAAAAGAGTCTTGAGTAATATGACCAATAGAGTCAATGAAATAACATGAATCATCTTGTTCCCTAGAGAATCTCATAGCATCATAAATTTTAAAGATCATTTCCTAGTCACCAATTCTAAGTACCAATTTACCATCACCCACGTCAATCACGGCTCTAGCAGTGGCTAGGAATGGGCGCACTAAAATTAAGGATACTTCCACATCTTCATCCATGTCAAGCACAAAAAAATCAACAGGGAATATAAATTTATCTACTTTTACGAGTACGTCTTCTATAATACCACTGGGATATTTAACAGATCTATTGGCTAATTGAATACTCATCCTAGTGGGTTTAGGTTCCCCAAGACCAAGCTGTTTGAACATTTTACAGGGCATCAAATTAATACTAGCGCCTAAATCAGCTAGTGCTTTTTCAATATTTAGATTACCAATTAAGCAAGGGATAGTAAAACTTCCTGGATCTTAAATGTAACATCCCAAACACGGCCTAGACGTTACGACCGAATCTGGCGTGTCACATTGAAGCGTTATTAGAGAAGTCATGTTTTATCTAAAATCTTTCTTAGTGTTTAAAGAATATTTTCGTTTTAAATTAAAGTGAATGAAAGCTGCACACCAGGTAGGATTCAAGAAAAGAGGAGGTGAGTCAATTAGACTGCTTATGTACCTAGCTCTTCCATGATCCAATCCTAGACATGCACACATCCATTGCCACACTTTAAGCTTATTACTTGTCCAGGAACAACAAATTAGGTTTAAGTCTATTTAAAATATTTATTTCCTTTGAAAACATTTATATTGTGGAAGCTTTGCTCGGTTATCGTGATATTTTGAAAATAAGTAACTTTTATAAAACGCTCCCTAGAGCTAACCAATTTTAAGGAATCAATTTAAGTGATGTGAATCTCAAGTCAAAAATGATTTAAGTAATTTAAAAAAAACCAAAATAAAAATAATAGAGCGGCCTTATTACAACTTTAACCAAAATAGAAATAATCAAAAATAAATGCGAAAATTAAAAAGGAAGCTGCTTGAAACTTATTTAAAACCAGAAATTTAATCTTCGTGGCCACTCTGAATCCCGCCCAGCTCCAAATCCACCAACTAGGGCTCACCTGCAAGGATAGAAGTGAAAGGGGGTGAGTTTGGAAAACTCAGTGTATATGGAAAACCCATCCAAATCCCAAGTCAGCTCAAGCCCATCGGGCCTAAGCCCAATTCAGATAACCGCGGATACTGGTCCGAAGCCCTTTTCAGAATAAGATATACTATGCCTTAGCCCCTTTTCAGATAACAGTATGGCCCGTAGGCCTATTCCAGAACAGAACAGACATATTCGTGTATGCAAGCCCAACCCAGCCTATAACCAACCGCTACACTCCACCCGTACCAGCCCTTCACTCCATTTGGGGAATAGCTCAACCCACCCAGCCCTACACTCCACAGTTGCAGCATAGCTGCTCAGATATCAGTAGGTTGAGGCAAAGCCTCCAGTACATGGTCAAGCACTTTCAGTACTTCCTCATCAATAACCAATCCCATGCATCAGATAATAATAACATGGCATGCAGTAAATAGTAACAGTCAAACATGCATTCAGGTCAACCTTAACCTTAGGGTATATCAGTAATTTTGCTCCTTAGAGTAAAACTATAAACTTTCCACCTATAAAGTATTTTAGTAATTTTATCAGTTTTAAGGTTCTCATGAATGTTACGGTCCTTACTAGCCATTTGGCAATGCAGTAATTTATTTATCTCAATTTCACAATTTTAGCCATTGGCCCTAAAACCCTAATGGGCCCTATAGTGTCCATTAGCAATTTAAGCCCATTTAATTCAAGTTTTTGACCAGTTTACCAGTTTAAGCAGTTTCAATTCTACAGTCTAATAGAACATACTTATTGCCTATTTTTTTATATTATTTATATTTTTATTATTATTACCCGTATGGGCTCGTAAGCCCATTGGGCCCAATTTTAGCCTATCGAGGCCCAATTACCGAAGTGCACGAAATTTCACACATGAATAACTTACCACTTTGCAATTTCAGATCTAATGATTTCTAAACGTCTTGTGAGCACTCGCACACTCACAAGCCCACGAAATGCTAAAATTTTGGCATTTCGGCTTTTGCCGAATTGAACTACGAGAGGGTGTTCGATACACACCTGTTTTGCGATGAATGCTACTGAGATCCCTTACGATGTCCTACAATTGGTTACCACAATTCTTAGACTTCAACCCACAACAACCAATCCCAATATTCAGCAACCCATATTTGAACCATGCCCCTAAAGCCTTTAGAATCTTACCTTTTTACCGAAAACCGATGACTAGATCTAAGTCTAGTTGTTCCAAAGATCCAAGCCTTCGATCAAACCTCTAGAAGACACTAATCACCAAAAGAAATCATTGGTTAAATACCCTTAACTCCCTATGCCCAAATCGACAGCCTCCCTAGATTTTAGGGACTTCGGCTTTTCTAAATTGTAAAATAAGACTAGATCTGAGGTGATGAGCACTTACCACTTCTTCCTCTTTGATTTCTACGTAGATCTGATGCAGATCTATCCTCTAAACGATAGTAGAACTCGAATCCAGGAGATCTGAAGTTTCGTCTATAAGTCCCTAAATCTATGGTATTTCGGCTTTTTAAGTGATGAAGAAGATGACGATTTGAAGCTATAACTTTGAAGTAATGTTGCCGATAGATACTAAGGGTTTAGAGAAGATGAAAGTTGATCAAAAAGAACAAAAATAACTGAAGGATTTTGGCTTGGAGAAATCGGCACAAGAAGTGAGTTTTCGGGATTTCGACTTTAATGGTAATCGGCTATGGAGGTTTTGTGGAGGATGAGATTGACAGAGGAGGTGAGTAGAATGGTAGGAATGTTTTGGCTAGAGAAGAAAAGAAAGAGAAAAAGAAAATAGAAGAAGAGAGGAGAAGAGAAGGAAGAATTCGGCACTCAGGAGATCTAACTTTGCATTTTTCCGGATTTTTGAGATACTGAAAAGAGAATAGAATGAAAGGGAAGGCTCTAGGTGGCTAACCTAATTTGGCAAAACAAAAAGAAAATAAAGGTTTCCCTAATGGCCATTCAGACCCAAGGCCCAACCTTCCTAAAGCCCCAGCCAAATTTTCACTTAAGCTCTATCACATGCCCGGCACATGCACACACACACAAAAAAAATAAAAGTAACAATATGCTTACCTTGTGACTTGAACTCTAGCTCCCCCTAAACATCCACACGTCACTCCCCAAACACCTAGTTGGCACCACATGCCACTTTACCACAGATCTTTTTGTGTCCTATTTTACCACCTCAACTGTAAAAGCCATATCGCCAGAATCCTCTCTCCAAAATTAAAATTAGGAATTGCCTCGAATTAAATTTACTCTTGGCCTTTTTTCCCACACCATAAACCTTCGTAATTTATTTAATTACTAAACTAAACATACGAAATAATAATAATAACATCCAAATTATTCGGGTCATTTTCCACCCAAACCCAGACTCAAGGCCCAATACTTTCAGGCCCAAAAATCGAGGCATTACAACTCTACTCCCCTTAAGGAAAATTTCGTCCTCGAAATTTTCAAACTATCAACTAACCGTATTACTCAAGTCAAACCACTATGCTTCTGCTGCGCATTCTTATTAAAAATAATTCTTAGTACGGCCCAGAACGTCTAATTACCAAAGTAAAGAAACATCTATCAAGTACGCATACAACTCGTAACACACACTTAAATAAAATAAGCTTGGCAATCCTGAGCTCGATGCTCCTTGGACCCACATCTAAAGCATGCTCCTGACTTTCTATGGAATTCACCCGGATGACGCCCGTTGCAATTCTTGCAGGTTGGAAAGTTTGGTCATGTCTTAACATGTTTCACAGAACGAGGCTCTGTTCTTTGAGAACTAGGATCCTTCCTTTTCTTACACTCCAAGCACCCTACTTGAAGCGTTTCCCTAATTTCCTTAATTTTAGTATCCAATACTTCCTCTACCACTTTCCTTACTAACTCAGCCAGTGACTCAGTACCAAGCTCCGAGTTACCGCTACCCGAAGTTGGCAGACTTTGCTTACCCTCAGAATCCATATCAATACTCTACATTACCAGTACACATATCAAAGAACTACAAAGATCTCAAAAAATTTTACTATTTATTCATATGTCTTATACAGAGATAGTATTTTAGAGTTTTTTTTTCCTTACAGAATCATAGCCTAGCTACAGTCTCAATCTTTTTGGGTTTTTAGTTCCTACTGTCTCAGTCTCTATGGTTTCAATATCAACCTAGCTACAGTATTATAGTAAAGTCTCAATCCTATCTACAGTAAGGTTTTAGTACAGTATTTAAGGCAAAAGTACTTACAGACTTGGTGCCGGGGATTCAGTGTGCCACATCAGATTTCAGAAAACTTAGAAGAATCTAACCTCTTTAAAATCAAATTCTCAAAACATGCATATTTTGAAGAAGACAAGTTTGAAAAAAAAGTCTCTTTAAAACAAAAATTTTCAAATTTTTTTCCAAAAATACCCTTCTTGGGTTTAAAAATTTTTGAAAGCCTTTTTGGACCCGATCCACAGTTGAGTTGTTGCAACTTGGCACTGATACCACTAAATGTAACACCCCAAACCCAGCCTAGACGTTACGACTGAATCTGGCGTGTCAAATTGAAGCGTTATTAGAGAAGTCATGTTTTATCTAAAATCTTTCTTAGTGTTTAAAGAATATTTTCATTTTAAATTAAAGTGAATGGAAGCTGCGCACCAAGTAGGATTCAAGAAAAGAGGAGGTGAGTTAATTAGACTGCTTAAGTACCTAGCTCTTCCATGATCCAATCCTAGACATGCACACATCCATTGCCACACTTTAAGCTTATTACTTGTCCAGGAACAACAAATTAAGTTTAAGTCTATTTAAAATATTTATTTCCTTTGAAAACATTTACGTTGCGGAAGCTTTGCTTAGTTATCGTGATATTTTGAAAATAAGTAACTTTTATAAAACGCGCCCTAAAGCTAACCAATTTTAAGGAATCAATTTAAGTGATGTGAATCTCAAGTAAAAAACGATTTAAGTAATTTAAAAAAACCAAAATAAAAATAATAGAGCGGCCTTATTACAACTTTAACCAAAATAGAAATAATCAAAAATAAATGCGAAAATTAAAAAGGAAGCTGCTTGAAACTTATTTAAAACCAGAAATTTAATCTTCGTGGCCACTCTGAATCCCGCCCAGCTCCAAATCCACCAACTAGGGCTCACCTGCAAGGATGGAAGAGAAAAGGGGTGAGTTTGGAAAACTCAGTGTATATGGAAAACCCATCCAAAGCCCAAGTCAGATCAAGCCCATTGGGCCTAAGCCCTATTCAGATAACCTCAGGTACTGGGCCGAAGCCCTTTTTAGAATACGATAAACTGGGCCTTAGCCCTTTTTCAGATAACAGTATGGCCCGTAGGCCAATTCCAGAACAAAACAGACATATTCGTGTATGCAAGCCCAACCCAGCCTATAACCAACCGTTGCACTCCACTCGTACCAGCCCTTCACTCTATGTGGGAATAGCTCAACCCACCCAGCCTTACACTCCACAGTTGCAGCATAGCTGCTCAGATATCAGTAGGTTGAGGCAAAGCCTCCAGTACGTGGTCAAGCCACTTTCAGTACTTCCTCCATCAATAACCTAGTCCCATGCATTAGATAATAATAACATGGCATGCAGTAAATAGTAACAGTCAAAGATGCATTCAGGTCAACCTTAACCCTAGGGGTATATCAGTAATTTTGCTCCTTGGAGTGAAACTGTAAACTTTCCACCTATAAAGGTATTTCAGTAATTTTATCAGTTTTAAGGGTTCTCATGAATGTTACGGTCCTTACTAGCCATTTGGCATCGCAGTAATTTATTTATCTCAATTTCACAATTTTATCCATTTAGCCCTAAAACCCCTAATGGGCCCTACAGTGTCCATTAGCAATTTAAGCCCATTTAGTTCATGTTTTATGACCAGTTTACCGATTTAAGCAGTTTCGATTCTACAGTCTAACAGAACATACTTATTGCCTATTTTTTTATATTATTTATATTTTTATTATTATTACCCGTATGGGCCCGTAAGCCCATTGGGCGCAATTTTAGCTTATCGAGGCCCAATTACCGAAGTGCACGAAATTTCACACACGAATAACTTACCACTTTTCGATTTCAGATCTAATGATTTCTAAACATCTTGTGAGCACTCGCACACTCACAAGCCCACGAAATGCCGGAATTTCGACATTTCGGCTTTTGCCGAATTGAACTATGAGAGGGTGTTCGATACACACATGTTTCGCGACGACTGCTACTGAGATCCCTTACGATGTCCTACAATTGATTACCACAATTCTTAGATTGCAACCCACAACAACCAATCCCAATATTCAGCAACCCATATTCGAACCATACCTTTAAAGCCTTTAAAATCTTACCTTTTTCTGAAAACCGATGACTAGATCTAAGTCTAGTTGTTCCAAAGATCCAAGCCTTCAATCAAACCTCTAGAAGAAACTGATCACCAAAAGAAATCGTCGGTTAAATACCCTTAAAGCCCTATGCCCAAATCGACAGCCTCCCTAGATTTTAGGGACTTTGGCTTTTCTAAATTGTAAAATAAGACTAGATTTGAGGTGATGAGCACTTACCACTTATTCCTCTTTTATTTATATGCAGATATGATGCAAATCTATCCTCTAAATGATAGTAGAACTCGAATCCAGGAGATCTGAAGTTTCGGCTATAAGTCTCTAAATCTATGGTATTTCGGCTTTTTAAGTGATGAAGAAGATGATGATTTGAGGCTATAACTTTGAAGTAATGTTGCCGACAGATACTAAGGGTTTAGAGAAGATGAAAGTTGATCAAAAAGAACAAAAATAACTGAAGGATTTTGGCCTGGAGAAATCGGCACAAGAAGTGAGTTTTCGGGATTTCAGCTTTAATGGCAGTTGGCTATGGAGGTTTTATGGAGGATGGGATTGATAGAGGAGGTGAGTAGAATGGTAGGAATGTTTTGGCTAGAGAAGAAAAGAAGGAGAAAAAGAAAATAGAAGAAGAGAGGAGAAGAGAAGGAAGAATTCGGCACTCAGGAGATCTAACTTTGCATTTTTCAGGTTTTTGAGATACTGAGAAGAGAATAGAATGAAAAGGAAGGCTCTAGGTGGCTAACCCTAATTTGGAAAACAAAAAGAAAATAAAGGTTTCCCTAATGGCCATTCAGACCCACGGCCCAACCTTCCTAAAGCCCTAGCCAAATTTTCACTTAAGCTCTATCACATACCCGGCACATGCACAAAAAAAAAGTAACAATACACGTACCTTGTGACTTGAACTCTAGCTCCCCCTAAACATCCACACTTCACTCCCTAATCACCTAGGTGGCGCCACATGCCACTTTACCACAGATCTTTTTGTGTCCTATTTTACCACCTCAATTTTAAAAGCCCATATCGCCAGAACCCTCTCTCCCAAAATTAAAATTCAGGAATTGTCTCGAATTAAATTTACTCTTGGGCCTTTTTTCCCACACCATAAACCCTTCGTAATTTTTTTAATTACTAAACTAAACATACGAAATAATAATAACATCCAAATTATTCGGGCCATTTTCCACCCAAACCCAAACTCAAGGCTCAATACTTCCAGGCCCAAAGATCGGGGCGTTACATTTTAGTTTGGTTGGGAGCTTATTTTGGAGTATAGCGGAGCATTCCTCATTGAGTTCTACTGTAGATAAGTCCTAAAACTTCCTTTTATTTGTTAAAAGCTCCTTTAAAAATTTTGCGTATGTAGGCATCTTCGAGATAGCTTCAACAAAAGGTAAGTTGATATGTAACTGCTTAAAAAGTTCAAGAAACTCACCGAATTGTGCATCAATGCGATCTCTTTTTAATTTTGCTAGATATGGAACCGGTGGTGAATATTCCTCCGGTACTGATTTGTCACTATTTTCGGGTTTTTCTTCCCTCTTTTCGCTTTCCACGGCTTCTTGTGCTAACCTTTTTTCTAATTCCGCTAACAGTTTCCCACTCCTTAGTGTAACTACTTTGACATGCTCTCTTGATTTGGTATTACTAAGTAAATTTCCTGGTGGTCTTTCTGAGATTAGTTTGGAAAGCTGGCTTATCTGAGTTTCGAGTCCTTAGATTGATGCTTATTGATTCTTAAGTGCTGTCTCGGTATTTTGGAAACGGGTTTCGGATACTGATATGAATTTTGAGAGCATCTCTTCAAGGTTCGGCTTCTTCTCTTGTTGATAAGGTGGCTATTGAAGGCCCTAAGGATTTTGTGGCTTTGGATTTCCTTGACCTCCCCAGGAAAAATTTGGGTGGTTCTTCCAACCTGCATTATAGGTATTACTGTATGGGTTGTTTTGAGATCTAAAGTTATTATTACCTATATAGTTGACTCGTTCCTCTTCGGTTATGGGATTGAAGGGCTGATATTTTGTATGCACACCTCCTCCGCTTGAGTCACACCATATTACTGGATGTACCTGCATAGAACCAAGAAAACTATCAATCTTTTTATTGAGAAGTTCTACCTAATTAGAGAGTATGGTGACTGAATCGATACTATAGACACTGATTGTTTTCGTTGGCTTTGTCCTCATAACTTGCCACTGATAGTTGTTCAGTGACATCTCCTCTATGAATTCATAGGCATCTTCCAGTGTTTTATTGTTGATGGTTCCGCCAGCAGCTACGTCAACCACTTGCCGAGTCGAGGGATTCAGGACATTGCGGAATGCTTGAAATTGCAACCAAAGTGGTAACCCATGGTAAGGGCACCTTCTCAGTAGGTCCTTGTATCTCTCTCATGCATCGTAAAGTGTTTCTAAATCCATCTGCACAAAAGAAGAGATATCATTACACAATTTAGCCGTTTTAGCCGGCGAAAAATATTTTAGTAAAAACTTCTTGGTCATTTGCTCCCAAGTAGTGATAGACCCTCGTGGTAACGAGTTCAACCACTGTTTAGCTTTGTTTCTCAGTGAAAGGGGAAATAATCGAAGACGAATGGCATCATCATAAATTCCATTGATTTTGAATGTATCGCAAAATTCAAGAAAAATCGCCAAGTGCATGTTGGGATCCTCATCCTGTAAACCATCAAACTGAACAAACTGCTGTATCATATAAATTGTGTTAGGTTTTAGTTCGAAATTATTCGCAGCAATAGCAGGTCTAACTATATTAGACTCAGTTCCTATTAAAGAAGGTTTAGCATAGTCATTCATAGTACGTGGAGCAGGATTTTGATTAGCTGCAATTGCAGGAGGTAGCTGATTGCCTGGATTTTTGGCCATCTCTTCGGTTGGGGTTTGAGTATCGTATTCTCGTTCGTTCTTTGTGTAGCGTAAACTACGCCTTATTTCTCTTTGATTTTTACGAATTGTACGATCGATTTCTTCGTCAAAGAGTAATGGTCCTGACGGGTTTCTTCTAGTTATAAACTATAAAAACCTGCCAAGAGAGAAAAAGTAAATCAATAAATAATAAAATAAAATAAAATCCCAAGAAAAATAAATGGCTAAAGTAATAAAAATTTAGTGTTCCTAATATTTCAGTTCCCCAGCAACGGTGCCAAAAACTTGATCGCATGATTTGTAACAAGTAATAAATATTTATAATGAAGATCAAACCTAGACTAACTATTATCACGACGAAAAGGCAAGCGCACCTACCGAACAATAGTATAGTAATGGCAAGACCGGGATATCGTACCCAAGGGAACCAAAAGTACTAGTAATAACTATCTTTTTATTATCTAGCCTAAGAATAAAAGGGTTTGTTTTAATTAACTAATTATTTAAACTAAGAACGCATAGAGAAAAGAATTGGGGAATTGCTTTTGGGAAAATTGATCGATCTGAGACAATACCTAAGGAAAAATCCACCTAAACTGTACTTGTTATTCTAGCTCCGAATCAGACGATTTATTCATTCAACTAGAGATCCCTAAGTTATGTTATTATCCCTATTCAAGACTAATAATGTCTAATCCCTAGATTGAATAACCGAGACTTTCTCTAATTAACACTCTAGGGTTGTATTAACTCGATCTAAGGATCCCTTTATTAGGTTTCACCCTAATCCGACAAAATCTTGTCACCCTATTTCTAGTTGCACAATCAACTCCGCTTAATTATGGCAAATGTACTCTTAGACAGGGTCTATTCTTCCTCTGAATAAGAGCGTGTCTTGAATCAGTATCCTGGGATATCAAAGCAAGAATAAGAACACATAATTAAGAACAAGTTAAATATTTAACATACGATTCAGAAAATAACAACAAGATTCGTCTTAGGTTTCATTCCCCTTAGGTATTTAGGGGATTTAGTTTATAACTAAATAAGGAAACACCTCAGAAGAATAAAGAATACAAAACATAAAGAAAACCCAAAACTCATGAAGGGGAATTGAGGAGAGATCTTCAGTTTTGATGATGAATCCAGCTTCTAAGATGGATCAATCGGCTTCCTTGGGGTAATTCCTTACCCCTCTTCTCCGTCTCCTTCTTTCTCCTCCTCTAGTGCGTATTTATAGGCTTTGGAATGCCTAGAAACCCTCCAAAGTGGCCTTTTTCGAATTGGACTTAACTTAGGCTCAGTAGGGACACGCTCGTGTGACACGACCGTGTGACGTGATTGCTAGGTCGTGTTCGATCCGTTAAATTGCACACAGCCGTGTGGGTCAATGGCCAGGCCGTGTGAATCGTGAAAGCCTTGGTCGACACCCTCAAAAGACACGGGCATGTGAGCTGTCCGTGTGGCAAGGCTTAGGCCATGTCATCTTTTTGATTTGGTCTGTTTTGTCCCTTTTTGGCTCGTTTTTGGCTCCTTTTGACTCTTGGTGCTCTCCTGAGTACAAAACATGAAATTAAAGGATTAGGAGCATCGAATTCACCAATTCTAATGAGAAATCATCTATAAAATGCATTAAACATGAGGTAAAAATATGTATAATTTACAGTTTATCAGTGATCGTTCCTCAACGGTTTCAGAAGGTAGGACTTCGGTTGTTCGAATGAGGGTAAGTGATTGTAGATCAATTTATAAGTATCACAATTGGGGATTGTTTTAATTGGATTCTTTAGGCTATTAATCCGTGCTTCTTGGTCACTCTTAGGTTTCTGAGTGCTCGAGGACTGTATTTACATCAATCGATACCAGGTGTGTACCTAAAACGCAGAAAACGGAGCTCAGTAAAAAGTTGAAAAAGCTCACTGTCGACGCCACACAGGCGTGTGGTCGCTCGTGTGGTAGGTCGTGTGATAGAACACGTGCGTGTAATCGATGAGCCAAATCGTATGCACTAGACACGACAATGTGATTGCCAAATAGGCCGTGTGCGAGACACGTGCTCGACCAATTTCGGCCGTATGGGCCACATGGGCGTATGGAATTTTGGGCTAGGCCGTGTGATCCACACGGCCAAGGCTAATTTGGGTCATGTGGGCTACACAGGTAGATCACTTGTGCGTGTGAGCCCAATTTACTGATTTGTTTACCAACGTTGCACTGGTCGCCCAAGACGATTGTGAACCTACTCCGGGGTCGGTAGGCATTGCCTTGATCCCTAACTAACTGAACGATATATGTATGACTCTTTACTGAGCATGAATATAGTATGGTACTGATTATATGCATGTAATTATGTGATAGCATGCCATGGCTATATGTTGCATTGCATGGGGTTGGGATGATATATGTGATAACCCAAATTAAGGCCTAATCAGAATAGTGGTTTCGAGACCATAAAATTCGAGATAGAAATAATTATTTTATGATTGTTTTGAGGTCTATGATATGATTGTATAATTGTGTGAAAATTTCGTGAAGAAATTTTATGCATAAAGTGCTTAATTTGAAGTTAGGGACTAAATTGAATAAGTTGCAAAACTTGGATTCTAGAAGTTTCTAGTATGAAATTTCTTTGAAATATTAATTAGGAGGTATTAAATAACAATTTGACCAATTTCTAAGTTTATGGACAAAAATTGGACATGGATGGAATTTTTGATAGTTTAGTAAGGAAGGGCATTTTGGTCATTTGGATATTAAATGAAATAAAATGGGAAAAATAACACAAAAATGACCATCTTCTCCATAAGTTGCTGCTGAATTTTGCTCTCCACCATAGCTAGGGTTTCAACACTTTTAAGCCTTGATTGTAAGTGATTTCTATGCCCGTTTTTAATGTTCTTTACATTTTTGAAATCCTCGTAGCTCGGTTTACCTATTTCTACCAATATTTTGAGCTAGGGTTTATATTTAAAATTTTACCCATGGATGATATGTATGAATTTTGATGTTTTATGGTAGAATATGAAGTTTGATATTGTGTTAAACAACTTTTGCCAAGTGATTTTTCGTAAAAACGAGTAAAATGACATAATCGGTAAAAATACCTAATATTCATAAGTACATGTTAGAGTGTGAATTTGATGTTGCTATAGAAGGGAAAAATGATCAGCATGTCATAAAACATAAGAAAATAGGATGAGGTTTAATTTACGAGCCTTGGGGCAAAAGTGTAAATATGTGAAAGTTTAGGGGCAAAATAGTAATTTTTCCAAAGTTCGTACTAGGGGCTGTTTTGATGAATGTTTGTATTAAATAAATTAATTTGGTATTATAAATCAAGAGAAAAGAGATTCGATTCGAGATCGGGGGAAAAATAAAGTTTACGAGGAATAGGCTTGACTATTCTCATTTTGTATCGAGGTAAGTTCATATGTAAATATTGTAATATAACCGTTATTTTAAATCATTTAATGCTATTTATACGATATTATGATTGTTATCATGCAATTCTATGCTTTGTGGTCATTGTTGGACAGCATGCAAAAATTTTATGAATTATATGAAAAATGTGAAAAACTACCGAAGTATCGCCATTGGTATTCCAAGGAGAATGGTAAAGGAGTACAAACGAGGAAAGTCCCGTTGAACCTTAGGAATAGATTCATATATTTAGGCATCCAAACTTGTTGAGTTGAGTCCGATTTTAGTTTTGGATGCGAGCATCCGAACTGGTTGAGTTGAGTCCGAGTTCACTTATGGTTGCGAATGTCTGAACTCGTTGAGTTGAGTCCGAGTTCGTGAAATGTAACTAGGCATCCGAACTCGTTGATTTGAGTCCGAGTTCACTTATGGATGCGAACGCCCGAGCTTATTGAGTTGAGTCCGAGTTCGCTTATGGGGGTTACATGGTAGCTTGGCTACATATGTGGCACTCATGTGCAAGCTTTCCATGTATCCGAGTTATATTCTGATGTGTTCAACGGGTAAAATTCTAGTGAAATGGAAGAATACTTAAGATGCAAGTGACATATTGGTAAGTGTTATGGAGTGGGCACTTTGGACAGGTATGTACTTAACCCTCGGGTTGAGACTTGATACGACAACAATAATATGGTAAGATGATGAATGATGAATAGAAATGTGATACATGTTTTGGTGATATTATGCTAATGTTGGTTGGTATAATTGCTTTGTTAAGTTATTTGTTATTTGCATGTGGACTTACTAAGCATCTATTCTTACTCCCTCATTTTCATTCTTTGTAGTTTTGAGAAATCAATTTGGAGATCGGGAAGGTCGGAGGCACGCTCACACTATCACTGGACAATCGCGGTATAATGACTTGAAATTTTTGGAAATATGGCATGTATAGCATTCCAATCATTTTGTGTGTATAATCTTACGATATGGCCATTGATGGAATGAAATATTTGAGAATGATTAGCTATTGGAATGGCTAATCAAGTTTATATATGATAACATGTATGCTTTATGTCTTAACTAAACCATGAAAATCCTTGGAAAGGTAAATTTTGCCACAAAACAGAATCAGACAGCAGCAGTGATGTGAATTTGAAAAATCACTAAAAATAGTAGAAATGAAATTAAATGATGAATAAGTTATGGAATCAAATCTTGATGAGTATATCTTCATATGGAAGAAACGAAACAGGTAACTAAGTTATATTTTATGAGATATTTAAATTTTTGTAGAACAGGGTCAGAGCGATCTCTGAATCCCCTGTTCTGACTTTAAAAATTCACCATAAATTGTACAAAAATAATTAGGAGTTTTAAATTACATTTATAAGATTCTTATTAGTATAGTTTTATGAGAAACAAACGGCGTAGTCATTGAAACTTTGTACAGGGAGATATCTGATTCGCAATACATAGGGGTCAGAGTAGCCAAACCTTGAAACAGAGGAGACTTTAACTAATAAACTGTACTAATTGGCCCAACCAAAAATTATAAAAAAATTTTTAAGTAGATATATGAGTCTAGTTTCAAGAAAAATTTACGAATTGGATTTTGAGTTTTGTAACTTGAGATATGAATTTTTTAGCGACTGTGGCGCAGTTAGCCAGCTTGTTTGGAAATTCTAAAATAAATTGTTTGAGCTGCTTAATTAATGAATTAAGTCCGTTAACACCTCGTGCTCGACTCCGGCGACGGTCTCGGGTACGAGGGCGTTACAATATATGAGGAAGAAGTGTACTGAAAGGCTTTAAGCCTAATATACTGGAAGCTCAGCTTCAAATTACTATCTAGTACCACTTTCGGTACTATTATGGAGTGTAGGGATTGGTGGGTTGATTATATCCCCACATGGAGTGTAGGGTTGGACGAAGACGGTGTGTAGAGGCTGGCTGGGTAGGATATTTGTAACTACATATCTATTACTGCTACTGTACTGTGATGGGCTAAGGCCCTACTACATGACTAATTCTGTATTGAGGCAGGCTAAGGCCCCATGCTGGACTGATACCGATATCGTAAAAGTGCTTAGGCCCAGACAGTGTTGTCTATATATAAATGCATGGGGATCACACACTGAATTTATGAAAACTCACCCTTCTGTTTGATCTATACAAGTGACCCCAAGACTTAGAAGGGTGTAGTAGCGGAGGACTCAGCGGTGGCCACACGACCTCTTTTAAACTGTTTATTGCATATTTATGATTTTAAGTTAATTGGATATTTTACTGTCATTATGGCCTCTACAGATTCTTGGTTTAAAATTTGGATTTTATACGACTTTCTATTTTATAACTGCTAGTAGTAGGTAAAACTAAGGTTTCCAAATTTAGATAGACGTTTTCTCAAAATTCCACACATACGCAAACTGCTTTAAAGGCTTCCGCAAAGTACAATGTTTTGGAAATAAATAATGATTTGTAAAGTAATTAATTGAAAAGTATAATGTGTTGAAAATGAATAATGTTTTGGAACAAATGACATTATTTAGAGGTAATATAGGATAATGAATGGTTGTTAAATGGAGGAGTTGTTTTAGCACCGTAATGTTTTCTAAGGCACTATCATGTGACATCACCAGATTCAGCCATAACGTCTAGGCCGGGTTTGGGGTGTTACAAAATTGTTCGTAATAGCATGAACATGAGTTTAGTAATTTTAAGTTAAAAGAATGTAATTGATCTAACACATTTATGTCATCTTGATTTAAACCTATCTTTTAGAAATTGTGCATTGAATTATTTTACTTTTTATTTACTTAGTTAAATTAGTTTTAGTTTTTAGATCACTTCTTCAAATCTACTATTTTTTTCACCACCAACTTGTTTTATTTTACATTTCATAAATATTTTCTTGCACAGTCCCTGTGGGTACGATAACTCGATATTTACTTGTCACTTTATTACTTTGTCATCCAAAAACATTTAGGTAGTGTTTGGATTTGGGTGTATTGCTTGTAATTACACAATGGTGGCATGTTTAGCACCTCAATAACACTTACCAATTCTTCGGGGAGGGTGAGAATTGGAGTAATTAAGCAGGTAATTGCACCCAAATCCAATTTTAATAAATCATTTTTATAGAAATTATTAAAATTATATTATAAGCATTAAAACATATGAGTGCTTGAGATGGTTATGGTAAAAAATTCTTATATTATAAATCCTAAAAAATTATATTATAAAAATAATTTGTTTATTTTATAAAGTTATAACAAAATTTATATTATTTAAATACTAAAAAAATTCTAAAGTTAAGCAAAAACTTTATTATAAAAAATAATTTACATGTTATAAAAGTGTTATAATATATATGAACATAACTTATTTATGTACTCATGTTATATATTATAAAAATAATATGCTTATTCATAAAAAAATGTTATATTTTTTTATCATAATTTATTTATAATAAAGTTATGGTAAAAATTTTTATTATTTATAATAAGTGCTATGAAAGTTATTAGACAATTTATAAAACCTTTTTATAAACGTTATATGTGTTATAAATTATCTTATTTTTTACTTAATTTATGTATTATAAAAAGAGATATAATTTAGTATAAGTCTTTCTTCAAATTAAATTTATATAAGTTTTTATAATTAAAGTTACAAACTATTTGGACTGTAAACCCAAATATTATAAGTTTTATGCTAATTATGCAAATACAAAAAGTTTTCTTATACCATATCATGGGGTATGACACCATTTGAGAGAATTGTACTAGATACAAGCACTATAAACAACTTGCAAACTTTTGAATTTGAGACATTAGCTTCAAAATGTCGTTGAGAAGACATTTGTTGTTCTAAATTTTTTTCCTATATTAATATCAACTTAGTATAGCATAAAAAGTAAGGTTGGATTGTACTAGCATATTGCATATTTCTTAACTTTAATCATAGGTGTAATTGAGATTATTCATACTTTCAAAAGTATATGGAAGAAGGAGATATTGATAATGTTAATGATGCATATTCAAATTTAGATGATGATGAACTTCGTCAATAACCAACAAATGATGGTAAGGAGTATATGTTAGATATTTGTTAGCTTGATAACTCAATCAAAATACCCAAGAGGAGAGGTGAATTGGCCCTCTAAAAATTTAGTGGAAGCAAAGAAAGAAAATGGAACAATGAATGCAATAATTTAGAGTGGTTAGACCCCAATTTCCTACTCCACTACCTTAGCTTTTCATGTCACACCCCATGTAAATTTAGTTATCATTAATTCTTGAACAAGTAAGAGTTCTAGCCTAGTGGTTAAGAGCAAGCTAAGTTTCCCTTGTGACCCAAGTTTGATTCTCCCATATTTTGCTCCCATATTTTGCTTTACTTTCCCTTCTTACCCCTTTTTTCACTCCACATGTTCCTCCTTCTTTCCTTTACTTCCCCTTGTTTCACTCCTTACCTTTTTCTCTTCCCCTTTGACTCCCTTGCCATCCCATGTACCTAGACAAAGAAAGAATTTTTGTTTTTTTAGCTCTCTCTTCACTTTCTTTGGCCGCCACTTTTCCATTTTTAGCCACCATAGTCCCACCTTTGGCCACCATAACTACACCAAACCACCACCACTGCACCACCGTCCCTTCTCTCTTCCCCTCTCCTTGTTGTCGCCGCTCTATCATCAAACTTCTGTGACCACTGTCATCGCCCACTAATTTTCTTCTTTCTTTATCCTCTCTTTATCTATTTGGTCAAAACTAAATTTTAGCATCTATTCTTCTTTCTTTTTCTTAAATTTTCAAATAAATTATATACCCACTTTGTTCCTTATTTTGATTTTCCTTAGCCACCACTCCTCCATCTTACCAAATTTCCCGGTAAATCGTTAATCCTTTCGATCTAGTTTGATTTAGTGTAAGTAACTATTTATTCATCAACTCCCAATTCTTTCTTTTCTTTTCGTGAATCTAAAATATAGTCTAATATATGAATATTATGTTCTTGAAGGATCAAATCTGAATCATTTGGATTTTATCTAAGGAAAGTGAAACATTTGGACTTCCTTTCGAAAAGGGTATTTGGGTAAGTTTGTTATCCGATTCCATAAGAGACTATTTTTGGTTTATGGTTGAATCTAACAAGTGTAGATTTGGTGACGTACTGTTATCATTTGATTAGATCAAGCGAGATCTGACTAGATCTATATCACTGAAAGTGGAGGAGTAGTTTTGGTGTTAAGAGATCCTTATTCCGAGTGTGGGTTTACATCGTTGAAAGTGGAGGAGTAGTTTTGGTGTTAAGAGATCATTATTCCAGGTGTGGATTTAATCAAATGAAAATATGTATGACTATTTATTAAACGTGGTTATACGAAACATGGTTATTCGAATGCATTAAATATTCATGGTGATTGATAAATCCTTTAATAGGATTGTTTCCAAGTAACTGATTTTGATCTGTTAAATTTTTTATGTCATAAATATGTATGTATGACGTATTATGATTTGATGATATTCATGTAATATGTGTTATTGAAACATGTTGCAAATCTATTATTGAGATTGATGTCATGATAAATCATGCACACCATCATTGAAATTATAGTCATAATAAAGCATGTTTTTTTTATATTGGTACTTCTAAAAGCGTCTTTAAATGCACTCACTATATTGTTTTATTTTCGATTGCATGATAATTCATGCCTTTATTTTTGACACCAAACGCATGTTAAAATCATGCCCAATGATTCTGCCTCTGACTATATGTTTTGGTCATGCTTATTGTATTGTTCTGATATTGATTAAAACATGTAACATGTCATATTGCATTGGGTTGGAACGTTTATTTAAGGAGAAATATATGGCAGCTTGTTTGCAATTCTGCTAGTTTATCTGTAATTTTAGTGGCTTGTCCTCAAATTGGTGTGTTATTGGTAGGATGAATTTTGAGAAACTCTTATATTGATGTGTAGTAGAGTTGAGTAGGAATATTCTGAAAATTTAACATTTACATCATCATGCATGACATAAATTGTGAATTCTATACGTTTATAATGTTCTATATATTTTTCTGGCTTGAGTTTTATATTTACTGTTATTATTGTATATTTGAAATAAAAATCACACTGAGGTTAGGAGTTAGACGCGACTGTCAGAGGAGTTCTCGAATGATTTTTATTTTATATACTTTAAACTTTATTATACGATTATTTTTGGGACTATATTAATTTTCGTATGAGGTATAACTAGAGGTGCTCATGGTTCAGGTTGGGCTGGGTTCGAGCCGGGCCCAACCAAAAATTAAGTGTGTTTGTTAGGCCTAGGCCTAGCCTGGATAAAAATGCTAAAACCCAAGCCCAACTTGGGCCCGGTCGTATTGATTTTTTATATTATTTTCATATAATTTTTAAATATATATAATACATCAAAAATATTAAAAACATTAAAACAAATATTTCCCAATAAATTGAAAATAAAATTTTACAAAATATGTATACTTAAATAACACTAAGATAGATGTAACTTAACAAGCAAATGCCTCTAAAATAATAACAAAATTAACACTAAAATAAGTGTTGTACAATATCTAAACAATAATAACAAAATAGTAGTAACATAATAGTGAAATGGTAGCGAAAACAATAAGAAACTAGCACAAAAACAACAAAAAAAATGACATATCTTTTTTGTCCTTTTGTGAATCAGGGCTGGGTCAGGCTTGGGTAAAAAATTCCTTACCCGAAGGGGCTAGCCTGTTTCTCAAACGGGCCTTTTTTTGCCTAATCCCACTTTCAGGCCCATATTTTTGTCAAAATCCTCCCACTTTTCAGGCAAGCCTTCGGGCCGGGCCAGGTGACACGACCCATGAGCAGGTTTAGCTGTGACATGAGACTTTATATTTGGGGATTTTTATTTTATTTTTACATGATTTGAAGTTTTAAACTACTCACTGATGTTTTATTGAAATAGCATGAAAAAAATGATTTTTTAACAAAAATATGATATTAATACGATTTTCCACTGCAATATTTAAAAGTTTGTTTTTAACAAAATATAACTTAGCTTTTTCGAAATAATTAATCTTTACAAGAAAAACTCTAAATACGCTTGATGATTTTGAAATTAATATAATTTTTCTTGAAACAAAGCAAATAATCAGGATCACTGGTCTTAAATAAAAAGGAAATTGGTTTTAAAGATTGACTTAAAATATGAACGGTTTTTTGTGTCATTCTAATGGCCAATGTAATCTTCAAGATACGGCCATAATGTCTAGGCTGGGTTTGGGAGGTTACATTCCACAACTAAAGATTTTCCCAAATTCACTAGTTTGATCAACCTTTGAGGAAAATGTTGAACCTTACAACTCTCTTAAGATTTCGGTAATCTTAAGGCACAAACCCTCTCAAAGGGAAACAAATAAGCAAACAAAGAAATAATCCTTACAAGGTCAGTGTGTTTTCCAACTAAGCACAAAGACAAAGAAAAACACTTAAGTTGATAGAAAAAAAATGAAAGCTCACAAGTGTATGTACAATAAATATGAAGAATTAAGATCTAAGGTTGATAGAATGACACTTTAAGCTTCTTCTTTTTTTCTCTCTTGTTATTGTTGAACCTTTGGAAGCTAGTATTTATAGTTCCAAATTAATTTCCAATCGTTGTGGTTGATGTAATCCCAAGACTAACTAAAAATACAACAGGCAATTGCACGTATCGATAAATAGTATAGCTATGGCGAGTAGAGATATTGTATCCACGAGGATTAAAAGTACTAGTAATTACTGTTTTCCTTTATTTAGTTGACAAATTGGAGTGATTGGTTTAAACTAAAATTACTAAATTAATTTAACTAAAGAACTCAACAGAGAATAAATTAGGAAAATAATTAAATAATAACCAATAAGAGAAAATTATGAAAATAATTAAATAATAACCAATAAGAGAAACAATACCTAGGAAAGAATCCACCTATACTTCATCTACCATTATGAACTGAATTAAACGATTTATTCACTTGGTATCTTGATCCGTAGAAATCCCTAAATGATGCTAATATCTCTTTCAAGAGTAAGAGCAATTGACTCTAAAATGATTAATTAAAAAAATCTAATTAAAACCCCTCTTGTCACATCAACTCAATCTATGGATTCCTCTATTAGATTTGAATTTAATCCTATAGATTTATGTCATCTTATTTCTAGGATTGCATGCAACTCCACTCAATTATGTTAGATCTACTCTTAAATAGGGACTTTTCCTCCTCTGAGTTAAGCACATTAAACAGGAATTAATATCCTAGAAATATTAAAATAAGAGATAAACACATATAACTAAGAACAAGAATAAAGTATTTATCGCATAAGACAGAAATTAAATAATAGAATTCATCATAGGGTTCATCTCCCCTAGGTATTAGGAAATTAGTTCATAATTGTGAATAAAAACATCTTAAAGATAGAATAGCCACAAGAAATAAAGAAACTCATAAAAACTTCAAAAGAAATTAAAAGGAGGTCTTCAGTCTTGATGGAAATCTACTTCAGAGTTGGCTCCAATGGTGTTCTTCGAGTTGTTTTTTTCAATATTCTTTGATCGTCTCCTCTTCTCTTCTTTTATTTGGTATTTATAGACCTTAGAATGCCTTGAAAGCCTAAAAATTGAGTTTTTTTCGCATGTTTGGGATGCGAAACGCGAAATCGACGTGGTTTGGCAAAAGTCCGTATGTCCATCCTATGTGGCTTACACGACCATGTGTCCAGCCGGTGTGGGAAGGCCCAGCCCGTGTGGCTCCTGAAATCTACTCTATTTGTCTGATTGTCGCTCATTTTACTCCTAAATTCTCTCCTAAGTATAGAGACATGAATTCAAAGGATTAAGAGCATAAAATTCACCAATTTGCATAAACAATCATCCAAAAATGCATTAAGAACGAGATTAAAATATGTTACTTTTATCACTTATCAAATATCCCCACACTTACGCGTTTGCTTGTCCTCAAGAAAAATCCTCAACTCATATTGAAGTTAATCTTTCTCAAGTTGTTATTCTCATCAATAATGTCTCAAAATAATTCGGAAAAAATTATTTATTAGCAATTCAACTAAAAGGGCACAAAGATTCAAACAATCCAAGCCAAAAATTTTAAAGCACGAAAACATAGGTGTCTCCCCTTATTTGAGTAATTACCTTTAATTAAAAATAAAAAATAATTGACATCCTCACTAAAGATTCACTCAAAGTGTTTAAGGTTCAAGAAAAATGCACTCAACAGTCGAACAAGAAATGTCATTTGTAATAGCCCATTTCTCTGAAGTGTCAGAACAGTGGTTTCGGGGCCACAAATCCGATGTGTTAGTCTGGAAATATTATGATTTAATATTTACGAATATTATATGGTGCATTGATAAGAACTTGATTTAATGATTTGTGCTAAATAGAAGAACAATTAAGTTTAAGTGGTAAGACCCTAAAGTCAAGTGGGTTTAGAAAATAAGGCATCGAGACCTCACTTCTATAAACCAAGTGTTATTAAGGTTGTATTAAAGTTTCGTTAAGAAATTTTAATGTTCGGATAGTTAATTAATTGAAAAGGACTAAATTATAAAAGCTACAAAAGTTAAATTTTATTAGCTAAATGAGTTAAATAGAATTATTGAAGGGAATTAAATGGAAATATTTCCATATTCATTTATGATTGATGATGAATAAGTGGTTTTATTTGTTTAAATTACAGTTTATAATTAGAATAACATTAAATTAATAAATAAAACATAAAAATAAGAAAAGAAAAATTCCATCCTTTTTCATTCTTCTTTCCCACCGAATGAGCCACTATGGAAGGAAAGCTTGGAAGCTTCAAATGCTTTAAACATTCAACCTTCTTGCATGGTACAAAATCTAAACCCGTCTTTAGTAATTTTTTATGTTTTTGAGATCATTGCAACTAGGTCCAACTAGCTGTACCTTCATTTTTTAAGTTGTTAAAGATTTTGAATGTTGCCATTGATGAATATTTGTGATTTTAGATGTTAATTGATGAAATTGGGGCATTAGTTGTGATTTATAAGTATTTTGTTAAGTTATTTTGATGAATTTAACGATTAGGGATTAAATTGTTGAAATAGTAAAAATTGTAGCAGCCCGATTTTAGCTAAATCAGAATAGTGGTTTTAGAACCACAAATCCGATGTTGAAAAATTATTTTAATATTATTTTTTTTGTTTACAGCATGTTATTTGATATGTGTGCGTGAACTAATTTTATCGTTTGAATAGTCAATTTGAGAAAAAGGACTAAATCGCGTAAAATGCAAAAGCGTAAAATGCAAAAGTTGCATTCTACTTGCTAAAGGTGTCAAATTGCTTTGGGTTTTTAATATGATGACCTTAAATGGTAATTAGACCATACTAAGTGTAAGTGAACATATATGGAAATTTCATGGAGACTTTAAATGGTTTTTCATTAAGGATAATATGGTAAATTAGTTAATAAGTTATAATTAATAAAACAAAAGCAAAATTTTTCTCATTATCTTTATCATCTAGCCGAATTTAAAGAATAAAAAGAAGTCATTTTTCTCATCTAGGGTTCGGTCACTTGGAAGTTAAATTGGTAAGTGCTTTGAGCTTGGTTTTTGATGATTTTTACGTTTTTTGAGATCGTTTCTTTGTGTTCTAGCTAGCTCGTACCTTATATTTTGAAATTGTTAAAGTTTTAACATATTTACATTGTTGAATGTTTGAGTAATTTGATGATTGATGATAGATTATGAAGGTTAATTGATAGATTAATCGTTTTTGTAAAGTGATTTTTGACAAAAATGTCAAAGAGGGGTCAAATTGAAAAATATACAAATTGAGTGGTTGAAATATGAAATAAATGAAATTTTTGGGCCGCTAGGGACTTATATGAAATTCGGCCAAGTATGGGTTGAGTGAAATTATGTGAATTTTGTGTCTTTATGAAATAGGGACTAAATTGTGAAAATGTGAAAGTTTAGGGGCTAATATGAAAATTTTCTCAAATACATGTTATGGACTAAATTGAAAGAATATGTGATTGAATAAGTTAATTTTGAATATATTTAGATCAAGAAAAGAGGAATCCGTAATTAGATTGGGGGAAAGGAAAGATTATCGAGTAATTGACTCATTTCGTTGTTTTCGTACTCAAGGTAAGTCGTATGTAATGAGCTCTATTATAATCGTATTTATATGTTTTTTTATTGTATAAATTGTAAATTTTAGACTATGAACTTGATTCGACAATGATTCGATAGTGATTTGAAATGACTTGACTATGATTTGGTATTGGAAATTCCCGATTGAACCTTAGGAATAGTCTAGGATAGTAGACATGTCATTATATTCGGGCCATGATATTGGCACTTCAGGTGCGAGTTATATCTTAATTTGACTAAGGGCCATGGTATAAGTATTTTGGAGATGAGTTACCTTGATTTGGCTACGAACAATGGTATAGGTACTCCGAGATAAGTTATCTTGATTTGGCTACAGGCCATGGTATAGGTACTTATCGATTAAGATCCTTAAATATCTAAATTCTATTCTGGATGGTTCAACGGGAAATTGAAAGATGTGGACTAGAATGAAATTGGTACGAGTTGGTACAGGTACGTACGTAAAATTTATAAACATTGAATCCATGAAATGGATGAATTCTTGGTAAGCTATTGAATGAATGATGAAATGGTTTAAGATTTAATGTATTTATATTATATTACATTTATGTTGATTGAATTGCGAATGAATGGTGAAGTGGCTCATTACGTTAATACAAACTTATTAAGCTGTGAAGCTTACTTTGTGTTATTTTTTTGTGTTTTATAGTGAATCAAGGCTAGCTCAGATCTGGGAGTCGTCGGGAACATCATCGCACTATCGAACATTTATTTTGTATTTTTGAGTTGTGTAAATATGGTATATGGCATGTATAAGCTACTTGTGGTATTTTGGTTGTGAATTTAGCCATGAGAGTTGGCTTGTAAATGATGTTCCTATTGATGTGTGTTTAGCTATTAGAAATGGCTTGTACATGTATATGTTTTGGTTGTATATAGCCTTGAGTGATGGCTTATTTTGGCATGGTTGGTATGAATATGGTTATGGTTTACAGTTGCAAATGGTTAATTGAATTGTGGAGTATTAATGCTTAAGAAATGCTTTGATGAAGTATGATTTTAGAAGTTGATTTGATAAGTATTTGATTAGATAAATGGTATTGAATTTATTATTGAATTTGGTTGAAATGGATTTAGTATGATTATGTATTGGTTGATGAATGTTGGTTGCGTATTTGTATCTTGAAATGGTACCAAATGAACTTATATAGGTATGTGCAAAGAGGGTGGCAAATTGGTCTTACAAATGGCCTATTTTTGTCCACACCGCTAGAGAGTGTATGACACGCGGTCAAGTTATACGGCCATGTGTCCCTTGGTGTTTATTTTAAAATGAAGTCAGTATGCTCCACGCAATCTTACACACGGGCGTGTGGCTGATCGTGTGGTACAAGCCAGTATACCTTCAAAATGGCACACGGCCTAGCACACGGGCGTGTGACCTGGCCGTATTGATAAGTTAGTATACCCTACAAATTTTGCACGGGCTAGACACATGGCCGTGTGGTTGGCCATGTGACCCAAGTCAGTATGTATGCCATTTTTCCACACGGCCTGAGACACGGGCGTGTCTGGAGCTATGTAAGGCACACGGCCTATTCACACAGACGTATGATCCCTGTATGAATGAAAAATTTCTAAATTTTTCCTAAATTTTCCTATGTTACCGGTTCAGTCTCAACCCACTTCTAAAGCATGTTCAAGGCCTCGTAGGCCTTTATACTGAAAAAAGTAATTGTGTTGAATGCTTTATGAGATTGTATGTTTTATGTTGTGAATTGATCGGTAATGTCTCGTAACCTTATTTTGATGACAGATACAGGTTAGGGGTGTTACATTTTATTGGTATCAGAGCTATGATTTAGTCGATTCTAAAACTAACGTAGCCTGTGAAAGTCTAGCTATACATGCCATATATATACTCTGCGATAGTATGATGATTTCTGACAACATAAATTGTGTTTTTGTATAGTAATGGATCCCGAACGTGCTATAGCGGATGATGTAGAGAGTAGTATACCAGCTCCCACTCAAGGGACCGCACACTGAATCTAGACCCGTGTCGAGTAGTTATGAAGGTGAGCTTAAAGAAGCCTTTTTCCAGATGATAAATGAATGGTTCACACAATATGTTCGGAAAATCTGGCTGTTCAACAACCCCCACCCCACCTACTCCTCAACAAATTCCTATTGTTTCTCAAGTTGTAGATCCGATACAGTTGAACAAGCCGCCAATGGATAAGATTAGTAAACATGGGGCTGAAGAGTTTCGAGATACTGTAGATGATGATGCTGAGAGAGCTAAGTTCTAGCTCGAAAATACAATTCGAGTATTTGATGAATTGTCTTGTACTCCTGAGGAATGTATTAAATATGTTGTATCTTTACTAAGAGACATTGCATATCAATGGTGGAACACGCTGATATCTGTGGTTCCGAGAGAAAGAGTGACCTGGGAATTCTTTCAGACAGAGTTCCAAAAGAAATATATAAGTTAGCGATTCATTGATCAAAAGCATAAAAACTTTGTAGAGTTAAAGCAAGGCCGTATGATGATCACTGAGTATGAAAGAGAGTTCATACAGTTAAGAAAGTATGCTCGGGAGTAAGTGTCTATTGAGGAGATTATGTCTAAAGGATTCATTGACGGGTTGAACGAAGATATAAAACTACTAGTCAGAATTTTAGAGTTGAAAGAATTTGTAGTTTTGGTTGAAAGGTCTTCTAAAGTCGAGGATCTCAGCAAAGAAAAGAGAAACATAGATTTTAAAGCTAGAGACTCGAGAAAAAGATCAATGAGTAAGCTGTATCAATCTTCAACAAAGAAATTCTGAGATTTGCATAGCCGATCTAATGCTTCAGTGGGATATCATAATAGAGATCCTGGAAATCAGTATGTGAATCCTAAAACTCAAGCTACTTCTGTTTCGAGTGTGGGCAGTGTTAGAAATAAGAAACCTGAGTGCCAACATTGTGGGAGACGACATTTTAGAGAATGTTTGACTAAGAGTAATAAAGCTTGTTTCAAATGTGGCTCATCGGATCATTTTATTAAAGATTGTCCTGAGATGGTGGAGAAAGATAGACCACAAAATGTGAGATCGAGTAACATGTCGAATAGAGGAAGACCATAAAGAAATGTTGGAAATGTGAATGCTAGTCAATGGGCAACAAAGGACTCCGCAGTGAGATCTGAGGCTAGAGCACCTGCCAGAGCCTATGCTATTCGCGCTCGCGAAGAAATGTCATCTCCAGATGTTATCACCAGTACTTCACTTTTTATGATACTAATGTGATTGCATTGATAGTTCCAGGATCAACTCATTCTTATATATGTATAAATTTAGGATCTAGTAAGACTTTGCCTATAGACCTATAGAGTCTACTGAATTTGTGATTAGAGTATCGAACCCCTTAGGCAAGTATGTGTTGGTTGACAAAGTTTGCAAGAATTATCCGTTAATGTATCGGGATTTTTGTTTTTTAGCTAATTTGATGTTGTTGTCGTTCGATGAATTTGAGTGATTTTGGGTATGGATTGGCTAATGATGAATAATGCTATAGTGGATTGTAGACGAAAGACAATTGAACTAAAATGTCAGAATAATGAGATTATTATAATTGAATCAGATGATTTGAATAGTCTGCCAACTGTGATATCGTCTATGTTAGCTCAGAGATTTGTGAGAAAGGAATGTAAAGCTTATCTTGCTTATGTACTTGATACGAAAGTGACAGAAATAAAGATTGAATTAGTACTAGTTGTCTACGAGTATCTAGATGTATTTCCTGAAAAGTTACCGAGTTTACCACCTATCAGAGAGGTTAAGTTTGGTATTGAATTAGCACCGGGTACAACACCGATATCAATAGCTCCATACAGAATGGCTCCGATAGAGTTAAAAGAATTGAAAGCTCAGTTGCAAGAATTGACAGATAAAAGTTTTGCTAGACTGAGTTTCTCTCCTTAGGGTGCACCGGTGTTATTTGTGAAAAAGAAAGATGGCACGATGAGAATATGTATAGATTATCAACAACTTAACAAAGTGACAATCAAGAATAAATACCCTTTGCCACGAATAGATGATTTGTTTAATCAGTTAAAAGGGGCAACGGTGTTTTTGAAAATTTATTGAGATCGAGTTATTACCAGTTACGAGTTAAAGATTCAAATGTGCTAAAAACTGCCTTTAGAACAAGTTACGGACACTATGAATTTCTTGTTATGCCTTTTGGACTAACGAATGCACCTGCGATTTTTATAGATTTGATGAACCAGATTTTCAGGCCGTATTTAGACGGATTCGTAGTTGTGTTTATTGATGACATTTTGATTTACTCTTGTATTGAATCTGAGCATGCCGAGCATTTGAGAATCGTGTTACAAACTTTGAGAGATAAATAGTTGTTTGCAATGTTCAGCAAATGTGAGTTTTGGCTACGGGAGGTCAGTTTTCTAGGACATAAAGTTTCAGCCATGGGTATCCGAGTTGACCCGAGCAAAATCTTTGCGATTATAGATTGGAAGCCTCTAAGGAACGTATCTAAAGTCCGTAATTTTCTGGGACTAGTTGGTCATTATAGACTGTTTGAGAAAGGTTTCTCAATGATTGCGACTCTGATGACACAGTTACTTCAAAAAAAATGTTAAATTTGAGTGGTCAGAAAAGTGTCAGCAGAGCTTCGAACAGTTGAGAGCATTATTGATAGAGGAACCAATGTTAGTTCAGCCTGAGTCGGGTAAAGAATTTATAGTTTTCAGTGATGCATCATTAAAAGACTTGTGTTCTATTTTGATGTAGGAAGGCAAAGTTGTAGCTTATGCCTCAAGACAGTTAAAGCCGCACGAAAACAATTATCCGACACACGATCTGTAATTAGCAGCGATAGTGTTCGCATTGAAAATTTGGCGTCATTACTTGTTTGGTGAGAAATTCCATATTTATACTAACCACAAAAGCTTGAAATATCTGATGACTCAAAAGAAATTAAATTTGCGATAGAGGAGATGGTTAGAATTATTAAAAGACTATGAATTAGTAATTGACTATCATCTGGGGAAAGTGAACGTAGTTGCTGATGGTTTGAGCCAAAAGTCCGTATTTGCTTCACGTGCTTTGAACACATAATTATCCTTGTCTGACGACAGTTCGATAGTAGCTGAGTTGAAAGCAAGACCATTATTTCTACAGCAGATTTGTGAGGCTTAAAATTTTGATAATGAAATGTAAGCAAAGCAAGCTCAATGTGAGTCGACTTCTGATTCTGAGTTTCGAATAGAGGCTGATGACTGTTTGATGTTTCGTGATAGAATATGTGTACCAAGAAATTTTGAGCTTATTCAAAAGATTCTAGATGAAGCACACAATAGTTGTTTATCAGTACATCCAGGAAGCACAAAAATGTATAATGATTTGAAACAGTTTTATTGGTGGCACGGTATGAAACTTGATATCTCAGAATTTGTTTCGAAATGTTTGATTTGTTAGTAAGTCAAAGCTGAGCATCAAGTGTCGTCAGGTTTATTATAGCCTATTATGATTCCTGAGTGGAAGTGGGATAGAGTATCAATAGATTTTGTATTGGGTTTTCCCTTATCTCCGAAAAAGAAAGATGCGATCTGGGTTGTTGTTGACAGATTGACAAAATCAGCTCATTTCATTCCAGTATGTACAGATTACTTACTTGATAGATTAGCAGAATTTTATATCTCAGAGATTGTTCGATTGCATGAAGTGCCACTATCTATTGTTTCGGATAGGGATCCGAGATTTACTTTGCGATTTTAGAAGAAATGACAAGAGGTTTTAGGTACAAAGCTGGATTTTAGCACTGCATTTCACCTTCAAACGGATGGTCAATCTGAGAGAGTTATTCAGACACTTAAGGATATGTTGTGATGTTGCATTCTTGAGTTTAAAGGTAGCTGGGAGAGATAACTACCGCTGATTGAATTTGCTTACAATAATAGCTTTCAAACAAGTATAAAGATGGCACCATACGAAGATCTATACGGTTGTAAATGTAAAACAGCGTTATATTGGACTGAGCTTAGTGAGAATAAGATTCACGGGGTTGATCTGGTTAGAGAAACAAAAGAGAAAGTGACAGTAATTTGTGATAGTTTGAAAGTGACGTCAAACCGATAGATATTTTACGCAAAGTTGAAACGGAAAGATATTGACTTCTAGATTGGGGATAAAGTGTAACAGCCCAATTTTAGCTAAATCGAAACAGTGTTTTTGGAACCAAAAATATGAGGTCGTAAAATCATTTTAATATTATTTTTGGTGTTTATAGCATGTGAATATATATGTGTGAAAATTTCATGTGCTAATTTTATCGTTTAAGTTTCATTTGAGAAAATGACTTAATCGCGAAAAATACAAAAGTAGCATGCTATGAGTTAAATGTGCTTAATTGCCATGGCTTATTAAAGTAGAAGTACTTAAGTTGTAATTAGACCATTGGGTGTTTAAATGGACATTTTTGGGCTTATAATAAGTGTTATAAGTTGTTATTATTATTAAAGGTTAATGTTGTAAATGATATATTAAACGATAAGTGTTGTTCATTTTTTTTTACTGTGTATAGTAAAGAAGAACATCATTTTAGGGTTGGTGATATTCGGCTACTTCATTTCTCAATTGTAAGTCCATTTTTGATCCGTTTTTGATGATTTCTAAGTTTTTGTGATCGTTGCTTTGAGTACTAGTTAGCCCGTACCCTAATTTCTGAATTTGTTGATGAATTTTTGAGTTAGCATTGATGAATGCTTGAGATTTTGGAGGATTTTTGATGAATTTTGAAAGCTTGATGATAGATATTAAAGTTTTGTTAAGTGATTTTTGACAAAAATGTTAAATAGGGAATGAATTGTGAAAAGTGTAAATTAAAGGGTTGAAATGTGAAATAAATGTGAAATATAGGCTATTAGGGACCTATAGAGAATCTGGCTAAGCATGGGTATTATTGAATTTTGTGAATTTTGTGTATTTATGAAATAGGGACTAAATTGAATAAATGTGTAACTTTAGGGGCCAAAGTGTAAAAAAGCCCAAATATGTGTTTGTGGATGAAATTGAATAATTTTGTGATTAAATGGATTAATTTTGAATGTATATAGATCAAGAACGAAAGAAAACAGATTTAGATCGGCGAAAATCAAAAGTTGACGAATAGTCGATCCAGTCCGTTTATCCCTAATACGAGGTAAGTTCATATAAAAATAAATGTCTTTAAATTGAATTATGTGTGTTTACTTGTCATTGAAATGTTATAAATTTGGAACGAGCAAATATGAGAAAGAAACAATAAAGTTTCGATATTCGGAAGTCATGTACGCCTTAGCAATAGTATAGGATACGAATGTCATGACATTAGGTTATCGAGATGTGATTACATGTAAGACCATGTCTGGGACATTGGCATTGTATTATGAATACATGTAAGACCATGTTTGGGACATTGGCATCATTATTCGATTTCATGTAAGACCCTATCGGGGACAGAGGCATCGATATATGATAACATGTAAGACCATATCTGGGCTATGGCATTGTACGAGTTTTATGTGATTCCGAGTATCCTTAACGATTCTGAATGGTTCAACGGGAAATGAAAAGTTTAGAAAGAATGTATTAATGAGTTAAACAACTCAGGTACAAATGAGATTCATACGAGAATCGTAAAGAGAAATGGTTGATGAAATTACAGGTGAATTTAAATATGTATTCATAAAGAAAGGTTTGTGTATCTATATGAGTTTACTTGTATTTGGCCTATTGATAGAAATGTTGTGATTCATGTGGTAGATTTATTTGTATATGGCTTACTAAGCTTTTAAAGCTTACTTTGTGTGTTCTTTCCATGTTTTATAGTTTATCAAAGCTAACTCAGACATCAGGGATCATTGGGGACCATTATCACACTATCGACTACTTGTTGGTACTTTTGGAGCTTTGTATATATGGTATATTGCATGTAAAGGCTGGTGTCATTTTGGTATGTTTTGAGTCATGATATTAGCCATGAGATTTGGCTTGTAAATGGTGTTCTGTATGGCCATTTGAACTGGCTTGATTTATCTGTTGTCAAGTGATTTATGCGATGTTTATAAGTTACCATGTGTTTTGGCATGTCTACCATCGTTGTTGTTATGGCTAAGTGGTTGCTCATTTGTTTAGTTATTAGTTGATATATTAATGCTTGAGAAATGGTATATTTTAGTATGATTTATAGATGATGAATTGGTATGTTTGAGAAGCATAATTTGGTTGATAGAAAGGTGAGAAAATTCATTTAGGAAATATGTAAGTTTTGATGATTTTGGTATATTGATTTGGTATGTTTTTGAATATGAAATTGAGTAGTTAAAATGGTTATGGATAGATGGCATGATATGTGAATAGAATAGTATGTTTTGGTTGCAAAAATATGTATTGAAATGGTACCATATGGGTTTCTTTGTGTGCATGAAAGACGGGTGGAAAATTGGCTTTACAAATGGCTTATTTTTGTCCACACAGGTAGAGACACAGGCGTGTGTCTCAATTGTGTGTGACACGCGGTCATGCTACACGGCCGTGTGTCCCCTAGGGTAACCCTTCAAATTAAAGTCAGTATACCCTACAGGTTTGGCACAGCCTAGACACACAGGCATGTCTACTGGTCGTGTGTGGCACACGGGCTGGCACATGGGCATGTGGCCGGCTGTAAGGCCAAGTCAGTAACCTCCCTAGTTTTCCCATAGCCATGGCACACGACGTGTCCTCGACCGTGTGGCACAACTCAGTATGTATGCCCTATTTTCACACGGCCTGTGACACAAGCGTGTCTGGTGACCGTGTGAGGCACACGTCACACGGGCGTGTGACCATTAAAAGTTTAAAAATTTTATAAGTTTCTCAAAGTTTTCAAATGTTATCGGTTTAGTCCCGAACCACTTCTAAGCATGTTTTAAATTCTCATAGGACCTTATAAGGGACAAAGTGATTGAGATGAATGGGTTTTTAGTGATGATTGTACAAATGTATGACTTATGTTGTGGTTGATCGGTAATGCCTTGTAAACCTATTCTAGTGACGGATACGGGTTAGGGATGTTACATAAAGTTTTATTAAAAGTGTTACCGTGGAAAAAGATATTACGGTTCGGTTGGAAAGGGAAATTGAGTCCGCGATTCATCGGACCTTACGAAGTTATAGAGCGAATTGGACCAGTGGCATAGTTGTTATCCTTACCATTTGAGTTAGAAAAGATACATAATGTATTTCATGTATCGATGCTTCGATGATACTGATCCGACCCTTCACATATCATTTCCCCGAGTGAGGTCGAAATTCAGTCTGATATGTCATATGTTGAAGAACCGATTTGAATATTACCTAGCGAGATCAAAGAGCTGAGAAATAAGAGAATAGCACTAGTGAAAGTATTGTGGCATCAACACGGAGTTGAAGAAGCTACATGGAAACCCGAGGATGCCATGAGAGAGCAATATCTGAACCTATTCACTGGTAAGATTTTTAGGGACGAAAATCCCTATAGGGGAGAGTTGTAATAGCCCGATTTTAGTTAAATCGGAATAGTGGTTTTAGAACCACAAATCCAATGTCAGAAAATTATTTTAATATTATTTTTGGTGTTTACAGAATGTTATTTGATATGTGTGCATGAACTAATTTTATCGTTTGAATAGTCAATTTGAGAAAAAGGAGTAAATCGTGTAAAATGCAAAAGTTTCATTCTACTTGCTAAAGGTGTCAAATTGCTTTGGATTTTTAATATGGTGGCCTTAAATGGTAATTAGACCATAAAAAGTGTAAGTGGACATATATGGACATTTAATGGAGATTTTAAATGGTTTTTCATTAAGGATAATATGGTAAATTAGTTAATAAGTTATAATTAATAAAAAAAAGCAAAATTTTTCTCATTATCTTCATCATTTAACCTAATTTAAAGAAGAAAAAGAAGTCATTTTTCTCATCTAGGGTTCGGTCACTTGGAAGTTAAGTTGGTAAGTGTTTTGAGCACAGTTTTTGATGATTTTTACGTTTTTGATATCGTTGCTTTGTATTCTAGCTAGCCCGTACCTTATATTTTGAAATTGTTAAAGGTTTAACATATTGTCATTATTGAATGCTTGAGTAATTTGATGATTGATGATAGATTATGAAGGTTAATTGATAGATTAATAGTTTTTGTAAAGTGATTTTTTACAAAAATGTCAAATAGGGGTTAAATTGAAAAATATGCAAATTGAGTGGTTGAAATGTGAAATAAATGAAATTTTTGGGCTGCTAGGGACTTATATGCAATTCGGCCAAGTATGGGTTGAGTGAAATTATGTGAATTTTGTGTATTTATGAAATAGAGACTAAATTGTGAAAATGTGAAAGTTTAGGGGCTAATATGCAAATTTTCTTAAATGCGTGTTATGGACTAAATTGAAAGAATATGTGATTGAATAAGCTAATTTTGAATATGCTGAGACCAAGAAAAGATGAATCCGGAATTAGATCGGGGGAAAGGAAAGATTATCGACTAATTGACTCATTTTGCCGTTTTCATACTTGAGGTAAGTTCGTATGTAACGAGCTCTATTATAATCGTATTTATATGTTGTTTTATTGCATAAATTGTAAATTTTAGACTATGAACTTGATTCGACAATGATTCAACAGTGATTTGAAATGATTCGACTATGATTTGGTATTGGAAATTCCCAGTTAAACCTTAGGAATAGTCTAGGATATTAGACATGTCATTAAAGTTTTAAGTTGGCTTTGGGCCATGATATTGGCACTTCAGGTGCAGGTTATACATTGATTTGGCTACGGGTCATGGTATAAGTATTTTTAAGAGGAGTTACCTTGATTTGGCTGCGAGCCATGGTATAGGTACTCCGGGATAAGTTACCTTGATTTGGCTACAGGCCTTTGTATAGGAACTTATCAATTGAGATCCTTAAATATCTGAATTTTGTTTCGGATGGTTCAATAGAAAATTGAAAGATGTGGACTAGAATGAGATTGGTACGAGTTGGTACAGGTTCGTACGTAAAATTTATAAACATTGAATCCATTAAATGGATGAATTCTTGGTAAGCTATTGAATGGATGATGGAATGGTTTAAGATTTAATGTATTTATATTATATTTCATTTATATTGATTGAATTGCGAATGAATGGTGAAGTGGCTCATTACGTTAATACAAATTTATTAAGCTGTGAAGCTTACTTTGTGTTATTTTTCTATGTTTTATTGTGAATCAAGGCTAGCTCGGATCCAGGAGTCGTTGGGAACATCATCGCACTATCGAACATATATTTTGTACTTTTGAGTTGTATAAATATAGTATATGGCATGTATAGGCTACTTGTGGTATTTTGGTAGTGAATTTAGCCATGAGAGTTGGCTTGTAAATGATGTTAATATTGATGTGTGTTTAGCTATTAGAAATGGCTTGTACATGTATATGTTTTGGTTTTATATATATAGCCTTGAGTGATGGCTTATTTTGGCATGGTTGGTATGAATATGGTAATGGTTTATAGTTGAAAATGGTTAATTGAATTGTTGAGTATTAATACTTAAGAAATGCTTTAATGAAGTATGATTTTAGAAGTTGATTTGATAAGTATTTGATTAGGTAAATTGTATTGAATTGATTATTGAATTTGGTTGAAATGGATTTACTATGATTGTGTATTGGTTGATGACTGTTGTTTGCATATTTGTGTCTTGAAAATTGGTCTTGCAAATGGCCTATTTTTGTCCACACGGGTAGAGACAGGGGCGTGTGTCTCAGCCGTGTGTGATACACGGTCAGGTAATACAGCCATGTGTCCCCTGGTGTTGATTTTAAAATGAAGTCAGTATGCTCCACACGGTCTCACACATAGACGTGTGACTGGCCGTGTGGTACAAGTTAGTATACCCCCAAAATGGCACACGGCCTAGCACCTGGGCTTATGACTTGGCCGTGTTGATTAGTTAGTATACCCTACAATTTTAGCATGGGCTAGAGACACGGGTGTGTGGTTGGCCGTGTGACCCAAGTCAGTATATATGCCCTGTTTCCATACGGCCTGAGACAGGGGCGTGTCTAGAGCCGTGTGAGGCATACGGCCTATTCACATGGGCATGTGACCCCTGTATTAATGAAAAATTTCTAAGTTTTTCCTAAATTTTCGTATGTTATCGGTTTAGTCCCAACTCACTTCTAAAGCATGTTTAAGGTCTCGTAGGCCTTTATAAGGGACAAAGTAATTGTGTTGAATGGTTTATGAGATTTTATGTTTTATGTTGTGAATTGATTGGTAATGTCTCGTAACCCTATTCCGGCGACGGATACGGGTTAGGGGTGTTACAAAAATACAAGTACTTGGTGTGAAATTGTTACAAAAATAGGCTGAAATATAATCTATCAACATTTGGCTGATATGAATTTGCAATAAAAATGGTGAAATTGCATGTTTTAGGCTCAGGGACTAAATTGAATAAAAGTAAAATGTTGGGGGCAATTTTGTAAAAATGTCAAAAATGACTAAATTACGTAAAATAAATTTTTTTACTATATAAATTAATAAATTGAATGAAATTATTAATTTAGATCAAGATCGAGTGGAAAATCGAGGAGAATAAAAAATTAGCAAAAGTCCCTATACTTTAACGTTTTTGCAATCTAGCCAAGTAAGCTCGTAAGTTGATTAAATCAATTAATTATGGTTTTGATTGTTTAATACCTAATTTTTTTATATGAATTGAGTTTATTGGCTTGAACGAAAATGATTGAGACCATAATTGCAGGACACTATGGCACTATACAAGAAACAAGTAAGACCATGACTGAAAGACGTTATGGCATCACGATTCTATTGAGTGAGACCATGATTGATAGAATTTATGGCATCATGATTCTATCGAGTAAGACCATGACTGAAAGACATTATGGCATCACAATTCTATCGAGTAAGACCATGACTAAAAGGCATTATGGCATCACTATTCTAATGAGTAAGACCAAAGCTGAAAGACGTTATGGCATCACGAATCAAAGGAATAAGACCATGGTTGAAAGACACTATGATGACACGATGGAAAATGAATAAGACCATGGTTGAAAGAAACTATGGCATCAAGACGAGAATAAATAAGGCCATGGTTGAAAGATACCATGGCACACTTCGACCATTTGATATTTAGGTAACATGTTTCAAGTGAGGTATGTATCGTAAGTATGAATATGAGTTGAATGTTTGACTAGTATAGTCTGATAATGAATGTTAATGCCTTAGTGTAATTATATATTCTTATTATGTCTATAAATACATTAAATCATGATGTTGTGGTGCGTTTACAGAATTAAATGGTTACTTGATTATTTGCCTAATATTTGACGTTATTTCATTTGATTCAACGAGCATGAAAAGAGAAATAACGGTAAGTATTCAAATGACTTTTATCATGAAAATTATGAAAAGTAATGAGAAGGAAATGTTAAATGAAAGTATGTCTATGTTCATAGAATTGATAATCTCAAGTGAGGTTATTCATGTTTAGTGACTTATCTTATGTTATCCAAGTGATTATGAATTGATGCACTAACATGTGTTATTGATTATGCTTAGACTTGTGCCAATCTATTGGTTGGATTGTGTTATGTTAGTTTTAGTTATGCATTGAAATGGTAAGTGTCCAAATGGAAAGATGGCTCTGTTCTTGAAAGGGGTGGTAAGAATCAAAGTATGTAATTTCTTATGAAATGATTTATCATGTAGTTGATTCCAAAAAAGTTATTTTTAAATACACTAGCTTGTGGTTATGGTTGATGTTCATGTTCATGTCTTGTGTGTTATGCAGATGAAATGGGTGAGAATATATAACACCCCAAACCCGGCCTAGACGTTATGGTCGTATCTGGGATGTCACATGGAATGAAATTGAAATCGAACTTATCAAATTAAAATCGTTCCCATTTAATAGCCTTTATTTATACCTTCTTGTATTTCAAAACTATTTATCGTGTTAGTTAGATTTGTTAAATACATATTGTGTAGTGGAAGCTTTTAAAACTGTAATATTTGGTGAAAATCACTCACTTTTAGAAAAACATTGTGGTTTAGTAAAATTGAGTTTTGTTGTGGTTCAAAAGTTCATGAAAATAGTGAAAAATCCAAAATGAAAGCAAATAGTCCAAAAGTCCAAATTACATAAAAAAATACTCCCAAAATAATAGGAATTAAAAACCTTAAAAGGAATTAAAACTGTTCAACAACTTGTGGTCACCGTTGAGTCCTCCGCCATACTGAACCCTCTAAGTTTGGGGATTACCTATACAGATAAAATAGAAAGGGATGAGTTTACGTAAACTCAGTGTGTAATCCCCACAGATCATATGCATACAGTCAATCACAACAAACAGTCAAATACAATCTGGGCCTAAGCCCATCTCAATTTCAATAGCAGTTCGGGCCTTAGCCTATTTTAGTTTCAGTATCAGATTGCATTAGGACCTAAGCCCATCACAGTAACAGAATCAGTTATACATCAATTAGTAAACTAAATCCTACCCAACCAGCCTCTACACACCATCGTTGTCCATCCCTACACTCTATGTGGGGTTTAAAAGACCTATCCATCCCTACACTCCAAGTAGTACTGAATGCGGCACATAATCAGTAAATTGCAACTGAGCTGCCAGATAATAAGCTTAAGAGCCTTTTAGTACGCTTCCTCCAAATATCAACATCCCAACCCAATGCAATGTAACATAGAGTATATGACATGCTAATACATGAATTTCAGTTATACATACAGTTCAGTATTCATTCATATAATCATCATGTTCAGTACATACACTGTACATACAATTTACATATTTAAGGGTCTAAGTAGTGCTTACAGACCCTACAGTTGGTTCACAGTTGACTTGGGCGACCCGTACAACCTTAGAACACATTTCAGTTAAACAGGCTCATAGGCCCATGTAGCCTGCCTGTGTGGGTCCAAATGCCTGTATGGCCCATATGACCCAATTTGGCCTTGGCCGTGTGGATTACACGGACTGACCCAGAATCTCAGATGCCCATGTGGATTAACCGTGTGGATCCACACACTCATGTGGCCCAGATGACCTAAATCAGTCTAGCTCGTGTGTTGCACACGGCCTATCTGGCCATTACACGACAATGTCTTGCGCGCATAGCCTGGCCTCGTCGATCACACGACCATGTGGCATCGACAGTGGAGTTTTTGGCTTTCACTAAAACCCCATTTTCTGCATTTTTGGGTACACACCTAGTACTGTTCTGATGCAAAAGCACTCCCGAGACACCAACACCTTAAAAATAGAAACCCAACGCTCTATTAGCGATGATTTACGAATACCACGTACCTAAAATCGAGTAACGCTCAAAACTTACCACGCAAAGACGTCTACAACGAAGGTTAAATTGTTGCAATAGAAACCTCAAATTCACCACCTTTACCGATACAACCATTACAAAAATTCAGATTCCTACCATAACCGCTACGCTACAATTGCGAAATAGTATAGGAATCTTACCAAACCCACGCGAATAACTGTAGAACGAACAAAGGATTTTGAATGGATCAGAAAACAAAACTTACACCAGATAAAGAAAGGAACAAAAATAAAATCGACAGGAACTTTGCAGAGAGATAGAAACCGATGTTAATTCCAAGAGATGAGAGAAAGAAACTGATAAAAATTGAACAAGAATAAAATAAAAGATAAGTTATTAGAATCCCTTATTTTCCTCCCACTCATCCACTACTCCCCACTCCCTCAGAATTTTAGTTCAACCGAAATACCATCATATACCTGAGCAAAAATAATACCCTCACTTGCGTAGGGATTCGAACACAAGACCTTCAGCAAACTAACATTCAACTTAACCACCAGACCAGCAAGTTGATAAACCGTAATTTATACATATTTTTACTCCATGTTTAACACATTTTATGGATGATTTTTCCTTAGAATTGGTGAATTTGAAGCTCCTAATGCTTTAATTTCATGTTTTATACTTAGGTGAGAATAAGAGAGCGAAAGGAATGAGAAACAGGCCAAAAACGGAGAAAATGGGCCAACGTATGAAATCAACATGGCCTGGACTTCCTCACATGGGCAGATCACACGCCCGTGCCATTCTAACAGGCTCGAGCACGGCCGAAAGTAATCGCACATGGGCGTGTCACATGGGCGTGTCCCTATAGAGCCCAAGTTGAGTCCAATTCGAAAAAGGCTAATTTTGAGGGCTTTTAAGCATTCTAAAGCCTATAAATACGCCCTAAAGGAAGAAGAAAAGGGGATGCGGAGAAAAGGAGCCAGGAAACTGCTCAAGGGAAGCCGATTGATCCATCTTAGAAGCCGGATTCACCATCAAGACTAAAGATCTCCCCTCAATTTCCCTTCAGGAGTTTTGGGTTTTCTTTATGTTTTGTATTCATTATTCTTCTGAGATGTTTTCCTTTTTAGTTATGAACTAAATCCCCTAAATACCTAAGGGGAATGAAACCTATGATGAATCTTGTTATTATTTTCTGAATTGTATGATAAATATTTAACTTGTTCTTAATTATGTGTTCTTAATTCTTGTTTTGATATCCCAGGATACTGATTCAATATAAGCTCTTATTCAGAGGAGGAATAGACTCTGTTTAAGAGTACATTTGTCATAATTAAGCGGAGTTGATTGCGCGCCTAGGGATAGGGTGACAAGATTTTGCCGGATTAGGGTGAAACCTAATAAGGGGTTCCATAGATCGAGTTACTGCAACCCTAGGGTGTTAATTAGAGAAAAGTCTCAATTATTCAATCTAGGGATTATACGTTATTAGTCTTGAATAGGGAAAATAACATAACTTAGGGATCTCTACGAAACAACTTAAATGAATAAATCGTCCGATTCGGGGTAAGAATAACAAGTGAAGTCTAGGTGGATTCTTCATTAGGTATTGTCTTAATTCAATCATTTTTCCAAAAGTAATTGCCCAATTCTACTTTCTGTGAATTCTTAGTTTAGATAATTAGTTAGTTAAACAAAACCCCCTTATTCTTAGGCTAGATAATAAAAGACAGTCACTACTAGTACTTTTAGATCCTTTGGGTTCGACAATCCGGTCTTGCTAAAACTATACTACTGTTCGATAGGTACACTTGCCTGCATCGTGATAATAGTTAGTTTCAAGAACGATTCTGTATAAATATTTAAAACCTATCATCACGAAAATCATGATCAAGTTTTTGACACCGTTGCCAGGGAACTAAGATATTAGGAACACTCAATTTTTATTACTTTAGCCATTTATTTTTCTTGCAAGTTAATTTTATTTTATTTTTATTATTATTTATTAATTTACTTTTTCTTTCTCTTGGCAGGTTTTTATAGTTTATGACTAGAAGAAACCCGTCAAGACCACTACTTTTTGAAGAAGAAATCGGTCACACAGTTCACAGAAACCAAAGAGAAACAAGGCAAAGCTTAAAATACACAGAGAACGAGCAAAAGGATGATACTTCAACCACAACCGAGGAGATGGCTGAAAACCAAGAAAATCTGCTACCTCTTGCGATTACTGTTAATCAGAATCCTGCTCCGCGTACTATGTATGATTATGCTAAACCTACTTTAACAGGAACTGAGTCAAGTATCGTTAGGTCTGCTATTGCTGCAAATAATTTTGAACTAAAACCTAACACTATTCAAATGATACAGCAATTTGTTCAGTTTGATGGTTTGCAGGATGAGGATCCAAACACTCACTTGGCAAATTTCCTGGAATTCTTCGATACATTTAAAATTAATAGCGTTTCTGATGATGCCATTCATCTTCGGTTATTCCCTTTTTCATTGAGTAACAAAGCTAAACAGTGGTTGAACTCGTTACCACGAGGGTCAATTACTACTTGGGAACAAATGACCGAAAAATTTCTATTAAAATATTTTCCGCCGACTAAAACAGCCAAATTACGTAATGATATCTCTTTGTTTGTGTAGATGGACTTAGAAACTCTTTACGATGCATGGGAGAGATACAAGGACCTACTGCGAAGGTGTCTTCACCATGGACTACGTCTATGGTTGCAAGTTCAAACATTCTATAATGGTGTGAACCCCTCGACAAGGCAAATGATTGATGCAGCAGCCGGGGGAACCATCAACAACAAAACACCTGAAGAGGCTTACGAATTTATTAAAGAAATGTCACTGAATAACTATCAGTGGCAAGTCATGAGGACTAAGCCAACTAAAACAACAGGCGTTTATAACATCGATTCAGTTACTATGCTGTCAAACCAAGTAGAACTTTGAAATAAAAAGATTGATGGTTTACTTGGTTCTACTCAGGTACATCCAGTAATGAGGTGCGAGACGAATGGAGGAGGAGAATGAATAGAGTATCAACCCTTCAACCCTAGCATCGAGGAGGAACAAGTCCAATATATGGGTAACAATAACTCTAGATCCCAAAATAACCCATATAGTAACACTTATAATGCAGGTTGGAGGAACCATCTCAATTTCTCGTGGGGTGGTCATTGAAATCAAAGCCCACAACATCCTCTGGGTTATCAACAACCACACTATCAACAGGAAAAGAAACTGAACCTTGAAGAGATGCTGTCTAAATTTATCTAGGTGTCAAAAACCCGTTTCCAAAACACTGAGACAACACTTAAAAATCAACAAGTGTCGATCCAAGGGCTCGAAACTCAGATAAGCCAGCTTTCTAAACTAATCTCCGAACGACCACAAGGTAGCTTGCCAAGTAATACTGAACCCAACCCAAGGGAATAGCTCAACGCGATTAATGTTCAAGATGAAGAAGGATTCGTTGAGCCTGAGCCAGAACCTAAGCAAGAAACTGTGGTGAGCAGAGATCAAGGTGAAGTAGGTCATAATAAAAACACATCAGTGAATGTTGAATATAAATCTCATGTGCCATACCCTAAAGCGACAAGAAAAGACCGCTCAGATGAACATTTCGGTAAATTCCTTAAACTCTTAAAAAATTACCTATTAACTTACCATTTATTGAAGCTCTATCACAGATGCCAAACATAATGAAATTTTTAAAGGAGCTTTTAACAAATAAACGGAAGTTGGACGAGGCATTACATGTGGAGCTAAACGCAGTTTGCTCAGCTATTCTACAGAATAAACTACCCAACAAACTAAAAGATCCAGGGAGTTTTACGATTCCTTGCTTAATTTGTAGTTTAGATGTTAATAATGCATTAGCTGATTTAGGGGCTAGTATTAATGTCATGCCCTACAAAATGTTCAAAAAATTAGGTCTTGGGAAACCCAAATAGACTAGGATGAGCATTCTATTAACAGATAAAACTATAAGATTTCCTAGGGGTATTATTGAAGATGTGCTAGTTAAAATTGATAAATTTATATTTCCCGTTGACTTCATTGTTCTAGACATAGAGGAGGATAGCAACACTCTTTTGATTTTAGGATGGCCCTTTTTAGCAACTGCTAAAACGATTATTGATGTTGGCACAGGTGAGCTCACACTCCGTGTGGGAGACGAAACAATCACCATTCAAGCTCGCAATTCTGGTAACACATCAGAAATTGAAGGTGATCGTCTAAACCATTCTATTAAAACTGACAATATGGTGTAACCTATTCTGCAGGAAATAAGTCTGAAGGAAGTACATGAGCCATTCTCAAGCAGTAGCAGAGGACCTATTCAAGAATAATGAAGGCTACATATCAAGGAGCTAGATGAATGGCGGAAGCATAAACAGAGAACATACGATAAACCAAAACTACGCCAGAACGAGCTCAATACCTTCCCAAATCAACTTAAGGTTGGAGATAAAGCATTATTAGATGTCGCAGATCCTCACATTGACACTACCAAACTGAACGAAGAAATCCCTCTTACGGTATTTAGCATTTTCCCATTCGGTATAGTCGAGGTAAGTCATCCCAAGTTTGGCACTTTTAAGGTAAACAACACCCATCTAAAACCTTATTTTGATGAGAATGATAACAGGAATGAGGAGTATAAACTCCTCAAACCACCATGACCATTCAATGGAGAGGTAAGTTGAGCTTAGACTATAAATAAGCCCTTCTCGGGAGGCAACCCGAGCATTAACTATATTAACTTCTTTAAATTTTAGTGTTTAACACCTAACTTACTAACAGAGATCTTGAATACAGGTTTCCCACACAGACAAGGCCTATCCCACGGGCGTGCCTTAGGTCGTGTGGAAACAGGGAAAATATTTTTCCCAGCACGGGCTACGATAAATCGCCATGACCGTACGACATGGCCATGGGCGAACCTGCCAAAACAATATGGGCGTGCAACGCACCCGTGCCTTGAACCCATGGCCTAACCTGTCAAATTAACACAGCCATACGACACGTCCGTGCCAAGCAACCGTGGGCGAACCTGTTAAATTAACACGGGCGTGGGCCTACATACACGGGTGTGGGAGAAGTGAACGAAGCCAGACATGGTCGTGCGACACGGCCGTGTGCACCCACATGCCCAAGGGACACGGACGTGGACAAAATGTCAAACGTGCCCAAATTCAAAATTCGTGAGTCACAAGGGCAAAAATCAGGGAACACAGGCGTGTTTCCTAGCCGTGTGCCCCAAAATCTATAAATAGGCTACACTATTCATTGTCTTCTTCACCCAAAAACCCTAACCCTAGCCGCTGCAAGTCCACACGCCCTCCCTGCCACGCCCGTACGCTGCTTCCCACTCTATGTTTGACGCTCAATGTCTCTCCCTTATCATTTGTTTACTCCTTTCACTTCTATTTTACTTATTTCTAATGCTTATTATCAAAATAATCTTCATTTCTCTTGAACTATTTTTCATTTTGCTCATTATTCTATCATTTATTTGCATTCTTAGGTTAGTTATCATACATTTCATGTTAAATCGAGTTATTAGGCAAACCTCATACCCATGACATTACTATGCTCATTCTCATGCTATTACAATGCCAATGTCACGAAATTAGGCTATCAAATTGATTATTTTTGTTGAGTTTGCTTAGTATTGTAGTTTTGGCTAAAATAGTTAGTTTAAATTTATGACTTTTTCCTTTTTCAAATTCGTTTACCTACTATTATTATTCTTTATATTGTAGGTTTACAATGTCGTCTTCACGAGGAAAGAAGACCACTATCCCTGTTTCAAAGAAAAGGAAGGGAGCGTCATCTTCCTCGGGTCCTACCGCAGAAATTCGCCACCCTTCCTCCAATTCCCCTCGGGCCCCAAGAAGAACTTTTCCAAATACTCCGGGCCTGACCTTTAATTACGGGCTGCTGCATCGACTGGGCTGTAGTAGAACAAGTTCAGTTGGCTGATGCGATTCGGGCCCTCCTAACCACCGACCCTTGGGGGATTTTCTTTGGGATCATCGAGCCAACATATCTTGAGCTCACGATGGAACTATGCTCAACGTTTCATCTTCAGACCGTAATGATGAACTAAGATGATCCCGGCACGATCCAATTTTGCCTAGGCAGATTAGTCCGCCAGCTAAGCATCCCAGAATTCGGTACTGCACTGGGCTTATATACGGAAGATTTCAAGGAGGAGAATGACTTAGATGCTCTCAACCGCCACATCCATCATTCTCCTTGCTGGGACGCACTAGTACCGGGTTCAGCCACCTACAATCCTAGCCGCTCCAAGGCATCGGCTCTCCCTCCATCTCTGAGGTACCTACATGCCATTTTGGCTCACACGATAACAGGAAAGCGAGAGAGCACTGGCGTCGCCAACACTCACGACGCCTACTTTTTATGTTGTATGTCGCATGGGCACGTCATCGACATTACCTAGTTCATTACCCTTGCCATTCAACACCAGACGGAGCGGCATAGGAAGGGGTTCATCTCCATTGGCCCCTATGTTACTCAGTTGGCTCGACACTTCGGGCTCCTCAACACCGCGGCCTAGGAATCATCCTTGACCCTCATTGGCCAGATGTCTCCACAAGGCATCTCGAGCATGCTAAGCATGAGGATGCTCGAAAAGCACCGAAGAACCTACCCTCCTCAATATCGTCTCGCCTAATCTACCGAGGAGGAGGCCCCCGAGGACATTACTGATGATGTCCCCCCACAGCACGAGGACCCACCGTCTCAGCCACCACCGCCCTCTCGTCCAGTTCATGCGGCAGCTTCATATGCTGACATTTCTGAGTGCCTTACTCAATTCGAGCAGCAGTGTTTTCAACGATTTGACAACATTAATGCTACTCTACAGTAGATCTGTCAGCACCTCCACATCTCATCGCCACCCTCACCTCGTGAACCATCTAGCGATGAAGATGTTTAAAAACTTTCATTTATTATTTTATGTTTTTATTTTTATTTTATTTTAAGACTACTTTTTATTTTTCTTTCATCTTATTTTTATTAGGATATATAAATTTTATTTAACAATTTTGAATTCCGGCTATTTCCTACTGAGTAATCATTCTTCCTTATATACTTTCTAAAAGAGTTCCTGATGCTATCACAGTTATAAAAAGCTCCAAAGCTTACTATTACTCAGGGACTCGAAACTCCACTGGGAAAGGTTCTCTACGACTGCCATGTCCTACTCGACCATGACCATAACCAATTTCAGATATAATATTCTTTTGGCGCAGGACTTATGGACTAATAAACCTCTACCACTGCCGGAGTATCCTCCTCCACCCTCACACTGATTATTCTTCGAAACTCTAGTTCAATGAAATTCATTCATCACTCAAGAAGTTTCACTTTTCTCCCTTTCTTATTTTCACATTCTTTTCTACATATCTATCTTTGTAAATTGAGGACAATGTACATCTTAAGTGTGAGGAGGTATTCATTTCATTATCAGAAAAATCCCTAAAAGACTACCTTGTTCTCTTAAAAAGCTCTCATATCATATTTAGAATAAATTTTAATTGATTTATGATTTCGATTGATATATCTTGAATTAAAACATAGGCATTTATGCCTTGATTGTTTAAACTTTAAGACATTAGGGAATCAAGCATGATAAGTTGATTTTTAAGAATTTAAAATTTTAGGTTGTTTCCCCAAAGTTTAGGTATTACTTTGAGTTAGAATTCACAAGTTTTAAACATCAAAAAGCCATAATTCTTGTGAGATTTTTGAGTCTTTTGAGCATATATTAATTCTTTCATGCTCCCCTTTATTATTGCTTTGAGTGCGTCAGTATTGAACTGTTATTCTAGAACTTGCTTGATTATACATGTCAAGACCACACTATTTGATTTGATATGTCAAAATGAGAAAGGCACTTAGGATTAACCCACTTATGCCATGAAAAGCCTACCTCCACGATTAACCCTTAGTAAACCCCGTTGAGCTAACAAGCCATTTTTTGTATTAACCTTAATATTAACCCTTAACCCATTATTGTTGAAATCCCCTAAATTAATTTGATTCCTATTTTTGTCAAGATTTGAATTGAAATAGTTGCTTAACTATGTTTCATTCTATTTTGTAAGTTGACTTGTTCTTAAATATATATATATGTATACATATTGAGCTTAAGTATTTAAATTCCATATTCTGAGAAGAAGCTTTGTTATACGCAAGTGATGATTACATCTTTTTCTAGTTAAGTGATTTTCTCAATTCAATCTTGACTCTAACTGTTTCTTTCAACTTGTGACCACACCCCCTAACCAAAGACACGTTACAACCCTCTAAAGACCTTTTGGTTGATGTCTTATCTCAATTTATAGTGGTGGAGATTGGATTTTCATGCAAGCCTATAGTAATAACTTTTCATATTGAATGATGAGTGCTACTTTCATTATCCTTAAACATTTTGAGTGATTTGAGTGAATCTTTAGTGAGGATGTTAAACTTCGTGAGATTTTGAATTGAGGTAACCACTTAGATAAGGGGAGATGCCTCAGTTTTGCATGATTAAATACTCAACTTGGAATGTTTGAAACTTTGATGTTCTTTTAGTTGAATTCTCAATGTATGATTACCTGTGGATTATTTTGAGATATTTTCGATAGAGATTATAAGTTGAGAAGGATTTATTTTGATTATGAGTTGAGGATTTTTCTTGAGGACAAACAAATGCTTAAGTGTAGGGGTATTTGATAAACCGTAAGTTATACATATTTTTACCCCATGCTTAACACATTTTATGGATGATTTTTCCTTAGAATTGGTGAATTCGATGCTCCTAATGCTTTAATTTCATGTTTATACTTAGATGAGCATAGGAGTGTGAAAGGAACGAGAAACGGGCCAAAAATAGAGAAAATGGGCTAACATACGAAATCAACATGGCCGAAACTTCCTCACACGGGTAGACCACAAGGCTGTGTCAATTTGGAAAATCGAAGCATGACTCACGTGGGTAGAACACATGCCCGAGCAATTCTAACAGGCTCGAGCACGGCCTAAAGTAATCGCACACGAGCGTGTCACACGTGTAACACCCCAAACCCGGCCTGGCAGTTTGGCTCAAATCTGGCATGTCACATTGAAGTGTTTTTCGAAAACCATGTTTCCATTAAAAACCTTCTTAATAATAAAAAACTTATACCCTTTTTAAACCTTGTTAGAAAACCTCAGCTAAATAACATTCTTAAGAACTTTGTAAAAATCTTGGTAGTTGCGGAAGCTTAATTTAAAAACAATTGCGGATACGTGATGTTTTGAACAACAGTATTTGCTTTGGAAAATTGTGTTCTAATACTAGCAATTATAAAAACAATAAATAAAATTCCAAATTTGAAATCCAGAAAATTACAACGGTTTTACTACAACCCACATAAAAATATTTAAAAGTAATAATCAAAACTGTAACATAAACAGTATGTGTGGCTTCTTTCGAGCCCCTTGCAGCTCCGATCCGTCTAAGGCTGGAAATTACCTGAAAGGTTAAGAAATGGGGTGAGTTTACGAAAACTCAGTGTTAAATCCCCTACTATAAAAAAGGAATAGTCAGTCATATAAAAGAATTAAAAGTCTGGCCCCAGCCGTACTTACAGTTTCAGTATCAATTATGCCTTAGCCCATTATAACAGACAGCACCAGATGGGCCTTAGCCCATTACAGAATAAGAAACATTGTCAGAACTAGAATCAAAACGAGAATCAGAATCAGAATCAGGTGACAGAATCAGAATCAGAATCAGAATTAGGTGACAGAATTAGAATCAGTATCAGGTAACAGAATCAGAATCAGATTGTGAATGGAATCCCAACCCAATCCAGCCATATACACCCCCGTACCAACCTTACAACATGTGGGGAGACAACTCGACCCACCCATCTGCTACACACCACAGAATTTGTAGCATGGCTGCCAGAACAGATATTGTGACAGTGTCACCATATACAGATAATGTGGCAAAGCCACTTAATAGAATACGTGGCAAAAAGCCATCGGTAATTGCATTATGTTAGGCACATAACCATCAACTAGAGTAACATAACCGGCACACAGCCCTAGGTAAATGTGATCGACACAGAGTCGTCAATAACCATGTATTGGCACATAGCCTTAGGCAAATACGTTTGGTACACAGCCATAATCAGGTTGGCACAGAGCCATATGTAGATTGGCGCAAAGCCATAATCAGAATACTTGGCTTTAAGCCATTGGTAGTCGTATCATGTTAGGCACATAGCCATCAGCAACGGTAATATAGTTGGCACACAGCCTCGGGTAAATATGATCGACACAGAGTTATCAATAATCATATATTGGGCTTAAAAGCCACCGGTGGATCCACAGTCGTCAAGCAACCATGCGATCCTAACAGATCAGATCTTCCTCCGTACAAAATCCCAACCCATGCAACATGTCATGTATGCAGAATGTCATGCCCATATTTGAATCAAACAATCACAGTCAAGTCATTCATATCACCAACATATATTCACAATCAAATCCGTCAACCACACAGTCCAAGTCAGTCACTTGCCCACAAGGGCAAAACAATCATTTAACACCCTAGGGGTAAAATGGTAATTTTACCCCACAAGGGTATCTCGGTAATTCTACCCTACAAGGGTATTTCGGTATTTCGACCCTACAAGGGTATTTCGGTAATTCTACCCTACAGGGGTATTTCAGTAATTCTACCCTACAGAGGTATTTCAATAATTTTGTAAATCGAGGGTAAAACGGTAATTCTATAAATTAGGGGTACTTTGGTAATTTTGTAAGTCGAGGGTATTTCAGTAATTTTATAGGTCGAAGGTATTTTAGTAATTTTATAGGTTAAGGGTATTTTAGTAATTTCAAAAATTAAGGGTATTTTGGTAATTTTACAAACCAGGGGTATTTTGGTAATTTTACAAACCAGGGGTATTATCGTAATTTTTCTAATTGAGGGTATTTAGTAATTTTGTAAACCAAGGGTATTTCAGTAATTTGGTAAACTAAAGTATTCTAAACAGGGATAACAATATGAATGGGCCTAAAGCCCATTCTCGGCCCAAATAGGGCCACACGCTCGTGTGACCCTTTTAGCCCAAATCTAGCCACAGATATGAGATTCACCTAGCCTGGTCCAATGTTTACTACACAATCAAACAACTTATCCAATTGGGCCTGTAGGCCCATTGGGCCCACAAGCCCCTTTCGGCCCATCGCGGCCCGAAGTAGCCATCCTATAGCTAGAGTAGTGAGAAATACACACCTGATAGGAGACTGGAGTTAATCCACGCTCCGAACACTCTTAGTCGACGCCCAACCCAAACGAGCACGCCATAAAGCGAAAGGGATCAGCGAAGAAAAGTACCTTTCCTCTCCTCATGGTTCTCTCTATTTAAAGCCAGCTTCGCATCCACTCTTATGTTAGCTTCCCAATGTGGGATCCCTCCATCATCAGAGTTTAAATTCAACAACAACTCTTACAGCCCCTTGTTAGAAAAATAAATGGTCTTTGACTGCCATGAGTTTCGAACCCTGGACCTCCTTGCCAACTCTATGACACCACCTTCCTACCTCTTTTGTGGCGCTACTTTGCCACTAGACCACAAGGCTTTTTGTGGCACAATTTCTCCAACAATATTCTTAAGGCCTACCAACTACACCCAGGGTTTGATTAACCTTAAACCAAAATTTTTGCTAGAGTCCAGGTTTGAACCCAGGACTTCTCCAACACTTCTCAGCACACTTAACCACTAAAACAAGCCTTCATTAACAAAATTTACATGCACAACAAAATATTATAAGTTGCCTTAAACCGCTCCCATGCTCAAGGCCCAAAACTTCTAGGCCCAAATTCAGGGTGTTACAACATAGACGTGTCCCTGCCGAGCCCAAGTTGAGTCCAATTCGGAAAAGGCTAACTTTGAGAGCTTTTAGGCATTCTAAAGCCTATAAATACGCCCTAAAGGAAGAGGAAAAGGGGACACGGAGAAAAGTAGGCAGGGAACTGCTCAAGGGAAGTCGATTGATCCATCTCAGAAGCCGGATTCACCATCAAGACTGAAGATCTCCCCTCAATTTCCGTTCAGGAGTTTTGAGTTTTCTTTCTATTTTGTATTCATTATTATTCTGAGATGTTTTCCTTTTTAGTTATGAACTAAATCCCCTAAATACCTAAGGGGAATGAAACCTATGACGAATCTTGTTATTATTTTCTAAATTATATGATAAATATTTAACTTGTTCTTAATTCTTGTTTTGATATCCCAAGGTACTGATTCAAGATAAGCTCTTATTCAGAGGAGGAATAGACCCTGTCTAAAATTACATTCGTCATAATTAAGCAGAGTTGATTGCGCGCCTAGAGATAAGGTGACAAGATTTTACCGGATTAGGGTGAAACCTAATAAGGGGTTCCATAGATCGAGTTAGTGCAACCCTAGGGTGTTAATTAGAGAAAAGTCTCAATTATTCAATCTAGGGATTAGAAGTTATTATTCTTGAATAGGGATAACAACATAACTTAGGGATCTCTACGGAACAAGTTAAATGAATAAATCGTCTGATTCGAAGTCAGAATAACAAGTGAAGTCTAGGTGGATTCTTCCTTAGGTATTGTCTTAATTTAATCATTTTTCCAAAAGTAATTCCCCAATTCTACTTTCTGTGAATTCTTAGTTTAGATAATTAGTTAGTTAAAACAAAACCCCCTTATTCTTAGGCTAGATAATAAAAAGACAATCATTACTAGTACTTTTAGTTCCTTTGGGTTCGACAATCCGGTTTTGCGAAAACTATACTACTGTTTGATAGGTACACTTGCCTACATCGTTATAATAGGTAGTTTCAAGAACGATTCTATATAAATATTTACAACCTGTCATCATGAAAATCATGATCACAAGCCCATTCTAATATGATTCTACAATTAAGTAAATAAAAGCCTATTGAACAGAGATAGGGCTTAAATCAAAAATAACCAAAATTGCTAAAGGTTAGTGTAATATCCCGAATTAGGGCCTAATCGAAATAGTGGTTTCGTGACCACAAATCTGAGATAGAAATAATTATTTTATAATTATTTTGATGTTTATGATATGATTGCATGATTGTGTGAAAATTTTGTGATGAAATCCTATGCCTAAAGTGCTTAAATTGAAATTAGAGACTAAATCGAATAATTTGCAAAACTTGCATTCTAGGAGTTTTTAGTATGAAATTATTTTGGAATATTAATGAGGAGGTCTTAAATAGAAATTTGACCAATTTCTAAGTCTATGGACAAAAATTGGACATGGATGGAATTTTCGAAAAGTTTAGTAGTAAGGGCATTTTGGTCATTTAGTTATTAAAATGAATTAAAAACAAAATTAAAAGCCAATTTTTGTCCATCTTCTACATTAGGCCGAAATTTCAAGGGCTCTCCATAGTTAGGGTTTGTTTCAAGCTTCCAAGCTCTATAGTCAGTGATTCCAAGCCCCGTTTTTAATGTTCTTTACGTTTTTGGAATTCCGGTAGCTCGATTAAGCTTATGCTAGTAATAATTCAACATAGGGTTCATATTTGGAAAAATACCCATAGGTGAAATTTGTGTATTTTAGTGTTTTATGATAGAATAAGAGGTTTTAAATTATGTTAGACAACTTGTACTACTCGGTTTTAAGCGAAAACGAGTAAAAGGGCTTAATCGGTAAAAATACCTAATAATCATAAGTACATGTTAGAGTGTGAATTTGATATTGCCATAGAAGGGAAAAATGATTAGCATGTCATAAAACATAAGAATAAGGGATGAAGTTTAATTCCTGAGCCTAGGGGCAAAAGTGTAATTATGCAAAAGTTTAGGGATAAAAATGTAATTTTATCAAAGTTCGTATTAAATGCTGTTTTGATGAATGTATGTATTAAATAAGTTAATTTGACATTATAGATCAAGAGAAATGAGATTCAAGTCGCGATCGAGGGAAAAATAAAGTTTACGAAGAATAGGCTCGATTGCTAATAATTTTGTACCGAGGTAAGTTCATGTGTAAATGTAGTAACATAATTTTCTTTTTAAGCAATTTAATGTTGTTTATATGATATGATGCTTATTATTATCATGAAATGTTATGTTTTGTGGTTATTGTTGAATAATATGTAATTATGTGAATTACTTGATAAGTATGAACTATCACCGAAGTATCGATTTCGATATTCCGTGGAAGACGGAAAAGATGTGTAATCGAGGAAAAAACCCGTTTGAACCTTGGGAATAGATTAGAATACAAGTGACATGTCACTAGGATGGTTGAGTTCCGAACTCGTTGAGTTGAGTCTGAGTTCGTGAGATGTAACTAGGCACCCGAGCTCGTTGAGTTGAGTCCGAGTTCACTTATGGTGGGTTACATGGTAGCTTGGCTACATAAGTTCCGCAGGCTATTCAGTTTGTCTAGCTGCGGGTATGGCTCTTATGTTCATGAGATCCGCATATTCGAATTATATTCCGATGTGTTTAACGGGTGAATCTTACGTGAATAAGAATAAGGCCTAAAACGAAGGTGACATGTTGGTAAGTGTGGTAAATGAGAAAATTTGACAGGTATGTACTTAAACCCTCGGGTTGAAAACTTGGTATGATGAAATCGTAGAAAGATATTAAATGTAAATGAAACATGAATGTCTTGGTGTTGTTTATGCAAATGATGTTTTATGTGAGATTGTGTGATTATGTTACTTGCTATTTGCATGTGAACTTACTAAGCATTTGTGCTTACTCCTTCCTTTTCTTTCATTGTAGTTTTGACAAGCCGGCTTGAGAATCGGGATTGGTCGAAGACTCGTTCACACTATCCGAATGCACAACCTCCCCCACCTCCCCGATTCCTCAACCTGTACCCCCAATGCCTCAAGGTGTAGATCTGATGAAATTTCACAGAACTCCAGTTGACAGAATCCATAAACAAGGGACCGAAGAATTCAGAGCAAATATTGATGATGATGCTGAGAAAGCAGAGTTTTGGCTCGAGAATTCTATTCGAGTATTTGATGAATTGTCTTGTACACCTGAGGAATGCTTGAAATGTGCTATATCATTGTTGAGGGATTCAGCTTATCGTTGGTGGAAGACATTGATTTCAGTAGTATCGAAAGAGAAAGTAACTTGGGAGTTCTTTCAAGAAGAATTTCGGAAGAAATATATCAATGAAAGATTTATTGATCAGAAGCGCAAAGAGTTTCTTGAATTAAAGCAGGGGAACATGACAGTTACTGAATACGAAAGGGAGTTTGTCAGGTTGAGTAAGTATGCTAGAGAATATATTCCTACAGAAGCTAAAATGTGCAGACGATTTGAAGACGGACTCAATGAAGACATCAAAGTATTTGTTGGGATTCTTGAATTAGAAGAAATGCTAGTACTGGTTGATCGAGCTTGCAAGGCTGAAGAACTACTTAAAGAGAAGAAAAATGTAGAGGCTGAGACTAGAAATTGGAAGAAAAGACCGACGAGCAGTTCATTCTCACAGCAATCCAGAAAATCTAGAAATATGAATCCTCATTCACAGGTTTCGGCTGGACAATCATATAGAAATTCTAAGAAGCAAAATGTGGGTCCTAAATCTCAGACTACTTCTGCGGCTAGTGTGGGAAATACGAGATTTGTTAAGCCTGAGTGCCAGTGGCGTGGCAGAAATCATTTTGGCCCATGTAGAGCGAATGAATGTTTTCTGCGTGGTTCTCTGGATCATTTTATTAGAGACTGCCCAGAGAGAGTTGAGAAAGAAAAATTTCAGAATGTAAAAGCTAGTGGTGCAGACTCGAGGGGAAGATATTCGAGAAAAGCTGAAAATGAAGCAAGCAGCAAAAATGTAGCCAGAGATTCAGCAGCTAAATCTGAAGCAAGGGCTCCAGCTAGAACTTACGCTATAAAGGCATGTGAAGATGCTTCATCACCTGATATGATTACTGGTATATTTTCTCTTTATGATGTTAATGTTATTGCTTTGATTGATCCCGGTTCTACTCATTCATATGTATGCATGAAACTGGTGTCTAGTATGAATATACCTGTTGAGAACACAGAATTTATGATTAGAGTGTCGAATCTGTTAGGTAAATGCATGATGGTTGATAAAGTATGCAAGAACTGCCCTTTAATGATTCGGGGTCATTACTTTCTGGCCGACTTGATGTTGTTGTCGTTTGATGAATTTGATGTTATTTTGGGTATAGATTGGTTGACATTGCATGATGTTGTAATAAATTGCAAAGAAAAAGTTATAGAATTAAAGTGTGAAAGTGGTGAAATTCTGCGGGTTGAACCAGACAAATCAGAGGCATTATCTAGTATGATTTCTTCGATGTCGACTCACAGATATTTGAGAAAGGGTTATGAAGCTTATTTGGCTTATGTAATTAATACAAAAGAAGTTGAAAAGAAAGTTGAATCAGTGTCGGTTGTGTGTGAATTTGCGGACGTATTTCCAGAAGAATTGTCGGGTTTGCCTCCAGTCAGGGAAGTAGAATTTGGTATTGATTTGATACCGGGAACAGCTCCGATCTCGATTGCTCTATATAGAATGGCACCAGTAGAGTTGAAAGAATTAAAGTCACAGTTGCAAGAGTTGACTGATAAAGGCTTTGTGAGACCGAGTTTTTCACCTTGGGGTGCTCCCATATAATTTGTGAAAAAGAAGGATGGTTCTATGAGATTGTGTGTTGACTATCGGCAGTTAAACAAGGTGACAATCAAAAACAAGTATCCGTTGCCAAGGATTGATGATTTGTTTGATCAGCTAAAAGGAGCGACATGGTTTTCAAAGATTGACTTGAGATCTGGGTATTACCAACTGCGAGTAAAAGAGTCGGATGTGTCTAAAACTGCTTTTAGAACAAGGTACGGTCATTATGAATTTTTAGTTATGCCATTCGGCTTGACAAATGCTCCTGCTGTGTTTATGGATTTAATGAATCGCATATTTCGGCCATACTTGGACAAATTTGTTGCGGTGTTTATAGATGATATTTTAATTTATTCAAAAGATGAGACAAAGCATGCTGAGCATTTGAGGATAGTTTTGCAAACTTTGAAAGATAAGCAGCTGTATGCTAAGTTTAGTAAAAGTGAATTTTGGCTCTGGGAAGTTGGATTTTTGGGTCATATTGTTTCAGGTGATGGTATACGGGTTGATCCTAGTAAGATTTCAGCCATTGTTGATTGGAAACCACTGAAAAATGTAACCGAGGTTAGAAGTTTCTTGGGGCTAGCTGGGTATTATCGGCGGTTTGTAAATGGATTTTCTATAATTGCTGCTCCTGTAACACCCCGAACCCGAGACCGACACCGGAGTCGGACACGAGATGTTAACAAACTTTGAAAAATTTTTCCAGACACTGCCCAGTCTGAGTACTAGTCGCTTCAAAAATCATATCTTGAGTTTCACAACTCAAAAATCAGTTTTGTGATTTTTCCCTGAAACTAGACTCATGTCCCCACCTATGGATTTTTTTCTAGAATTTTTGGTCGGGCCAATTAGTACAGTTTATTAGTCAAAGTCTCCCATGTTACAGGGGTCGACTACACTGACCTTTTCCCATTACGACTGGGATATCTCTCTGCACAGAGCTTCAATACTGATGCCGTTCGTTTCTATGGAAACTAGACTCAGAGAGGAATCCATACATATATGGTATGACCCCTAATTATCTCTGGTCAATTTTTAGTGAATTTCCAAATGCGGAACAGTGAATCCAGAAACTGTTCTGGCCCTGTTCCACAAGAACCCGAATATCTCTTTCTGTACTGTTCCTATAATTGTTTCGTTACTTCCATCTGAAAGTAGATTCATCAAGGTTCGATTACATAATTTATTCACTATTTAATTCCACTCCTATGAATTCTTGTGATTTTTCCAATCCACACCACTGCTGCTATCAGCTTCTGTTTTCAAAGTGAACCTTACCTAATTTGGGGTTTCATGGACCAACTAGGGCCTTGTCATACATAAGCCCACATATGATCATACTTAGCCATTCTAGTGGCTGATCATTTGCTCAACACTTCCATTCCAACATAGTTACATCATGAAACCATCTATACATTCATAAATACGAATGGTCTAATGCCATACTCCACTTCTACAAGCCATTTTCGCATGGCTGTACACTTATACATTTCATAAAGTACTCGAAAGACAACAATGGGCAGTCCTATACATGCCATAACAAAATTCAACCAAAATAGTACCCAAAAGAGCCTTTGATAGTGTGGGCGACTTCGACTTCAAGATCCCGAGTCTGATAGCTGGAGAACCAAAAATCTATAAAACAGAGGAGCAATGTAACGAGTAAGCAATTTATGCTTAGTAAGTTTGAGCAAGGAATTCCAGCATGCACAAAGAATAGCTCACATTTAGCTAAACGGAATATTTCATAATACACAATTTACCGATATCAAACTTGCTTCACAACATTAACAACCCTTATGTACATACACAATAAACTAACTTGGCCGAAGGCCGGTAGCTCGTTTATCAACTGAGCGAACATTTATTTGTAAGGGCTCGATTAAATTCAACACATACGTAACATATCCCCATATTGGGATGTTTTTCGAGTATTCGCTGAAATTTTACAGCAAGCTCATTCATTACCAAATCACGTACCTTCGGGATTTAACCGGATATAGCTCCTCGTTCAAATGCCTTCGGGACATAGCCCGGATTTAGTAACTCACACAATGCCTTCGGGACATAACCCGGATTTAACAATTCGCACGAATGCCTTCAGGACTTAACCCGGATTTAACAACTCGCACGAATGCCTTCGGGACTTAACCCGGATTTAACAAATCGCACGAATGCCTTCGGGACTTAACCCGGATTTAGTATCTCGCACAAAGGCCTTCGGATCTTAATCCGGATATATTCACTTAGCACTAAGCCTTCGAGACTTAGCCCGGACAGCATTCAATTAATCATGCACATCTAACAATAATTCATGGCACATTCATATTTCATTTTCGTTTACGAAACTCAAACACAAGGCACATATTGTCCTTGCACATTCGGCTCAATAGCCACACATAGAGCATGATTTAATCACATCGAAATTTAAGCTCTCTTACTCAAGAACTTACCTCGGGTGTTGTCGAACGATTCCGCTAGCTATTCAACCACTTTTTCCTTCCCTTTATCGGTTTTATTTCCCCTTTGCTCTTGAGCTTAATCAAACAAATAAATTGATTTCATCATTTAGGCATCAAAAGATGAACACAAGGCACTTAGCCCATATTTATACATTAGACATTAAAGTCTCATACATGCAAAAATCATGCATCAACACAACATATTAGCTAATTTCTTTGCCCTTGGCCGAATATGCATGTCCATTTTTGGGGTCGATTTCAACACTTAATACACACATATACACACTAGTAAAGCATCCTCCCCCTTTTCATCAATTTAACACATGCATTGCTCATTAACATGCAAAGTTACATTCGGCCTTAGCACACATCTTGCTAGCCGATTCTTCTCCATTTAGCAACCAATGCACATATGTGCTCACACAAAAAAAATGCTAAAAAGGAGGTTCAAGAATCATCAAGCCATCATCACATGCATCATTAACAAGCTTCATATTTTGCATGCAATGGCATTAACACAACCTCCACCTAGGCCGAATCTTAACTCATCCTCATGCCTCATCACCACAACATCAAACATCAACCAAGAATGATTCATCCATGGTCAAGTGCCATTTCCATCACATAGCAAGATTTAGACCATGGGTTAGGTAGAACTCAAGCTAACAACTAAAACATGCATGCCTCTCATGGAACATCATCAAACATACCTTAGCCTAGCTACATGCATGGCCGAATCTCTTCACCTTTCTTCTTCTTTCCTCCTTAAAATTTTTGGCCAAGGATGAACCAAAGGATGAGAAAATTTTTCTTTGTTTTTCTTTCTAGTTTTTGGCAAGCATGAAGATGAGAAAAGGATGAACAAAATTCCCCCCTTTCTCTTCTTTAGCTCACGGCAATGGGGGGACAAACACTACACACACATTTTTTTTTCTTTTGTTTTCCATTTCTTTATTACCCATACTCCTTATTTTTTTCTTCCACTAACAAACATGTTTCATGACATGTTTTGCCCATCCTTCCTTGTCATGGTCGGCCACTACTCATTAGGGGGGAATTTGACATGCAAGTCCCCCCCTTTGTCCACATGCACTAATAGGTCCTCACACATTGACCTATCACATTTTAGAATTTTCTCACATAAGTCCTATTGACTAAATTCACATGAAATCAACCAAATTGAAGCTTGAAATTTTCACACATTCATAATTACATATTCTACACAATAAGTATCACATTCAAACATTTCGGTGACTCGGTTTAGCGGTCCCGAAACCACTTCCCGACTAGGGTCAACTTTGGGCTGTCACAGCTCCTATGACTAGACTACTCCGAAAGAATGTTAAATTTGAATGGACGGAAGAATGTCAACAGAGTTTTGAAGAATTGAAAAAGTTATTAACTGAAGCACCAGTGTTGGTACAACCCGAATCAGGTAAAGAATTTGTGGTGTATAGTGATGCTTCTCAAAATGGCTTAGGATGTGTACTTATGCAAGAAGGAAAAGTGGTGGCTTATGCTTCGAGGCAGTTAAAATCTCACGAAAGAAATTATCTGACTCATGATTTGGAATTGGCTGCTATAGTGTTTTCTTTGAAGATTTGGCGACATTTTTTGTATGGTGAAAAGTGCCGAGTATATACCGACCACAAAAGTCTTAAGTACTTGATGTCACAAAAATACTTGAATTTGAGACAGCAAAGATGGTTGGAGTTATTGAAAGATTACGAGCTTGTTATTGATTACCATCCGGGAAAAGCGAATATGGTTGCCGATGCTTTAAGTAGAAAATTGCTATTTGCTTTGAGAACTATGAACACTCGGTTAAAGATATCAAATGATGGTTCGATTCTAGCAGAGTTAAGAGCAAGACAAATGTTTTTACAAGAGATTTCTGAAGCTCAGAAAAATGATCAAGATTTGCAAGCCAAGAGAAAGCAATGTGAAGCTGATACGGGATCAGATTTCAGAATCGGTTCTGATGGTTGCTTGATGTTTAAAAATCGGATTTGTGTACCGAAAAATGATGAGTTGATTCAAAAGATTTTGCATGAAGCACATAATGGTTGTTTGGCGGTTCATCCGGGCAATACGAAAATGTATAATGACTTGAAGAAAATGTACTGGTGGAGTGGAATGAAAAGAGATATTTCCGAGTTTGTATCAAAGTGCTTAGTTTGTCAACAAGTGAAAGCTGAACACCAAGTACCTTTGGGATTACTCCAGCCTATCATGGTTCCTGAATGGAAATGGGATCGGATTACTATGGATTTTATATCAGGGTTACCGTTAACTCCGGGGAAGAAAAATGCCATCTGGGTAATAGTTGACAGACTGACTAAATCGGCTCATTTTATTCCGATACATACAGATTATTCTCTTAATAAGTTGGCTGAATTGTATATCCGTGAGATTGTTAGACTTCATGGAATACCTTTGTCAATCATTTCGGATAGAGATCCGAGATTTACTTCACGGATTTGGCAAAAGTTGCAAGAGGCATTAGGTACAAAGTTAAATTTCAGCACTGCCTTTCATCCACAAACTGATGGACAATCAGAGAGAGTAATTCAGATTCTTGAAGACATGCTCAGATGTTGCGTATTGGAATTTCAAGGTACTTGGGAAAGGTACTTACCATTGGTAGAATTTGCTTATAATAATAGTTATCAGACGAGTTTGAAGATGGCACCTTATGAAGCATTGTATGGTCGTAAATGTCGGACGCCATTGTATTGGACTAAACTCAAGGAAAATCAGATTTATGGAGTTGATCTAATAAAAGAAACCCAAGAAAAGGTGAAAGTGATTCGAGATTGTTTGAAAGCTGCTTCAGATAGACATAAATCTTATGCGGATTTGAAACGAAGGGAAATCGAGTTTCAAGTTGGTGATAAGGTATTTTTGAAAGTGTCTCCATGGAAGAAAGTCCTTAGATTTGGATGGAAGGGCAAGTTAAGTCCGCGTTTTATTAGACCATATGAAATAATTGAAAAAGTTGGACCAGTAGCATATCGGCTAGCATTACCACCTGAATTAGAGAAGATTCATGATGTGTTCCATGTATCTATGTTACGTCGGTATCGTTCAGATCCTTCACATATAATTTCACTGACAGAAATTGAACTACGACCGGATATGACTTACGAAGAAGAACCGATTAAGATTTTAGCACGAGAAGTCAAACAATTAAGAAATAAAAGTGTCACTCTCGTGAAAGTATTGTGGCAAAAGCACATGGTAGAAGAGACTACATGGGAACCTGAAGAAACTATGAGAAACCAATACCCACACCTATTTACCGGTAAGATTTTCGAGGACGAAAATTCTTAGAGGGGGGAGAGTTGTAATATCCCGAATTAGGGCCTAATCGGAATAGTGGTTTCGTGACCACAAGTCTGAGATAGAAATAATTATTTTATAATTATTTTGATGTTTCTGATATGATTGCATGATTGTGTGAAAATTTTGTGATGAAATCCTATGCCTAAAGTGCTTAAATTGAAATTAGGGACTAAATCGAATAATTTGCAAAACTTGCATTCTAGGAGTTTTTAGTATGAAATTGTTTTGGAATATTAATGAGGAGGTCTTAAATAGAAATTTGACCAATTTCTAAGTCTATGGACAAAAATTGGACATGGATGGAATTTTCGAAAAGTTTAGTAGTAAGGGCATTTTGGTCATTTAGTTATTAAAATGAATTAAAAACAAAATTAAAAGCAAATTTTTGTCCATCTTCTTCATTAGGCCAAAATTTCAAGGGTTATCCATAGTTATGGTTTGCTTCAAGCTTCCAAGCTCCATAGTAAGTGATTCCAAGCCCCGTTTTTAATGTTCTTTACGTTTTTGGAATCCCGGTAGTTCGATTAAGCTTATGCTAGCAATAATTCAACCTAGGGTTCATATTTGGAAAAATATCCATAGGTGAAATTTGTGTATTTTCGTGTTTTATGATAGAATATGAGGTTTTAAATTATGTTAGACAACTTGTACTACTCGGTTTTAACCGAAAACGAGTAAAAGGGCTTAATCGGTAAAAATACCTAATAATCATAAGTACATTTTAGAGTGTGAATTTGATATTTCCATAGAAGGGAAAAATGATTAGCATGTCATAAAACATAAGAATAAGGGATGAAGTTTAATTCCTGAGCCTAGGGGCAAAAGTGTAATTATGCAAAAGTTTAGGGATAAAAATGTAATTTTATCAAAGTTCGTATTAAATGCTGTTTTGATGAATGTATGTATTAAATAAGATTAATTTGGCATTATAGATCAAGAGAAATGAGATTCAAGTCGCGATCGAGGGAAAAACAAAGTTTACGAAGAATAGGCTCGATTGCTAATAATTTTGTACCGAGGTAAGTTCATGTGTAAATGTAGTAACATAATTGTCTTTTTAAGCAATTTAATGTTGTTTATATGATATGATTCTTATTATTATCATTAAATGTTATGTTTTGTGGTTATTGTTGAATAATATGTAATTATGTGAATTACTTGATAAGTATGAACTATCCCCGAAGTATCAATTTCGATATTCCGTGGAAGACGGCAAAGATGTGTAATCGAGGAAAAATCCCGTTTGAACCTTGGGAATAGATTAGAATATAAGTGACATGTCACTAGGATGGTTGAGTTCCGAACTCGTTGAGTTGAGTCCGAGTTTGTGAGATGTAACTAGGCATCCGAGCTGGTTGAGTTGAGTCCGAGTTCACTTATGGATACGAATGCCCGAGCTCGTTGAGTTGAGTCCGAGTTCACTTATGGGCGGGTTACATGGTAGCTTGGCTACATAAGTTCCGTAGGCTATTGAGTTTGTCTAACTGCGGGTGTGGCTCTTATGTTCATGAGATCCGCGTATTCGAATTATACTCCGATGTGTTCAATGGGTGAATCTTACGTGAATAAGAAGAAGGCCTAAAACGAAGGTGACATGTTGGTAAGTGTGGTAAATGAGAAAATTTGGCAGGTATGTGCTTAAACCCTCGGGTTGAAAACTTAGTATGATGAAATCATAGAAAGATATTAAATGTAAATGAAACATGAATGTCTTGGTGTTGTTTATGCAAATGATGTTTTATGTGAGATTGTGTGATTATGTTACTTGCTATTTGCATGTGAACTTACTAAGCATTTGTGCTTACTCCCTCTTTTTCTTTCATTGTAGTTTTGACAAGCCGGCTTGAGAATCGGGATAGGTCGAAGACTCGTTCACACTATCCGAAGGCTTAAATTGGTAAAATGGCTTGTGTATTTTGAATGTGGCATGTATGGCAAAACACTCACTTTGTGTAATTGATCTTATGATATGGCTATGGTTTGGTAAGAAAAGGGTTTGTAAATGATTAGCCATTGGAATGGCCAATCTAAGTCATATTTGATGTTATGTATGTTTAAAATGCTATTTAGTCCATGAAAATCCTTAGTAAAGTGAAATTTGCCATAAAATAGAATCTGACAGCAGCAGTGATGTAAATTTGAAAAATAACTAAAAATAGTAGAAATGGAATTAAATGATGATTAAGTTATGAAATTGAAGATTAATTAGTCTATTTTCATATGGATTGAACAAAACAGGTATAAAAATTATATTTTATGAGATGTTTGAATTTTTGTGGAATAGGGCCAAAGTGATTTCTAGATCCCCTGTTCTGACTTTAAAAATTCATCATAAATTGTAAAAAAATAATTAGAAGTCATTATTTATAGGTACAGATTCCTTATTGAGTCTAGTTTTAAGAGAAACAAACTTCATAGTCATTGAAACTCTGTACAGAGAGATATCTGATTGGTAATATACAGAGGTCAGAGCAGTCAAATCCTGAAACAGGGGAGATTTTAACTAATAAACTGTACTAATTGGCTTGACCAAAAATTCTAGAAAACAATTATTAAATAGATATATGAGTCTAGTTTCAGGGAAAATTTATGGAATTGGATTTTGAGTTTTGAAACTCGAGATATGAATTTTTGAGCAACTGTGACACAGATTGCTAGCTTGACTGGAAATTTAAAAAATAAATTGTTTGAGCTGTTTAAGTAATGAATTAAGTCTGTTAACACCTTGTGTTCGAATCCGGCGACGGTCTCGGGTACGGGGCGTTATAGTTAGGCTTGAACCTAAGACCTCACACACACACCCAGAACACTAAACCGCTGAAGCAGATACACAGTTGTGTCAAAATTTCACAATAGACAAAACAAGAATTTTGGGGTATTATAGAATAGGTAATGAAATGATAAGTTCATAGTTGAGATGTAATATGATGAAATAAAAGGAATGTTGAGTTAAAGGATTTACTTGTAAGGAAGAAGTTTACCTATAATATATGTGAATTTACTTATATCAAGAATAAATACACTCATTTGTGAATTGAAAATGTAATTAAGCTTATGCTATGTAAATGGAATGGGAAGTAAGTAAAAGAAATGGTTCATCATTTTAAGAAAAGGTTGATGATTATGTAATTCAACTTATAAGACCTTAATGTGTTATAAATAGAAAGAATTTGGGATGTTATTGAACCTATTCATTTGTAAGTTGATAGCTATATAGTTTGATAAATCTCGAGGCTTTGGTATAGGTTTATTTCTGACTTATAAAGTTCCTATTTGAAATGGAATATTATGTTTAATGTTTATACGAGTTTACTAAACATATAATATTTGAAATGGAATATTATGTTTAATGTTTATACGAGTTTACTAAGCATTCATTGCTTACGTAGTCATTTTCCTCTTACCTTACAGATTATCGAAAGCTCGATCGAGTTGGAAGCTTGTCAGAGATCTATCATACTATCCAACTATTATGTTGGTAGATTTTTTATGTTTTGGTCATGGTTATAATGGCATGTATAGGGGAACTTATGTCTAATGTTTAGTAATGTTTATGGCATGTAATGTTGCTCTGAATTTGTGGAACTTAGGGTATTTTGATACCTTGATGGTTGATGTTTTTATGGATAGGTTGATCATGTTTGGAATGACCAAATTTAATATATATTGGTATGATGATAATGTGGCCAAGTTGAGTTATGCTTTGAGGTAGATATGAGCTATTTTTAATGGTATAAATGTGGTCAAATATGGTAAGTTTGGTATGGGACTAGGTTAAGTGTGAATGGTTGATGACTATTAAAAATGTACATGTTTAGATAGGTTTGATGAATTATGTTTGAGGTACCTTTTGATATATTGGTTGTATGGCCATTCGGTATAGATATTTGGTCATTTTATGCATGATTAGGCATGTTTTAAGGAATTATTGCTATGTACAAGTTACTTGTAGGTTCATGTTTGAAAGGGTGAAAGAAATGGCTTGATTTTGACCATTTTTGAATGTCCACACTGCCTAAGACATGGGCTTGTGTCTCAGCCATGTGTCCCCTATAGATTTTAAAGAATGCATTTTGAGAGTTACACGGCCTAACACACGAGCACGGGCACAGACACGGGCTGGGACACGACCGCGTGTCTCTATTTCGAATGTCCAAATGGCTTGAGACACGAGCGTATGTCTCAGCCATGTAAGTCATACGACCGTGTGACCCCTTCGGTGTGAAATTTTCTATCTTTTTCCTCAAGTTTTCATATGTTTCTGATTCAGTCCCGAATCATTTATAAAGTGTTTCTAAGGCCATGAGGGTTCAACTAAGGGACGATATTCATGTGTATGAATGGACTATGATATGATTTGTGAAATGTGTAGAAATGAATGATTATAAGTTACATTTTTATGGTAATGCTCTGTAATCCTATTCCAACGACAGATATGGGTTAAAGGTGTTACATCATTACCATAGGTTTGCTTAAAAATCAAATTTCCACCACTACAAAAATGATATGACACACCAATTAAGAGGTCTTTAAGAGGTGTTATTGGGGCTTAGGTTAAGGGTGTGGAAAAAGGTCAGAAAAGTTTGTTATAATCAAGATCGAGTTGATAAATTACCAAACTAGAAAAAAAAATCAAAAGCTAAATTAAAAGAAAGTGCATCAATCAAAACTATTCAAGGAAAAAAAATGAGATTCTCAAAAAAATATGAAATTAACTGTTCAAGCTCAATCAACCAAAAATTAATATTTTTTTTTAAATTTTTCAAAATTTTTAAACTAGAACAAAAAAAAATTTCAGCAATTAGCTAACCAATTCAAATCTCGACAGAAAGGGAGTTAATAAAATGGGAAAGAGTTACAAGAAAAAATGGGTTATTGGTTAACATTAATGGGTTAATCAAGAAGAAAATGTTATAGGCACAACTGGGTTCACTAAGGGTTAATTCAATAGGTAGGCTTTTTACAGGTTAAGTACGTTAAAACTTAAGTGCCTTTAATGGATAGGTTTCGACATGCATAATCGAAGCAAGTTCTAGAATAACAAATCAAGTTGACACACTCATAACCAATAATAAAATGAGCTAAAAAAATGTATGCTCTATAGGCTTAAAATCTCACAAAAAATCATGGTTTTGATGTCAAAGTTGCAAATTTAAATTTTCAAGATAATACCTCAATTCAGGGAAACAACCTAAAAATATTTATTTCTGAAAAACAACTTATCATGCTTGACTCTCTCATGTTTTAAAGTTTAAATCAACCAATGCACAAGTATCTACAAATAAATCCAAAGCAACATCAATAAGAATCCTAAGTTGAAACAATTTACTCTAATGGAAGTATGAGAAAAGTACTTAAACACAACAAATAATTTATGAATTTTCAAAGAATTATATAAATAACCTCCCCACATTTAAGATGTACATTGTCCTCAATGTAAAAAAAGATATAAGCACAGAATAAGCAGAATATCATAAGAGAGGGAGAAAACTGAAACTGCCCTAAATATGGGGGAAATCGCCAGAATAGTGAAAATCGAAATTGTAGGCAAATGAAAATGTAGTGCATGGTTCTGAGCAAACTCTAATAAGAAAATAAATAGAAATAATGAAGAAGATTAAGAAGTTACAAACTCAATTAGAAACAACCATAAAAATAAAAATAAAAAACATAGTTCAAAAGGAAAGAAATGAAAGAAGTTTAAGAAAAAGAAATAAAATAACTAAAACAAAAATAAAAATAAAAATAAAATCGAAAAGAAAAGAAATAAATAAGATCAGTGATCTTCATCGTGAAAGGCATCGGGATCATGAGGCGCCAGTGCTGCAGAAGAAATGTGGAGATGCTGATAGATTTGCTACAAAGTGGCATTAATAATGTCAAACCGCTTAAAATAATGCTACTCGAAATGAGTGAATCGCTCGGAGAGGTCCGCTCGAAATAGTGACTCAGAGGTGGATGATAAGGTGGATCCTCGTGGTAGAAAGGGACGTCATCAGTGAAGTCCATATGCTCATCCTGAGGGTCAGAATGAGATAATCGGAATCGAGGAGGATCCATTCCCCGCTGTCGCTTTGTAACAGCCCATTTTTCAGTGAAATCGGAGCAGTGGTTTCGGTACCACAAATTTGACCCAAAAAATAAAGTTTATTTTTATTTTATTATATGGTCGTATTATGATAGACATGTCGTGTGAAAATTTTGATATGAAAATTTTATTGATTAAGTGTTTAATTATGGGAAGGACCAAATCGCATAAAATGCAAAAGTTGAATTCTAGTAGCTAGAAGGATAAAATAGCTATGGAATTCAAAACTTAAGGTCCTTATATGGTAATTAGACTATTAATAAAAAGTTAATAGATATTTTTTGGATGATTCATCCATGGAAAATTAGAAAAAGGCTAGGGACTAAATTGGAAACCAAAATTATTAAAGATGATAAATTAATTAAATAGAAATAAAAATAATTTTTATCATCTTCTTCCCCAAAATAATACATGGAAACCCTAGGAGAGAGATAAGAAACTTTCTTTGCCAAATTGGGTAAGTTTTCTTGTCTCGTTTTTAGTAATTTTGATATTTTCGAAACTAATATAGCTTAATCTATCTATTTGGGGGATCAATTTGAGAAGTTATCAAAGTATGGAAAATGGGTCATGGATGTATATGTTGAAAATTTGAAATTTATGGTAGAAAAAGAAAGGTTGTTGATAGATAAATAACTTTTACAAAGTGATTTTTGATGAAAACATGATTTAGGGACTAAAATGCAAAGTGGTGAAAATTGATGAAAAAATCTGAAACTTATAGAATATATGTTCTGTAAATTCTATGTTGAAATTTCAGTTAGGCTTGCATAAATTTCATTTTCCGAGCCTAGGGACAAAATGGGATTTTATGGAAAAGTTAGGGGCAAAATGGTAATCTTGCCTAGGATGTACATTGAGTCCACATGAATGTGAAATGCGATAAATTGACGTTAAATTTACTTGTATAGATCCAGATGGACCAAATTCAAAGTTAGAACGAGGAAAAGAGGAAAATGTCGGATTAGTAGATTTATGTACACGAACATTTGTCGAGGTAAGTTCATGTAACTAATTTGCATATGTTTTTTATGCTTGAATTAAATGTTGTGTTTGTGAATTGTATAAATGCCATAAATATGTGTAATGATCACATACTCGTTAAAGCCCGATAAATGAAAGTGTTGGATCAATTATAATGCCCGACAAGTGATAAATGATAAATTTTTGCTTGAGTTGAATGTGAACATTTGAATTACATAAATGCATAAATAAATGAAATTGACCGCATGCTTGATAATACTTGAAAGATGCTAAATTCCATTTGAATAAATGGAAAATTCGATGGATATGTGATTTCCCAAAATGAATGAGGCCCTGCATTTGCTGTTGATGGGATTTAGCTCGGACGAATAATCCTATTGACCGCATTACAGAAAGGATTTAGCCCAAACGGGTAATCCTGATAAAAGTCCTCTCGAGCATATGTTATGGATTGGGTTTAGCCCGGATGGGTAATCCAGATCAAGCTCCTTAAAGCATATGTCATAAAAGGGATTTAGCCTAGACTGGTAATCCTGTTGTATATATGCATGGCTCGAGAGTGTATTCTCTAAAATAGTACCTTATAGGTATCACTAAACATGAATTGACAGATTCTGATTTGTACATCTTGGGTGTACTACATGTGTATCCATCGATGTTCCAAACAAATTCAACGGGTAAAAAAACTTGACATGAAAGGACATGAATAAGAAATGAGTTATTACACATAGTTTTCTGAAATCCATGAAAATGATGATACATGACAATTGACATATGAAAACATGAGATGATGATATTTGTACATGGGATTCTTTTTATGAATATGTTCATCCTTAGTTATAGACTTATACATAAGTGTACTACTACTCGTGTGACATTGCTATTTCGAGTAAAATGTGTAAAGTTTTTATATGAAATAATCTAAACTCGAGATGTGTTATATGAAAATATACTTGAGATATAGTAATATGAATTATACATGTTGTGGAAAGCATATGTGCATGGAAACTTGATTGTTATTGAGCCCATACATGTTTTTGATGTTATTATGGAATATATGACTAACAAGGGCAATAAGGATATGTGTAGGGCTTGAGGTCAAATTGAATGAATGTGCCTTACATAGTTACCTCAAAATAGAATAAAAGGTAAGTTAAGTACCATATTATACGAACTTACTAAGCATTTTATGCTTAGTTTTATTTTCCTGTTTTATAGTGAATCAGAAGCTCATTGGATTAGAAGCTTGGCGGAGATCACTCACACTATTTATCGGCCCATGTCGGTACAATATGGTAAATCAATTATGGTTGTAATGGCAAGTATAGGATATATTGGCCATATTGGCATGTAAATGTAAATGACGCTTGTAATCTAGCCATTGGAATTGCTAGTATTGGTTTGTTTTGATATACTTGTAATGTCAAACTATGACACCCCTAACCCGTGCCCAAGATCGGGACAAGGTTCGAGGCATTACCGTACAATTTCGTAAGTACACAGGTAAAATCGGGTCATAAAATCTCGTTCCAAAATAAAACCCATCAATTATATTCCCAATGTCCCTATTATGGGCCTACGAGGCCCAAAACTAGGATTAAAAATGGTCCGGGACTAAACCGAGAACTTGAGGAAAAATTTCATGCTTTAAGCCTCACATGCCCGTGTGGAGGCAGGGTACATGCCCATGTACTCGAGACACGCCCGTGTACCTTACCCATATGGATTTCTTTTTCATTTTGAACCTACAGGGGTTTTCACAAGGCCTAGCACATGCCCGTATCCCTAGCCCCTGTCCCTCACATGGCCATGAACATGCCCGTATCATCGCCCGTGTCTGAAAACCTTGACATTCTGTTTATGACGTCAGCAACCATTTAGATGTACACACCCGTGGCCAGAGGCCGTGTCCTCCACACGGCTGAGACACATGACTGTGTCTCTGCCCGTGTGTTTACTACCATGCATACTGACTTGAAATTTTAAAGTGTAGGGGACGCACGGGCGGACAACATGCCCATGGGAGCAGACCGTGTGTCACACATAGTCTAGACACATGGCCATATGTCTGCCCATATGAACCATTTGAAGGCTATTTTCCAAGCCATTGGTCACCCCTTTACATCCGTACTCACTTACATACTTCAAGGACACTTAACCCAGTATATAATTACACTTAAACATCCTTGACATGATTCATACATGTAAACCCTATTACAGTTGTTCAAGTTACACTTCTTGTATTAGGGTTGTCATTAGCACATTCCACATTTTATACTTAGGCCATGATATAACCACATACCATTTTATGCCAATACCATTTTATGCCATGACCATTCTCAAGTTATTGGGCCTCATTTTATACATCCATTCATGCTAGAATATACAATCACATCACAAGAAACATTTAAGCTTAAACATGTATATTTAGTAGGGTTACAACCCATATCAATTTGAGCCACATCTCATGGTCGTATACAAAATGAATTAGCATATCTTCATAAGCCATTTCTTTGACCAACCAAAAGACACATATAACAAAATAATCAAAAAAGCCCTATACATGTCATTATAACGAAATAAACGTTCTTTATACCAAAACAAGAATTGTTGATAGTGTGATCAATGCTCCAACCGTCTTCCAATCTTCACGAGTTCACAAGCTCTAAAATACAAGGAAAATAAAATGAAGTAAGCATTAAAATGCTTAGTAAGTCGATACTTACCGATTAAATTGACATTAAACCACATTAAATAGGCAATCCATCAAGTATAGAATATTTTCCCTAACACATGTACTCAATCATCAAGTTAGACACATAGTAATATATGATGATAAACAATTAGTACGTGAGCTCTCAATTCCACTTCTCATACTAATCTCGTTGAATTTCTCGGAATCTCGATGGATATTCTTTAGTACACGTATGGTGTACTATATCATTTACCATCAATTCATATTAGTCAAATGCACTCCCGCGAACCTCATTCTTTTACGGCGGGATTACCAATCCAGACTAAATCCCCCGTAGTATAAACTCATAGAGTAGTGTGGGGATTACCAGTCTAGGCTAAATCCCCTGCAACGGAAAATAGTCTAATAAGCTTGGATCTGAATTACCAATCCAGGCTGAATTCAGATCCTAATTTGGATTACCCGTCCGGGCTAAATCCATTTAAAAACACATATTCTTCTGGAGGCCAAATCACATAAGGAACACCCGTTCCGGCTAGATCCTTTTTACCGTCAATTCATTTTCAAGAATTCCATTGGATGCCCTTCCATTCAATCGGGATATTTAAATCCTTTTTAAATCAATACAGTCATGTTTCATGAATTATTATACATCGAGTATCAAAATTTATATCACATTCAAGAATATACATTTAAGTGTTTTAAGAGTATTACTTCGAGTTACATGAACTTACTTGGAAGATGTTTCGGATTTGGATTTCAGTTATTTCGAAACTTTTTGTTTTCCACAATCAACCTCCGAAATTGATCTCTCGGGGTCTATATAAACAAAATAAGTTATTATTCTATCACATTATTCAAATTCAGCCTCAAAATTCACTCTTGGGTAAAATGACCATTTTACCCTTAACCTTTCACATTTTTACAATTTAGTCCTAACGCTCGTAAAACAAAATGCATGTATTTCATTGGTTACCCAAGCCTAGCCAAATCTGTTCTAAGTTCATACCAGGCCATATTTTCCTCTATTTCCCATTTCTACCACTCATTTTATACCTTTTTCAAATAGGTCCCTTTTAGGTGTTTTCGTGAAAAATTACCTAGTAAAAGATGTTTATCTAACATCTAACTTTCATAATCCTCCATAAATCATCAAAGAACAATCATCTCATGCATGGGTCAAATTTCTAACATGAACCCTAGCTTGAAATATAGGTAGAAATGGATAAAGCATGTTACGAGAATCTAAAAAATGTAAAGAATGTTAAAAACGGGGCTAGGAGTCACTTACTATCAAGCTTGAAAATGTCAAAACCCTAGCTATTGAAACCCTTGCAAATTTCAGCATCCATAAGGAAGAAGATGAGTGAATTTTTCTTTGATTTTCCCTTTTTATTTCATTTATTACTAAATGACCAAAATGCCATTCCATACTAAACTTTCAAAATTTTCTATCCATGCCCATTTTTGTCCAAAAATTTAGATTTTGGGAAAATTTCTATTTAAGACCTCCTAATTAATAATCCAAAGCAATTTCATATAATTTTTTTCTAGAACACAAGTTTTGCAATTTATTCGATTTGGTCCCTAATTTTCAATTGGACACCTTACACCTAGAATTTATTCATGAAACTTTCACACTTGCATGGTTTCATGTCCTAGACTTCAAAATAATCATAAAACAAATATTTTTACGTCAGATTTGTGGTCCAGAGACTACTATTTTGACTAGGCCCTAATTCAGGATGTTACACAAACTATGGTAACTACATATATGTTAAGTAGTTGATCAAATTATGTCTTACTTGAAGACTTAAGTAAGGTAAGATTATAGACATGTATGCATGAAATGATATGCCATGATGAATGATGGAATTTGCTTGATTTGAATGCTTGAAATGGTCGGTATTTGGATGTATGATTCAAGTGCAGGTTATGGGTGTGATTTTGGGTGAGAAATGAAGCTAGGAATGGCTTTATTTTGTCCACACGGGCAGACACATGGGCAGACACACGGGCAGACACACGAGTAGATACATAGGCGTGTAGTTAGGCCGTGTGTCCCCTACACCTTAAATTCGAGAAACAAAATACTCAGAATTGAGCACATGGGTAGAGACACGGCCATGTGTCTTAGCCGTATGTGCTACACGGCCTTGAACATGGGCGTGTGTCTTAGCCGTGTGAAACGTGCACCTAATTTTGAATTGAATTAATTAACCACACGGCTTATCACACAGGTGTATGGCATGGTTGTGTGCACAAGTCAGAGAGTTACAGGGGGTCGAACACGGCCTCTAGCACGGGTGTGTCTTAGGGAGCCTTGCACCTTGGAAAATTTTTAAAATTTTGCAAAAAATTCTTACAGGTTCTGATTAAGTCTCGACTTGATTTTAATGCTCGTATTGGACCTCGAGGCTCCATTTAAGGGACGTTATGAATGATTTCAGAATTTGAATAGTAACTTGCATGATTTATCTGTAAATGTTTCTGAAAGTTTTGATAATGCTCTGAAACCCTATTCTAATGACAGATACGGGTTAGGGGTGTTACACACTCGATTATCCTCATATGACTCATACTCAAAAATCCCTGTTGGGTTATCTGTCCAACTAGTGTAAAGGAGAAAGGCTACTCCAGAGTGTCGAAGAGGTTGAAATGTCATGTGAGGCGAGTCACGTAAGGGCCTAAACAGATAGGACCCTTCCTACTATGTTATGTCTGATGGCGACAAGCAAGGGAAATAAAGTAGGCAAGATCAAATGTGAGCCTCGTCACCATGCTCCACAAAAAATAAGTGTCGAATGTACCAACGATCTTAGTGCTCTCCCTTAGACTGGTCAACGTGTGGGCTAATATAGCATGGATATAGCGCAAGGCTAGAGGAAGTGAAGTCGCCTTCAACCGACTCGGGTCATAGGGTGTCATACTAGTCGTAAGTTCTGTCAAACATAGAGATGGTGAATAATAGAGGTGTCGGTATAAGGTGAGGAATCCATTGACACTCATGAACTCTACAGTATAGAGTCCTAGGGAAACTCCAAAGTTTGGGATGCTTAGATGATACATCGTATCGCCGAGTCAGAAAGTAATAGTGTGTGACTAATCTTGGCTCGAAATCATGTGCTGTAAGAGAAATGTTGAACAGAACTCAAGGGTGAGCTCCGAGTAGGTGGGGTCGACGATGGAGAAGAACCAGTCCCAAATATCTGTAGCAATCAGTGTACGGGCTCGATTAGCTAAATGAATCTTCTCTAAGGCTGTCCAATCAATACATCGACCTAATCCCAATGGTCGCTATTGGAGATGCTGATAGAGGCCCGCTTAAAGACCTTGTGAAATTTGTAGACATGGATGGCGGGCATCGGTGAAAGGGCCTGAAGAAGAGGTCGTGCCCGAAGTCTTCTGCTTTTTCAAATGGGGATGACGACCTTGGTTTTCCCTCTAGTACTCATCTTGAAGAATCTGTAATAAAATAAAATAACCACATATCAACATCAAATAAAGCAAATGAATGAATCAACATAGTATGGGCAATCCAATAGCCCATGCAATAAAAATCGAAGTCAACATCAACAAATTGACGAATAAATAAATTGACAGCAAACATAATATAAACATTAATCAGAAAAAAATACAAAAAGAAACAAAACTGAGTAAAAATAAAAAAAACAATAATGAATAGTACTAAAAATAATAATAAAATAGGAATAGTAAATAATAGTAATAATAGTGCAAAGAAAAATAAAAATAAAAATAAACATAGCAATAAAATAATGGGAAAACTAAATTCAACAACAAGTAAAAGCTATTCAGAAAAATGGTAATAAAGATAATAGAAATAATAAAAAATAACAATAATAATACTAAAAATATATAAAACAAAATAAAACTAAGAATAACAATAACAATAAAAGTACCTAATTAATTAATTAAAGAAAAGAAGGGAAGGGAATGGAAAACTAGTGAGGGTTAGTGGTGCAAGGGTGGTGTACACGGCGAGACGGACAGTGACGGTGAAAGGTCAGCGACGAGGACATATGGGAAAAAGGGAAGAGGAAAAGGTCGAAGGTGGTGGGGTTCAGTTAGGGGTCATTGGGAAGGAAAAAGGTGTTCGGTAGAGAGGGAGAAGAATGGGAAAAAAGAAAAGGAAAGGCTACACATGGAGCAGAGCAAATGTAACACCCTTATCTTGTATCCGTCGCTGGAGTAGGGTTACGGAGCATTTCCGTACAAACATAACATTAAAATTTCATTTCTTACATTATTGTAAACATAATCTAATATGTTCAATCACATACATAACATCCCTTGATCGAGCCCTCGAGGCCTTAAAAATACCTTAAGAACAATATAGGATCAAATTGAAAACAATCGGAAAGAATAAGAAAATGTTAGTAAAATTGGACTACAGGGGTCACACGGTTGAGCCACACACCCATGTCTCAGGCTATGTAACAATTGAAATAGGGACACACGGCCTTGTCCCAGCCCGTGTGTAATAGTCCAGTTTGGACCCTAGTCAGAATAGTGGTTTTGGGACCACAAATCCGAGTTATAAAAATATTTTAATATTAATTTTCTTGCTTATTATATGTGAAAATTTCGTACAAAAATTTGATCGTTTGTGTGCTTAATTTGATAAAAGGACCTAATCGCGTAATATGTAAAAGTTGCTTTCCATATGTTAAAAGTGCCTATTTGCTATGTCTTTTTAAATGAGAGGTCCTTATGTTGTTATTATGCCATTGATAAGGTTAATGGACATTTATGTCCATCCATTATGTGTTTATTTTGTGTTTAAACAAAGGTTAAATAAGTAAATATAAAAATAAACTTATAATATTAAAAGAAAAGCTATCATATTCTTTATTTCTTGGTTCATAAAGAGAAAATAGAAGTAAAAAAAGAAAAAAGAAAAAGAGTTAGTTAGGGTTCAGTCATGCTAAAGCTCAATTGAAGGTTCGTTTTTGTTCCGTTCTCGATAATTTCTACATTTTTGTGATCGTTGCTTTGTGTTTTACTAAGCCCATGTCTCAATTTCTAATTTTGTTGATGATTTTGAGTTATGCCATTGATAAAACTATGAGTTTTATGAAGTTTGATGATAGTATATGAAAGCTTGATGTTGGGTTAACATGTTTTGTCTTTGATTTTTTTATGAATTTGAGTAATTTGGGCTAAATTGTAAAAATGAGATTTTGAGGGACTAAAATGTGAAATAAATGAAATATGTGGACTTGTATGAATACTATGAATATTCAGCCAAGTATAAGTATAAAGAAATTTTGTTTATTTTGTGATTTTGTGAAATAGGGACTAAAGTGTTAAAATGTGAAAATGTGAGGGCTAATCTGTAAAGTACCCTAAATATGTGTTTTTGGATTGATTTGAATGAATGTGAGTTTGAATAAGTTAAATTTGAATTGATTTAGATCAAAAACCAAAGAAAACGGATTTAAATCGGGGGAAAACGAAAGTCATTGAATAGACGTTCGTTTTGAATTGAATTATTACTGTTAATATGATATTGAACATTGTTGAATGGTTATATGAGTTGAGCATGAGATAACCGAGAAAGTATTGACAAGGTTTTGACATCCGAAAAGCCCCGTACGAACCGTAAGAATAGTTAGGATACATATGTCATGACATAGGATCCGATTTGTGTTTTCGTGTAAGACCACGTCTGGGACGTTGGCATCGACTTATGATTTATGTGTAAGACCATGCCTGGGACATCGGTATCGTATTTGATTTCATGTAAGACCTTGTCTGGGACAGTGGCATCGATATTTGGTTACATGTAAGACCACGTCTGGGACATTGGCATTGTACGAGCTTTCTGAGCTATTCGAGTATCCTTATGATTCTGAACGGTTCAATGGGCATTCCGAAAAATGAATGATTATATGAAATATGTATCCAATTCAGGTACATTTGAAATTGTATGTCATATTTGATGTTGAAAGGTAAATATATGAATCTTTGTGATCAAATGATTATATCTGACAATGGTATTAGAAAATAAGCTATATGTGCAAATGATTGGGGAATATATGAAATGTATTTGAGCTATGTGGTTTATGATAGCATTTGGCTAAAGAGTATATGTATATTATGATGCTTATATGTTTATATTGTTACGTTTATTTGTATATGGCTTACTAAGCTTTTGAAAGCTTACTTTGTGTATCTTTCAATTGTTTTATAGATATCGAAGCTACTGGGAGCTCGGGGATCATCAAGGATTATCACCACACTATTGAATCTATTTTGGTACCTTTTGAAAGTGTTAATATTGAAGTATGGCATGTATAGGCTAGAAGTACTTGTATATGTTTTGTAATGTGTATATCTAGCCATGTGATATGGCTTAATTTCGATTGTGTATAAGAATGAATCATGATTATAACTTGTGATACAAAAATGCTAATATGATGTATTCATGGTTGGCCAAAGTGAATTGGTTAATTTGATAAGTTTTGGTATGTGTTAAATTGAGGAATTTGGTAAGTTCATGATATGAGATTGAATGAGGTATATTGAGATTAGGAAACATGTGTTTTTGGTTTATGATTGGGCATGTTTTGGTTTGAATAATGAGCATGAATTTGGTTGATGAATATATGATATGTATGATGAATGTTTTGTGGTTGAATTTGGTTGGAAATATGATGTATTTGATGCTTGAATGGTACTTGTAGGGAGGACCCTAAATGGGTGGCAAATTGGCCTTGTAAATGGCCTATTTTTGCCCACACTGGCACGGACATGGGTGTTTGTCTTAGCGTGTTGCTCAATGGCCATTTCAAAATGAGCCTGGGCAGACCACACGGTCACACACACGGGTGTGTGCTAGACCGTGTGGCCCAGTCAGTTTCGAACACGGGCTAGACGCACGGGCGTGTGACTGGCCGTGTGACTCAAGTCAGTAGCCTCCCTAATTCTCACACGGCCTTGCACACGACCGTGTCTTATGGCCGTGTGAACAAGTCAGTATGTATGCCCTGTTTTGCCACAGCCTACACACACGGGTGTGTCTAATGTCGTGTGAGGCACACGGCCTACTCACATGGTCGTGTTGTAACAACCTAATTTTCAGTGGTATCGGGAATAGAGATTTGAGATAACTAAATCTGACGAGTGAGTTGAAATTTTAATAAATTAATACCTATGAGTCAAATGTGAATATAAAAGCATTTTTGAATTAGTGAATTTGGTGATTTAAAAGAATTAATTATGTAAATTGGGTCGAGAATGAGGTATCGAGACCTCGACTTCATAAATCGAGCCATAAATATTTTTAGAAATATTTATGGAGTGTTGGTGAGGTAGTAATAAAATTTAGTCAGAAAATTTTGACATTTGGGTGGTTAATTAAATAAAAAGGACTAAATTGAAAAAGGTGTAAAAGTTGCTAAAAGGATTAAATAGCTCAATTGTCAAATGAGGAAGGACCTAATGTGCAAATAAGCTCAAAGGAGATATTTTGGGTGGCAATAGCTGAGAAAATCAGGAAATGGGTGAAATAAGGGCAAAATTGGAAAATTACCAAAATGGGCGAAATAAAAATGGGACTAAATTGCAATATCTAGAATTCTCTTCATTTCTTTTCATATTCATCAGCTGAAAAACATACATGGAGGAGGGTTCAATCTAATTTTCATACTCTAGCTTCATGTAAGTTTAATTCCTGCTTTCTCCTTGAAATTTTTATGTTTTTGGACCTTTACAATTGGGTCCAATTTACTATTTCATTAGTTTTTGATTCCATGGATAATTTTTGAAGTTGTTATGGATGAGTGCTGGAAGTATATGATGATTTTGCATGGAATTAGAGCTTTAAATTGTTTATATTCTGATTTTATTGAAAGAATTGAATAGAAAGTGAATGTTTGGGACCTAATTGTAAAAGAGTTTGAAGTTAGAGTTTTATGTGGAAATTTTGAATTTCAATAGTTATGAAATAACTTATAATGTCTAGAAAAAGTATTAATTGATAAAATTATCTTAATTGAGGGGTTAATTGAGCAAGGACTGAATTGTATGAATTGTGAATTTGGGGCAAAATGGAAATCAACTTTTTGCAATAAAACTGTTTTGGGCAGCAGCAGTAGTTTAACTTTGAAAAATCACCAAAAATTTTAGAAATCGAATTAGAGGATGAATAAAATATGAAATTAAATCTTAATGAGTCTAGTTTCTTATAAAAGAAATTATGTAAGCAATGGAATTTTAAATCATGAGATACAATAACTTTTGTGAGACAAGGTCTGAATGATTTCGGGTTCCCCTGTTCTGAATTTGGAAAATCATAAAAAAATGGATAAAATTAATTAGGGGCATAGATTTATATGTTTAGAATCCTTAATGAGTCTATTTTCAAGAGAAACAAATGAGGACAACAGTCAAATCCTTTACAATAAGATAATTAATTTTTAGTGAAGAAGGGTCGGAATTGTCAGACAGTAGAACAGGGGAGACTTCAATGAATAAACTGTATTAATTGGCCCAACTAAAAATTATGAAATTTTTTTAGTAAGAAGACATATGCATATAGTTTCTGGGAAAATTTATGGATCTTAATTTGGAGTTCTGTATCTCAAGATAAAAATAATTTAGTAACTACGACACAGATGGACAGCTTGAATATTTACATAAGTAGATAGTGAAAATTATGGATAATGTTACTTACAAGTGTGTTGTTTATACTAAGGATGTGGATGGAGAGGAGGAGGAGGAAAATATACATATATATATGAATGACCTGTGTATAAATTGATCACATGCCCGATTATAATTGATAAATGTTGAATTAGAAATGATATAATATTTTATTTGGAATATTTATTATGAAATTATGATTATCGTTATAATACAAAAATCGTACTTATGAGTTTGTATAACTAAATTTTAGTGGCCATTTATTAATTTTATGAATTTCATGATGTGTTATTTCATATGAATTGATGATAACTTCGTGAATATTGTGTGAACCACACGATCTGACCACACAGCTTGTGACCTCTTGCAGTGTTGGAAAATTTTAAATATTTTCGAAAAATTTTCTGAGTTCTCGGTTAAGTCCCGATATCTATATTCTGGGCCTCGATGGCTCACATAAGGGACACTATGATTAAATTTGATTGATTTTAGGTATGAATGTTATGTGAAGCGGAATTTTTGTTAAATGATCTGTAAATTTTGGTAATACTCTGAATCCCTATTCCAGCGATGGATACGGGTTAAGGGTGTTACATTTAGTGGTACCAAAGCTTCGGTTTAGCCGACTCTTGGATGAAATAAGATGTGTAAAGTGTTTAGAGATACATGCCATATAAATCTGTGATAGAGTGATGTGTGTAATCCGATCAATTTTTTTTTTACTTATAGACAGAAATAGTTTTCGATCGAGTTATTTCAGAAAGTGTTGAAAGTGACACTAATGTGTCAGAGTAAGAATGTGTTTATGATGAGTTGAAACTTGTGTATAAATTGATCACATGCCCGATTATAATTGATAAATGTTGAATTAGAAATGATATAATGTTTTATTTGGAATATTTATTATGAAATTATGATTATCGTTATAATACAAAAATCGTACTTATGAGTTTGTATAACTAAATTTTAGTGGCCATTTATTAATTTTATGAATTTCATGATGTGTTATTTCATATGAATTGATGATAACTTTGTGAATATTGTGTGAACCACACGATCTGACCACACAGCCTGTGACCCCTTCAGTGTTGAAAAATTTTAAATATTTTTGAAAAATTTTCTGAGTTCTCGGTTAAGTCCCGATATCTATATTCTGGGCCTCAATGGCTCACATAAGGGACACTATGATTAAATTTGATTGATTTCAGGTATGAATGTTATGTGAAGCGGAATTTTTGTTAAATGATTTGTAAATTTTGGTAATACTCTGAATCCCTATTCCAACGACGGATACAGGTTAAGGGTGTTACATTTAGTGGTATCAAACCTTCGGTTTAGCCGAATCTCGGATCAAATGAGATGTGTAAAGTGTTTAGAGATACATGCCATATAAATCTGTGATAGAGTGATGTGTGTAATCCGATCAATTTTTTTTTACTTATAGACAGAAATACTTTTCGATCGAGTTGTTTCAGAAAGTGTTGAAAGTGACACTAATGTGTCTGAGTAAGAATGTGTTTATGATGAGTTGAAACTTGTGTATAAATTGATCACATGCCCGATTATAATTGATAAATGTTGAATTAGAAATGATATAATGTTTTATTTGGAATATTTATTATGAAATTATGATTATCGTTATAATAAAAAAATCGTACTTATGAGTTTGTATAACTAAATTTTAGTGGCCATTTATTAATTTTATGAATTTCATGATGTGTTATTTCATATGAAATGATGATAACTTTGTGAATATTGTGTGAACCACACAATCTGACCACACAGCCTGTGACCCCTTGCAGTGTTGAAAAATTTTAAATATTTTTGAAAAATTTTCTGAGTTCTCGGTTAAGTCTCGATATCTATATTCTGGGCCTCGATGGCTCACATAAGGGACACTATGATTAAATTTGACTAATTTCAGGTATGAATGTTATGTGAAGCGAATTTTTTGTTAAATGATCTGTAAATTTTGGTAATACTCCGAATCCCTATTCCGGTGATAGATACGGGTTAAGGGTGTTATACGTGTGACCTGTATAACTTTAAAAAAATGTTTAAGTTTCAAAAAATTTCATATGTGCTCGGTTTAGTCTCAACCTATTTCTAAAGCATGTTTAAGGTCTCGTAGACCTATGTTAGGGACTTTGTACTGATGTATGATTTATGATGCTATGATGTTTGTGAAATGATTGTTAAATGTTTCAATTTGTCCAGTAATGCCTCTTAACCCTAGTCTGGCAACGGATACGAGTTAGGGGTGTTACACCGTGTCCTCACCCATGTAACTCTTTGATTTGGGCCACACGGCCAAGCCACAAGCTCGTGTGCTAGGTTGTCTAATAGTCTGACTTACATGCTTTAAAACCTACAGGGGACACAAAGCCGTGTCGACTAACCATGTATCACACATGACTAAGTCACATGCCCATGTCTCAGGCAGTGTGGACATGAATTTGCCCCAAAAAAAAGCCATTTTCAACACCAAACCATGCAACCACCTAAAAGACTTTAGTACACCATATCAAGGCATTAAAACATGACTCAAAACCTACATAAAAATGACTTAATCCATAGTCTAAAATCATTCAACCAATATGTCATACAAGGCACCTCAATATCAATTACCAAAAACTCACCAAATCATGCAAACTTTACTAGATACATTCATCAACTACAAATTCTAAAACCTAATAAACATATAACCTAAAGTAGCTTCATGACTCAAACAATCAAATGATTCCAATAAACCATTCTCATTCATTATAAAAAGTGACCAAAACTACCTTCTAAGGCAAACATCAGAACCTATTATGCATATATGGGATCAAAACACAAACATATTTAGTTATTATATACACATTCATCAAATACATTTTATAACATCCTAAATACATTTCAACCCCAAATTCAACTACTTAAGTTTATACATGCAATTGCCCTAGAAGATACAAAAACTAACAAAGTCAATAGATAGTGTGAGCTGAAGATTTGATCCGTCCAAAGTGTCATCAATAATGATCTACAAAATAATTCACAAAAACGAATAAGCTTATAGAGCTTAGTAAGAATGTAGCATATTGTTTAATTTTTCAATAAACTGAATACAGTTCATATATTATTCAATTTAGAATTAATGAAATCTAAACAGAGTATAAAAGTACATCCAAGTGTATCGAAGTACAGACAGGGGCACATATGTGCAATTATCAGATGCCGAACTACAAATAGGGCACGTATGTGCAATTCAGGGGTACCGAAGTACAAACAGGGGCACATATGTGCAATTCATCATTATTCTTCTAATAACATAATAATTGAATCATTATAATACACGTACACAAATAGAAAATTCATTACATATTAAAAACACTACGAACTTACCTAGACAATTAAAGCGTAGAAACAGAATCGACTAATCCGAGGCTTTAGCTTTTCCCCAATCTAAAACTGTTCTTGGTCTATATTGATCTAAATAAACAAATTCAATCCATTTAATATCTCTATTATTCGATTAAATCAACATTTCATTTCTTTTGAAATTATAAATTTTCCCCTAATATTTTAACTTTTCGCAATTTAGTCCGAATTAGAGGACTTTCTTCCAAGGTGACACTTTCAAAAACACTTTGTCGCCGGCTTGAAATTCAATTTCTTTTATTTTCAAATCCGCGTAAGATTTCTATCAATCCTAAGCCACTTTCAGACTATCATGTATCATTTTAAATTTTTCTTCGGTTTTCCGTATCAAACCAACACCCAAAAGATTTTTCTCATTGAGCTCAATCCAATATAACAAAGTTCAAGACTTTCGACCATTTAAAGCTTCGTACATTGCCATCATAATGCTCGACTGATAACTGTTATGCATGCAAATTAAACTAACAGTAGAAATATCTCCTAGTTACCTTCAAACTCCAGAACACAGTATCATAGCATATCTTCAAGCATCTAAATCACTCGTTCAGATTGACCATCTGTCTATGGATGAAATGCTGAGCTTCGTGTAAGTTGCTCTAGAATCGATGTAAACTGTGGATCTCTATCAGAAATAATAGAAAGTGGCATATCGTACAACCAAACTATCTTAGCAACATACAACTCTGCTAATCTCTTGAGTGAAAAATCCATACGCACTGGAATAAAATGCTCAGATTTCAACAAACGATCAACAATGACCCACATAGCATCTCTCTTTCTCAGAGATAGAGACAATCCCGATATAAAATCCATCATGAAAACGTTCCCATTTCCATTATGGAATCATCACTAGTTGTAACAAACTAGAAGGTACTTGATACTAGGCTTTAACTTGCTGACAAACCAAACATTTCGATACGAACTCAAAGATCTCTCGTTTCATACCTGCCCACCAATACATCTATTTTAGATCGACGTACATTTTATTGCTACCAGGATGAATCGACAAGCTACCACTTTGAGCTTTTTTTTAAATTTGATGAATGAGATCGGACTTTCTCAGAACACAAATTCTGCCTTTGAAGTACAAACTATCATCTGAACCCACATGAAAATCTAAATTAGGTTTCATCTCAATCTGTTTCAATTTAGCTAACAAAGCATCATCACATTTCTGAGCTTCGAAAATCTATTACAAAAATGTTGGTTTAGCTTTTAATTCAGCTAAAATCGAACCATCATCATTCAATGTTAGTCGTGTTTTCAAAGCTTGCAAAGTACATAAAAATTTTCTACTCAATGCATCAGCAACAACATTAGCCATTCCTGGATGATAATCAATGATCAAGTCATAATCTTTCAATAACTGGAGTCATCTGCGCTGTCTCAAATTCAAGTCTTTTTGTGACATTAAATACTTTAGGCTATTATAATCCTTAAAAATATGACATTTTTCTCCATACAAATGGTGTTGCCAAATCTTCAAAGCAAACACAATAGCTACAAGCTCTAAATCATGAGTTGGGTAATTCTTTTTATGTGGTTTCAACTGTCTAGAAGCATACGCTATCACTTTGCCTTCTTGCATCAAAACACAACCTAAACCATTCAATAAAGCATCACTGTAAAAAAAATTCTTTATCGGACTTTGGTTGAACCAAATAAGTGTCTCGGTTAACAAAGCTTTCAACTGATTAAAACTTTGCTGATATTTTTCTGACCATTCAAATTTTACATCGTTTTCCAATAGTTTCATCAATAGTATAGCAATCATCAAGAATCCCTTGATGAATCTCCTGTAGTATCCAGCTAAGCCCATAAAACTTCTGACTTTAGATACATTTCTTGGAGGCTTCTAATCTACCACAGCTAAAATTTTGCTCGGATAGATTCTAATCCTCCTAATACCACATGTCCCAAAAATTTTGACTTCTTTGAGCCAGAACTCACATTTGCTTAACTTAGTGAATAGTTGTTTTTCGCGTAAGGTTTTCAAAAGAAATCTCAAATGCTGGGCATGCTCTACCTCATCTCATGAATATATTAGAATGTCAACAATGAACACTACAAAAAATCTGTCTAAATACGGTCTAAATATTCTATTCATTAAATCCATAAATACAACAGTGCATTAGTCAAACCAAATGGCATTACAAGAAACTCATAATGTCCATACCAAGTTTTGAATGCAATTTTCGGCATATCTGAGTCTTTAACTCATAACTGGTAATAACCAGAACAAAGATCAATCTTTGAGAATATTGTTGCACCTTTCAACTGGTCAAAAAAATTATCAATACGTGGCAATGGATACTTGTTCTTGATCGTGATTTTGTTAGCTGTAGATAATCTATACATAGTCGCATGGATTTGTCCTTTTGCTTAAAAAATAACACAAGAGCACCCTAAGGAGAAAAGCTAGGTCGAGCAAAGTCTTTACATGTCAACTCTTACAATTGAGCTTTCAACTCTTTCAATTCTATAGGTGCCGTTCTATTCGGGGCTATCGATATTAGAGATGTTCCCGGCATTAATTCAGTAGTAAACTCAACCTCTCTGATCAGCGGTAACCCTGGTAACTATTCTGGAAATACATCTATATACTCACATACGACTGGAACCGATTCTAGCTTCAATTTTGAACCGTAAAATCAACTTATAAGCAATATATGCTTCACAGCTCTTTTTAACACATTTTCGTGCCATCATAGCTGAGATTATATTAGATGTACCATCCAATCTATTTGACTCAATTCGGATCCATTTACCATCCTGACATTTTAACACAGAATGTTTTCTTCTACAATTCATAATAGCATCATGCAATGTCAACCAGTCCATACCCAGAATCACATCAAACTCATCCAAGGGAAACAACATAAGACTAGTGGGGAAATCATAACCCCTAATTTGCAGCGGACATGATCTACATATCTAATTAACTAGAACACACTAACCCAGAGGATTTGTAACTTTGACAGTATATTCAGTGAATTCAACAAGTATTTTCTTTTTGTCTACTAATGTAGTGCATATATACGAATGAGTTGATTTAGGATCAATCAATTCATATACATTAATATCAAAGAGAGAAAAAGTACCCACAATAACATCTAAAGTAGTAGCTTCCTCTCGAGCTCGGATTGTATAGGCCCTAGCTAGTGTTCTTGCTTTAGACCGTTCGTTCATCTTGGCTTTCTTTCATCGATCAGGAGTAGCATTTCTAATGTTTCCAGATTGTCTAGCCCTTTAAGAAGTTGCTTCAGGCTTATTTTATTGATTTTTGAAATCATTTTGCTTCTTCAGATAATTACAAAGAAAATGGTCAGTAGACCCATAACCAAAACAAGCTCCCGATTTTGACCGATACTCACTAAAATGTCTTTTATTGCATACATCACACATAGGAATGGTTCTCTAAAATTTTTTTACACTTCCAACACTAGTCACTGGAGAATTAACTAACTAAAAATTTCTTTGCCTCTGTTTTTCTTTACCAACAAACTCTATAGGAGCAGTTGGTCAACTTGTGTCATTTCTAAATTTCTTAGATGGAGATGTTTAATCAAGCTTGAATGACCCTCTTTTGTTATAATTTCAAAATTTTGAATTTGACTATCATTTGCTTTTACAAATTTCTTCAACTTTCTTAGCCCACTCTGAAAGTTTTACAAATTTCAGAAACTTTAATGTTGCTACAGTCATACGGATATCATCATTCAACCCATCTTCAAATCTAATGCATATTTCCTCCTCATTTGATACAATGTTATGAGCATACTTGATTAACTACACAAATTCACGTTCATACATATCTATAGTCCGGTTTCCTTGTTTAACTCGAGAAACTTTCTTTATTCGGTTAATGAACAACCGGCTAACATACTTTTTCTTGAATTCATTCTGAAAGAAGTCCCGATTAACATAATCATTCGATGTCATCATGCTCAAAGTAACCCACCATAGATACGCCTCATCTTTCAGTAAGGATACTACACACTACAAAACAATCTTCAGGGGTGCAAAACAAATGCTTTTGAAGGAGCATCATCTACCGTACCTCTGAATTCTTCTGCTCCACATTTTTAAATTTTAACTATTGATACTTGGGTAACCGTCACAAGTACAGGTTTTTGAGTATTTAGGGCTACTGGAGGAGGCACAATAAGGGGTGGAGGTGGCGGAGTTGCAAGATTGCTTGCTTGAACTCGTTTAACCTTTGGTTCATCATTCCTAACAATACATTTTTCATCTTATCACCAACATATTGTGGAATAGACGCACTATTACTTGCTTCAAGATTTGAAGCTTGAACATTACTTTCAGCTTCATTAACAATTGTTCGGTTCGATTCAACTGACATCTTGAATCTATAAGAAAATACAGTGTTAGAATGGATCAAAAGCATCACACTATTATAGGGTATATATGGCATGTATGTACTAAAATTTACTACACTAAGTTTATCCTAGAATAAACTAAATCGTAGTTCTGATACCACTAAATGTAACACCCTGTCTCATATCCGTCACTGGAGTAGGGTTACGGAGTATTATTGTATAAATGTAACATTAAAACTTTCATTTCTTACATTATTGTAAAAATAATCTAATACGTTCAATCACATACATAACATCCCTTAATCGAGCCCTCGAGGCCCTAAATATACCTTAAGAACAATATGGGATCAAATTGGAAACAATCAAAAAGTATAAGAAAAAGTTAGAAAGAATGGACTGCAGGTGCCACATGGCCATGTGGCTAGGCCGTGAGAGATGTCTCAGGCAATGTAACAATAAAAATAGGGACACACGACTGTGTCCCAGCTTGTGACCTCACCTGTGTAACTCTCTGAGTTGGGTCACACGGCCAAGCCACACGCCCGTGTGCCTGGCCATGTTCTGGGCCGTGTAACAACCTAACTTGCATGCTTTAAAACCTACAAGGGACACACGGCTGTGTCGCCTGGCCGTGTGTCACACAAGCTCGTGTCTCAGGCCATGTGAACATGAATTTACCAAAAAAAAAGCCATTTCCAACACCAAACTATGCATCCATGATAAACCGTAATTTATACATATTTCTATCTTATGCTTAGCACATTTTATGGATGATTTTTCCTTAAAATTGGTGAATTTGATGCTCCTAATGCCTTAATTTCATGTTTTATACTTAGGTGAGCATAGGAGAGTGAAAGGAATGAGAAACGAACCAAAAATGGAGAAAATAGGCTAACGTACGAAATCAACACGGCCTGGACTTCCTCACACAGGCAGACCACACGGCCGTGTCCCTTTGGCAAGGTCAAAGCACAATTTACATGGGTAGATCACACGCCCGTGCCCATTTAACAGCCTTGGCCACGGCCTTAAGCAATCGCACATGGGCGTGTCAGGCGGGCGTGTCCCTATTGAGCCCAAGTTTAGTCCAATTCAGAAAAGGCCAATTTTGAGGGCTCTTAGGCATTCCAAAGCCTATAAATACACCCTAGAAGAGGAGAAGAGGGGGACGCATAGGAGGAAGCAAGGAATTGTTAAAGGAAAGCCGATCGATCCATCTCAGAAGCCAGATTCACCATCAAAACTGAAGATCTCCCTTCAAATTCCCTCAGGAGTTTTGGGTTTTCTTATGTTTTGTTACTTCTATTCTTTTGAGATTTTTTCTTTCATTAGTATGAACTAAAACCCCTAAAAACCTAAGGGGAATGGAACCTAAGATGGATCTTGTTATTATTATCTGAATTGTATGATAATATTTGACTTGTTCTTAATTATGTGTTCTTAATTCTTGTTTTGATATTCTAGGATATTGATTCAAGATAAGCTCTTATTCAGAGGAGGAATAGACCCTGTCTAAGAGTAAATTTGTCATAATTAAGCAAAGTTGGTTGCTCGCCTAGAGATAGGGTGACAAGATTTTGTCGAATTAGGGTGAAACCTAATAAGGGGATCCATAGATCAAGTTAATGCAACCCTAGAGCGTTAATTAGAAAGAAATTTCAATTATTCAATCTAGGGTTAGACGTTGTTAGTCTCGAGAGAGATAATAATATAACTTAGGTATCTCTACGAAACAAGTTGAATGAATAAATCGTCCGATTTAGAGTCAAATAACAAGTGAATTCTAGGTGGACTTTTCCTTAGGTATTGTCTTCATCAATCGAGTTTCCCAAAAAGTATTTTCCCCAAACTTCTTTTCTGTGATTTCTTAGTTTAATTAATTAGTTAGATAAACAAAAACCCTTTTATTTTTTAGGCTAGATAATAGAAAGAAAGTTGATACTAGTAGTTTTAGTTCCTTTGGGTTCGATAATCCGGTCTTACTAAAGCTATACTACTGTTCGATAGGTACACTTGCCTTTATCGTGATAATAGTTAGTTTTAAGAACGGTTCATTATAAATATTTAAAACCTGTCACGAATATCACGTATCAAGTTTTTGGCACAGTTGTCGGGGATCGAACCTGGGTTAACCACGTGACAAGCAGGAATTACTTTTTTACAGTAAGATAGATTGCACAGTTCGTAAAAACCAAAGAGAAATAAGGCAAAGCTTAAGATACACAGAGAACGAGCAAGTGGATGATATTCAAACCAGAACCGAGGAGATGGCTGAAAACCAAGAAAATCTACTACCTCTTGTGATTGCTGTAAATCAGAAACCTGCTCCATGCACTATGTATGATTATACTAAACCTAATTTAACAGGAACTGAGTCATGTATAGTTAGACCTGCTATTGCAGCAAACAATTTTGAACTGAAACCTAACACAATTCAAATGATACAATAGTTTGTTCAGTTTGATGGTTTGCAGGACGAGGATCCCAATGCTCACTTGGCAAATTTCCTAGAATTTTGTGATACCTTTAAAATTAATGGCGTTTTTGATGATGCCATCCGCCTTCAGTTGTTCACCTTTTCATTAAGGTATAAAGCTAAACAGTGGTTGAATTCATTACCACGAGGGTCAATCACTACTTGGGAACAAATGTCTGAAAAGTTTTTATTAAATTTTTTTTGCCAGTTAAAATAGCTAAATTACATAATGATATCTCTTCTTTTGTGCAGATGGATTTAGAAACACTCTACGATGCATGGAAGAGATATAAGGACCTTTTACGAAGACGCCCTCACCATGGGTTACCACTCTGGCTACAGGTTCAAACTTTTCATAATGGCCTTAATCCTTCGACTTGACAAATGGTTGATGCAGCTGCTGGCAGAACCATCAATAATAAAACACCTAAAGATGCTTATTAATTTTTAGAAGAGATGTCACTAAATAACTATCAGTGGCAAGTTATGAGGACAAAGCCAACGGAAACAACCAGCGTCTATAACGTCAATTCAGTCACCATGCTCTTTAATTAGGTAGAACTCTTGAATAAGAAAAGTGATGGTTTCCTTAGTTCTTCACAGGTCCACCCAGTGATGAGGTGCGATTCAAATGGAGGAGGAGCATGCATAGAATATCAAGCCTTCAACCCTAGCATTGAGGAGGAACAAGTCCAATAAATGGGTAATAATCCTCGATCTCAAAACAATCCTTATAGCAATACTTACAATGCAAGTTGGAGGAATCACCTAAATTTTTCATGGGGAGGCCAAGGAAATCAGAAACCACCAGCCCCTCCAGGCTTTTAACAACCACCATACCAGCAAGAGAAAAAGCCGAACCTTGAGGAGATGCTAACCAAATTCATCTCGGTGTCAGAGTCTTGTTTTCAGAATACCGAGACGGCACTCAAAAATCAACAAGCATCGATTCAAGGGCTCGAAACTCAAATTGGATAGCTAGCTAAGATGATTTCAGAAAGAGCACCAGGAAATCTACCTAGTAACACCAAACCCAATCCAAAAGCACATGTGAAAGCAGTTACACTGAGGAGTGGGAAAGTGTTAGCTGAATCGGAAAAGAAGACATAATAAGAAGCTGACAGAAGCAAAGGAGAGGAGGTAAAACTCGAAAGCAATGACAATCCAATACCGAAGGAATATAAACCACCAATTCCATACCCAGAAAAGTTGAAGAAAGACCGCATGGATGCACAATTTGGTAAATTCCTTGAACTTTTTAAACAACTACATATTAACTTACCTTTTGTTGAAGTTATATCGCAGATGCCTACATACGCAAAATTTTTAAAGGAGCTCCTAACAAACAAAAGGAAGTTTGAAGACTTATCTACGGTGGAACTTAACGAGGAATGCTCGGCTATACTCCAAAACAAACTGCCAACCAAACTAAAAGGTCCAAGAAGTTTTACTATAACCTGCTTAATTGGTAGTTTTAACATTGATAAGGCACTAGCTGATTTAGGTGCTAGCATTAATTTGATGCCATATAAAATGTTTAAACAACTTGGTCTTGGGGAACCTAAACCCACTAGGATGAATATTCAACTAGCTGATAAATCTGTTAAATATCCTAGGGGTATTATAGAGAACATACTTGTAAAAGTAGATAAATTTATATTCCCTGTTGGCTTCGTTGTGCTTGATATGGATGAAGATGTTGAAGTGCCTTTAATCTTAGGGCGTCCATTTTTAGCCACTACTAGGGCTGTTATTGATGTGGGTGATGGTAAATGGTACTCAGAGTAGTTGACGAAGAAATCGTTTTTAAAATTTATGATGCCATGACATTTTCTAGGGAACAGGATGACTCATGTTATTTTATTGACTCTATTGATTATGCTGCTCAAGATTCTTTTCAGGAAATCATACATAAAGACACGTTGGAACTGTACCATGCCCAATGAGAGGAGATAGATGATGATGATTCTGAGACAGGTAAAATAAAAGCTAAACTAAACTTCAATGAATCTTCCCAAAGACAAGCAGAATATGAGGACATTAAAGGGAACGATGATTTAAAGCAAAAAACCCTCTATTGAAGAACCTCCCAAACTAGAACTCAAACAATTACCAAATCATTTGGAATACGCATTTCTTGGAAATAATTCTACATTACCAGTTATTATTGCGTCTAACTTGCAACCCAATGAGAAAGAGGAATTAATCCAAGTATTAAAAGAACATAAAAAGGTCATAACTTGGAAAATTTTTGACATTAAAGGTATCAGCCTTTCTTTTTGCACCCACAAAATTTTAATGGAAGATGAATATAAACCATGTGTGCAAGCTCAAAGACGACTAAACCCAAACATGAAAGAAGTTTTTAAAGCTGAGGTAATTAAACTTCTAGATGATGGAATTATTTATCCTATTTCTGACAGTTCTTGGGTAAGTCCAGTGCAGGTTGTTCCTAAGAAAGGAGGCATGACTGTGGTAGCCAATGAGAAGAATGAACTAATTCCAATTAGGACAGTTACAGGTTGGAGAGTTTGCATTGCTATAGGAAGCTAAATGATGCCACGAGAAAAGATCACTTCCCCTTACCATTCATTGACCAAATGTTGGAAAGACTATCAGGGCACATGTACTACTGCTTCTTAGACAGACTATTTGGCTATTTTCAAATCCCAATAGCTCCTAAAGATCAGGAAAAAATGACATTCACATGTCCATACTGTACATTTTCTTATCAAAGAATGCCCTTTGGATTATGTAATGCTCCTACTACATTCCAGCGCTGCATGATGGCCATCTGTGACGAACTCGTAGAAGATATCATGGAGGTATTTATGGATGATTTCTCGGTATTTGATAACTCTTTCCATCTTTGCCTTAAAAATTTAAAACGAGTTCTAATAAGATGTGAGGAAACGAACCTTGTACTTAACTGGAAAAAATGTCACTTTATGGTTCAAGAAGGTATTGTGCTAGGACATAAAGTTTCTAGTAAAGGGATTGAGGTTGATAAATCAAAAGTCAAAATCATTGAAAAATTACCTCCTCCTAGTTCAGTTAAGGCTATTAGAAGTTTTTTAGGACATGCTGGGTTTTATAGAAGATTTATTAAAGATTTTTCTAAAATAGCTAAGCCTTTGACCAAATTACTAGAAAAAGGTATGCTCTTTAATTTTGATCAGGAATGTTTAGAAGCATTTAATACTCTAAAGGATAAATTCATTAATGCTCCAATTATAATAGCACTTGATTGGAATTTACCTTTTGAACTAATGTGTGATGCGAGTGACTTTGTAGTAGGTGCAGTTTTGGGACAGCGAAGGGACAAGCACTTTCAACCTATTTATTATGCTAGCAAAACTTTGACAACCGCATAGGAGAACTACACCACCACGGAGAAAGAATTGTTAGCTGTGGGTTTTTGCATTCAATAAATTTAGGCCATATCTAATATTGTCTAAAGTTGTTGTTTATACTGACCATTCTGCCCTTCGCTACCTGTTAACTAAGACTGATGCAAAACCTTGACTTATTCGATGGATTTTGTTATTGCAAGAATTCAACTTGGAAATTCAAGATAAGAAAGGAGCAAAAAATCTCGCAGCTAATCATTTATCCAGGCTTGAAAATTCAAGTACTAAAGAGCTAGATGAAGTGGAAATAAATGATTTGTTCCCCAAAGAACAATTTTTTGCTATTTCTGACTCAGAGGTACCTTGGTTTGTAGACATCGCGAATTTTTTAGCCGCTAACATTAACCCAAAAGGGTTGACACATCAGTAAAAGAAACGGTTCTGTACTGATGTGAAAACAACTTTTGGGGAGAACCTTTTCTTTTCCATATATGTGCAGATCAAGTCATTCGGCGATGCGTTACAAGAACAGAAGCATTAATAATCTTGGAACATTGTGACTCAGGACCAGCTAGAGGACATTACGGTGGAAATAAGACCGCACATAAAATACTTGAATCAGGTTTTTATTGGCCCACCTTATTCAAAGATGCCAATAGGTATGTTATTTCTTGTGACAAATGCCAAAGGACAGGTAATATCTCTAACCGTGATGAAATGCCTCAGATATATATGCTTTCATGTGAAATATTTGATGTTTGGGGTATCGACTTCATGGGTTCATTCCCTAGTTCATTTGGAAATAAATACATCTTAGTAGCTGTTGATTATATGTCTAAATGGGTTGAAGCCCAATATCTGCCTACAAATGATGCTAGAGTAGTGGTACATTTCCTTAAAAAAATTTTCTCTCGATTTGGAACACCTAGATTAACCGTCAGCGATAGGGGGACTCATTTCTGTAACGCCCAATTTGAAAAGACCCTCAAGAAATATGGAGTTTACCACCGAACAGCTACTCCTTACCACCCTCAAACTAGTGGCCAAGTCGAAGTGGCAAAACGAGAACTTAAACGTATCCTAGAAAAGATGGTAGGATTAAACAGGAAAGATTGAGCAATGAAAGTAGATGACGCATTATGGGCCTATTGAACTGCTTTTAAAACCCCCATAGGAACATCACCATACAAACTCATTTATGGAAAAAGTTGTCATCTACCATTTGAGTTAGAACACAAAGCATTCTGGGCTATAAAATTTCTAAACTTTGATCCCAAACTTGCAGGTGAAAACAGGTTGATGCAGTTGAACGAGTTAGACGAATGGAAAACCTATGCATATGAAAATTCAAGACTATACAAGGAAGCAACGAAACAATGCCATGATGCTCGGTTAAAACAAAATAAACAATTTGAAGTTGGAGGTCTTGTACTATTATATAACTCGAGACTCAAATTGTTCCCTGGGAAGCTTAAATCACGATGGTCAGGTCTGTTCGTAGTCAAAACAGTTTTCCCATACGGCACCGTAGAAATAAGTCACCCATCACAAGGTACTTTCAAAGTAAATGGATATAGCCTCAAACCTTACAACGGTGAGAAATTTAAAGATGAAAGGGAGGAGCTACAGCTCCACGAATCTCCTTAAGTATACTCACACGGTAAAGAATAGGTTAGACTTTAAATAAGTGCTTCTCGAGAGGCAACCCGAGCACTAACAATATTACATTCTTTAAATTTTAGTTTTTAAAATCTAACATACTAACCAAATCATTGAACACAGGCTTTTCAGAACCACACGGCCAGGTACACGGGCGTGCCATAAGCCGTGCACATACCACGGCATGCAACATGGCCGTGCGATATAGCCATGTGAAAACAGGGCAAAAATTTCTTCCCCAACACGAGATGTGATAAGTAGCCACGGCCGTGCGACATGGCCGTGGGAGAAACTGCCAAAATAACACGGGCACGCAACACGCCCGTGTTTTGAAACTGTGGGTAAACCTGTTAATTTAACACGGGCGTGTGCCTGTATACACGGGCGTGGGAGAAGCTAACGAAGATCGACACGGCCATGTACCATGGCCGTGTACACCAATGTGCCTAATTTCAAAAATTACGAAACGCACGGGCTGAGCATAGAGCACACGGGCTTGCCCCACAGCCGTGTGCCCCAATTTCTCTATAAACACCTACTATTTATTTTATTTTATTTTTATCTCTATATTTTGAAATTATTTTTTATTTCCTTTTAATACTATTTTATCCTAAGTTTTTTTTTTAATTTTTATTCTTCAGCTATTTCATTACGAGTAATTATGCTTCAGTATACCTCTTAAAGAGTTCCTGATTTTATCACAGTCAGAAAGAGCTCCAAAGCTCATCGATTGGGAAAGGTTCTCCACGACTGCCATGTCCTGCTCGACCACGACCATAGCTACCACCAGATATAATATTCTTTTGGCACAGGACTTATGGACTAATGAACCTCTAACACCGCCGGAGTATCCTTCTCCACTCTCACGCTAATTTTTCTCCAAAACTCCAGTTCAAAGAATTCATTCATCATTCAGGAAGTTTCACTTCTCTCATTATCTTATGATTATAAATATATCTTTTTCAATATATCTACCTTTGTACATTGAGGGCAATGTCCATCTTAAGTGTGGGGGGTCTTTTATATTAGAAAAATCCTTGAATTTTGTTTTATTCTTATGCGACCTTGTCATATTATTATTAGAATGAATTCCAATTAATCTATAATGTTTATTGATATATCTTGAATCAAAACATAGGCATTTATGTATTGATTGTTTAAACTTTAAGACATTAGGGAATCAAGCATGATAAGTTGATTTTTGAAGAATTAAAAACTTTTAGGTTGTTCCCCCAATTTTTGGTATTATTTTGAGTTGGTATTCACAAGTTTAAACATCAAAAAGCCATAATTTTTGTAAGATCTTGAGCCTTTAGAGCATCTATTATTTCTTTCATGCTTACTTTCATTATGAGTGCGTCAGTATTGAATTGTTATTCTAGAACTTGCTTGATTACGCATGTCAAGACCACAACAATTGATTTGATATGTCAAAATGATAAGGGCACTTAGGTTTAACCCACTCACTCCATAAAAGCCTACCTTCACAATTAACCCTTAGTAAACCCCCATTGAGCCTAACAACTTATTATTAATTTACCTTCAATATTAACCCATAACTCATTATTGTTGAAATCCCCTAAATTAATTTGATCCCTATTTTTGTCGAGATTTGAGTTGGAATAGTTGCTTAGCTATGTTTTATTCTATTTTGTAATTTGACTTGTTCTTAAAAAAAATACATGTATACATATTAGTAGTAGTGATCTTCTGAGCTAAAGAAGTTAAATTCCATATTCTGAGAAAAAGCTCTGTTGTACGCAATTGATGACTAGTCATTTTTCTAGTTAGGCAATTTTTCAATTCAATCTCGATTCTAACCCTTTCTTTCAGCTTGTGACCACACCCCCTAACCAAAGCCACGTTACAACCCTCTAAAGACCTTTTGATTGATGTTTCATCTCAATTTATAGTGGTGAAGATTTGATTTTCATGCAAGCCTATGGTAATGACTTTTTACTATTGACTATTGAGTGCTTCATTTATTGTCCTTAAACACCTTGAGTGATTTGAGTGAATCTTTAATGAGGATGTGAAACTCTGTGATATTTTGAATCAAAGGTAATTACTTGGATAAGGGGAGACACTTATGTTTTTATGATAAAATGCACAACTTGGAATGTTTGAAACTTTGATGTTCTTTCAGTTGAATTTTCAATGTATGATTACCTATGGATTATTTTGAGATATTATCGATAGAAATTATAAGTTGAAAAGAATTTATTTTGATTATGAGTTGAGGATTTTGCTTGAGGACAAGCAAATGCTTAAGTGTGGGGGTATTTGATAAATCGTAATTTATACATATTTCTATCCCATGCTTAGCACATTTTAAGGATGTTTTTTCCTTAAAATTGGTGAATTTGATGCTCCTAATGCCTTAATTTCATGTTTTATACTTAGGTGAGCATAAGAGAGTGAAAAGAACGAGAAACGGGCCAAAAATGAAGAAAATGGGCCAACGTACGAAATCAGCATGGCCTGGACTTCCTTACACAGGCAGACCACACGGCCGTGTCCCTTTGGCAAGGTCAAAGCACGATTTACATGGGTAGATCACACGTCCGTGCCCATTTAACAGCCTTGACCACGGCCTTAAGCAATTGCACACGTGCGTGTCACACGGGCATGTCCCTACCGAGCCCAAGTTTAGTCCAATTCAGAAAAGGCCAATTTTGAGGGCTCTTAGGCATTCCAAAGCCTATAAATAACCCTAGAAGAGGAGAAGAGGGGTACGCACAGGAGGAAGAAAGGAATTGCTGAAGGAAAGCCGATCGATCCATCTCAGAAGCCGGATTCACCATTAAGACTGAAAATCTCCTTTCAAATTCCCTCAGGAATTTTGGGTTTTCTTATGTTTTGTTATTTCTGTTCTTTTGAGATGTTTTCTTTCATTAGTATGAACTAAATCCGCTAAATACCTAAGGGGGATGAAACCTAAGACGGATCTTGTTATTATTATCTGAATTGTATGATAAATATTTGACTTGTTCTTAATTATGTGTTCTTAATTCTTGTTTTGATATTCCAGGATATTGATTCAAGTTAAGCTCTTATTCAGAGGAGGAATAGACCCTGTCTAAGAGTAAATTTTTCATAATTAAGCGGAGTTGGTTGCGCGCCTAGAGATAGGGTGACAAGATTTTGCCAGATTAGGGTGAAACCTAATAAGGGGATCCATAGATCAAGTTAATGCAACCTTAGGGCGTTAATTAGAAAGAAATTTCAATTATTCAATTTAGGGTTAGACGTTGTTAGTCTCGAGAGAGATAATAATATAACTTAGGGATCTCTACGGAACAAGTTGAATGAATAAATCGTCCGATTCAGAGTCAAATAACAAGTGAATTCTAGGTGGATTTTTCCTTAGGTATTGTCTTAATCAATCGAGTTTTCCAAAAAGTATTTTCCTCAAACTTCTTTTCTGTGATTTCTTAGTTTAATTTGTAACACCCCAATCCCGTATCCGTCGCCGGAATAGGTAAAGGGGCATTACCGGACTTGAAACTCATATCAGAACAGTAAATTTTTTTTTTGAACATTCCTTTAGATAAGTACTAAAGACAGTCAGGGATACAATTTAAACTTCTATAAGTACACATTCAAAAGATGCCATTTTCGCATGGCTTATATACATTAACCAAAATATTCTTCGGCCACTGGTCTATTCTATACATGCCATAAAATAATTCAAAACATAACAGTAACAAGCAGTGGATAGTGATAGTGTGACTAGTTGCTGACGATCCCCGAGCCTGTAGCTTCGAAATGAGATCTATAAAACAGAGGAAACAAAGTAAATGGAGTAAGCATTACAATGCTTAGTAAGTTTTAAGCAGTGTCAACAGATAACAATTAAATTATAACATAGTTGTTCGTATTTTTATTTCACTATTCCTTCGGGCATACCATCCCTTTACTGAATATGCACATCTCATCATATACAATAGGCAGATAAACTTTCACATAAAAGTGAGCTCATGTGACATAGATATATTGTATAATTTCACATAACCTCTCACACTGATCCGATGTCACATAATCATAGGAATAGTCTCATAGATTGCTCACGTATGCATCACATAACTACCTTATGATTTAGTTCAAATCAAGCTCACATATAAACTTGGAGTACATACCTGTTTAACCTTTCGCATTGAATATATTGATAAGCAATTCTTATTGCGAAGTCTTATAGCTTTAACCTCTACTCGGATTATCGGCGAGACCTTTAGCTCAGATGAAATCTCCACACGAAGTCAGCGGGTCTTAACCCAGACATAGTCACCACATATGGTCATCTGGTCTTTAATCCCAGGTTTACATCATAGAGTTTCATGCATATTTATTCACATGTTACAACATTCACATCGACTATCATATTTGTAATTCATTTACCTCATCAAATATCTAATAAAACACACCTTCCGCCGTCTGTCATTTGGCCACAATATATATATACACATCTCATACATATCTCACATTAGCCATTCGGCTTTACCTCATATCCATCTCATACACGTTTCGCATTAGCCTTTCGGCTTTACCTCATATCCATCTCATACATGTTTCGCATTAGTCATTCGGCTTCGCCACATATATACACTTCCACGTTCATCACATTGGCCATTCTACCTTATCACATATATGCATGTTCACATTCATCTCATAAAATCCTAAATCAAAATATAAATTTTCATGTATTCACATCACAATTATCCAAATATACTTCACATACCACATATACTTTCACGTATACACTTTGTCTTGGCTGAATCTTTATCTATCATTTTCCAATGAATAATTCAATTTCATGCCATACTATTATTTCATATTCGAATACTTATAACTTACAATTTCACAAATTTTAATATCAAAGATCCATCTAACACTCATATATCATTTTACAATATCACAATTTAGAATTCACGTATGGGTTTAATCAATAGCTTATGAGCAACTAAAACAAGTTTTATCCATGTTTACAACATAACCACAAATTCTCTACAAGCTGTTTTTCCTGAGCAACATTCGTTAATTTATTTGTAACTGGGACTACGAAATTCCAAATTATGTGCCGTTAATTTTCCATGAAAATAGACTCGTATATCCTCTATCCAAAAAATTTTCAGAATTTTTGGTTTGGCCAATCAATACCAGATTTTTCTTAAAGTTTCCCCTATTTTACTGCTTGACTACTCCGACTACTCTTCACTAAGAATTTAATTTCTCATTGTACCGAATTCAAAATATGTTTTCGTTTATTTTGTTTGAAACTAGACTCATTAAGGAGTCTAAGCATATAATTTTATCTTATAATCATTTTTGTACGATTTATGATGATTTTCCAAATACTGAACAGGGGATTTCGGAGCCATTCTGACTCTGTCTCACACAACCTTGAAAATCTCATTACCGTCAACCCCTTTGCTTACACGATTTCTTTTATACGAAACTAGACGTATCAAGCTTTAATTACATAATTTATTCAGCCTTTAACTCAACTCCTACAATTTATGGTAATTTTTCCAAAACACGCTACTGCTGCTGTCCCTAGCAGATTTATACAATTTACTCTGTAAAGTTCTCATTCACATATTTAAAACCTAATATCATATATGCCGTCATGTAGAAAAGTCATTGACCTTAACGTATATACATAACTCATATTCATCCTGTTTTAAAACTTAAAACTTACAAAGGAATCAAACTCAATTACTAAGAACTTACCATTGAGTTTAAAACATATCATCATATATAAGTACTTCTTATTATCACATACAAATCATAATTTAAATATCACTTTTCTAATAACCAATTGGCTAAGGCTCATAGAAGTAACTTATTCCTTATCATTTTACTATAGGTAATTACACCAATTCATAGTCCCATCTTTACCCGTATTCCATATCATTCTTCATTATAACTAAACTTATATGCTAGAAACTTACCTTAAGAGTTGTCGACGACTATAATTCTACGGCTATTCGCTTAGTTTTGCCTTCCCTTTTTCCGACTTTTGTCCTTGATGCTCTTGAGCTAATGATTAACAAATTTACAAATTAAAAAAAATTCTACCATGACGATTATAGCCGAATAACATAGACTAAGAAATTAATGTACATATAAAACGTATACATATATAATTAGCTCAACCTTCAATAATTCAATTTGCTAATTAAAACATAGAAATTTATAACCAATTCAAAATTCCTTAACAACGGCCGAATATCAAAAGGGCTATCAAAGGACATCATCAACTAACTAACAAGCTTCAATTGTAATTCAAAACTTAAGTTCACATTCGGCCATTATAAGCAAAACAACCATTCAAAGCTCACTTCAATTATTTAACAAATAAAACTAATGTTTAATACTATCTCCCAATTTGGTATGAGTTACCGAATGAAATTAAACTCCTAATTCATGCACTAAAATCACATTCGGCACAAGCAAACTTCATTTCAATTATGCCACTCTTAAACTTATCCATAATACCCTAAGTTCATTTAGTAGCTAGGCAACAATTATACAAAAACAACAAGCATTTAACAACAATGTACTTAACCAATTCCTTAAGCATACATTCGGCAATATATATTAATGACTAAAACACTTAGGCCAATTCTAAAACATCCACAAATCTTCATGCTTACATGCCATAACCGTATGGTTCTTATCACACTTGGACCACAAAATGCATAAATTTCAGAAATTCTAATTACTATCATAAGCTCAATTTCGGCTAACACTCAATTAAATACTTACAATTTAGCACTAATTTAGCATTTCAACATAGCCGATTGTCATTAAGCAATTAAGCGACAAACATTTAATTTTACCAAGCTCAACTCATCTATAATCAACCCTCAATACACTAAAGCATCAAAAACAACATCAAAGAAATACAAACATCCATGACCCAATGTCATCTTCATAACTTTACAAAAACATTTGCCATGAGCTAGCTTCTATACTTGATGACCACTCCAAATATACAAAGATTTTCAATGAAAGAGCATTAACATACCTTAATCCACTTAAAGGTGACCAAATGCCTTAACTTCAATTTCTTCTTTTCTTTCTTTAGGTACGGCAATGGAGGAAGAAAAAGATGAACCAACTTTGTTTTTATCACCCATTTCTTTTAATATAAGTTCATATTTCATATTATTTATTCATTTAACATTTAATTTATTAATATAAAAGGCATAAAATGTCCATCATCCACTAACCTTGCCGTCCACTAACTTAAGGAAGGAATATTTAACATGCAAGTCCCCATATTTTAAACTATACAATATTTGGTCACTACAAATTAACCTATCACATTTTCAAGTTTCTCACATAAGTCCTTTTTAATAATTCCACATTCAAATGACAAAATTAAGACACGATACTTTCACACATGAAACTTTACATATAATAAACATAGAAAAGAAAATTTATATAATTTTGTGACTCGATTTTGTGGTCCCGAAACCACTTTCCGACCAGGGTCAAATTAGGGCTATTACATAATTAATTAGTTAGATAAACAAAAAACCCTTTTATTTCTTAGGCTAGATAATAAAAAGAAAGTTGATACTAGTACTTTTAGTTTCTTTGGGTTCGATAATCCGATCTTACTAAAGCTATACTGCTGTTCCATAGGTACACTTGCCTTCATCGTGATAATAGTTAGTTTCAATAACGATTCATTATAAATATTTAAAACCTGTCATGAATATCACGTATCAACCCACCTAAAGGACTTTAGTACACTATATCAAGGCATTAAAACATGACCCAAAACCTACATAAAATGACCCAATCAATAGTCCAAATTTATTCAACCAATTTGTCATACAAGGCACATCAATATCAATTACCAAAAACCTACCAAATCATGCAAACTTTACCAAATACATTCATCAACTACAAATTCAAAAAACCTAATAAACATATAACCTAAAGTAGTTTCATGAATCAAACCATCAAATGGTTCTAATAAACCATTCTCATTCATTATAAAAGTGACCAAAAGTGCCTTCTAAGGAAAACATCATAACCTATTGTGCATATATGGCACAAAGCACAAACACATTTAGTTATTATATACACATTCATCAAATACCATTTTTATAACATCCTAAATACGTTTCAATCCCAAATTCAACTACTTAAGTTTATACATAACACTACCCTAGGAGATACAAAAAACTACCAAAGTTGGTGGATAGTGTGAACTGAAGATTTTATCAGTCCAAAGTGTCAGCAACATTGATCTACAAAACAATCTACAAAAACTAATAAGCTTATAGAGCTTAGTAAGATCGTAGCATATCGTTTAAACTGTCAATAAAATGAATACAGTTCATATATTATTCAATTCAGAATTACTAAAATCTAAACAGAGTAAAAAGTACATCCAGGGCTACCGAAGTACAAATAAGGGCATGTATGTCTAATTCAAGGGTACTGAACTACAAATAAGGGCACGTATGTCTAATTCAAGGGTACCGAAGTACAAATAAAGGGCACATATGTCTAATTCAAGGGTATCGAAGTACAAACAGGGGCATGTATGTGCAATTCATCATTATTATTCTAATAACGTAATAATTAAAGTATTATAATACAAGTACACAAATAGAAAATTTATTACGCATTAAAAACACTTCAAACTTACCTCGACAATTAGAGTGTAAAAATGGAATCGACTAATTCAAGGCTTTAGCTTTTCCTCGATATAAAAGCGTTCTTGGTCTATTTTGATCTAAATGAACAAATTCAATCCATTTAATATCTCTATTATTCAATTCAATCCACATTTCATATTTTTATAAAATTACAATTTTGGCCCTAACATTCAAACTTTTCACAATTTAGTCTTTAAGCTCAAAAATTAAAATATAAACATTGTAATCCTCACTTCATGCCCACTGAAATCACTGGGGACCTATATCAATACATACAACCTACATTTAACAAATTTACCATGAACTTTTATCATTTTCACAAATAAGTCTTTAAACACAATTTTCATCAAAATTCACTTTACAAAACTAGTTTATTTTCAAAATTCAATTTTCATCGTGGTCCGGTACCTGAATTTATACCACTATTTTGATTTCATAGGAAATGGGTTGTTATAATAGTGATGTGGCGACGGTACGTTTCGAGGACGGATAGAAAGACCGCTGTGTGACAAAAGAGGGAGAAAGGGAAAATGAGAGGATATGGGGGTGGTTGTGCAGTGTCAAAAGGAGAAGTGGGAGATCAGGGTAGGAGAAATGGAGTGTTGATAGTGAGGCTCCAACGAGGGAAAGGGAAGGAGGGAGGGACAAACGGCGACGATGGCTAGAAAAAGGGGTCGACATGGGCAAAAGCAAAATGGCGGTATGGGGGCTTTGAGAAAGGAAACATACAAAAATAAAAATGGGGATTAGGGTTAAAAAGGGGGGACACAATCGCGTTTAGTCCCGTGTTGGGCTACACTATTGTGTCACATGCCCGTGTGGGGTTTCCTCAGCCCATGTACGATTTAATATTAAAGCCCAGTGGTCACACGACTTCTAACATGCCCATGTGTCTAGGCCGTGTGTGAGGCCCTGAGGAGCACACAGTCTCATACAAGCCCATGTGACAGGCTGTGTCTCCCACATGGTCATGTCTACGGCTCGTCTAACTCACTGTCTCAAAATCAAATTTGAAAAATTAACTCTAGTATTCACACGGCCGTGGACACACCCGCGTGTCCAAGCCGTGTGCATCTTAGGCTGTGTAACAATCAAATTTGGAAAATTTAAGACCTAGGACTCACAAGGCCCAAGACACGCCTGTGTGTCCGGGCTGTGCAGCTTACACGGCCATGTCTTCAAACCATGTAACTCACTGTTGAGCACCCCATTATGCACACGGCCTCCTGGGACATGCCCGTATGTCCCGACCGTGTGGTTTAAAAACATTTTTTATTTAGTTAATTTTAAATTAACATGCAGTAAAATTAAAAGAATTAACACATCATATTGATCATATTGCTTCACATATTTCACACCATGAACTCATTCATATACACAACCATAATCAAGCCAAATCACATGGCTAGATATATACATCACAAAACATAATCAAAGTACTTCTAGCCTACACATGCCATACTTCAATATATACATTTTCAAAGGGTACCAAAAAGAAGTTCGATAGTGTAGTGATGATCCTCGATGATCTCCGAGCTTTCAATAACTTCGATATCTAAAAAAACAAATGATAAACACACAGAGTAAGCTTTCCAAAGCTTAGTAAGCCATATACAAATAAACTTAACTTTATAAGCATATAAACATCATCAAATTTCATATATTCCATAGCCCAAATATTATCATCAATCACATGGTTCATATACATTACAAATTTCCCAATTCATTTGTACATATAGCATATTTTCTCATACTTATATCATTTGTTCACAATAGTACATTTACTTACCTTTCATTTTCAAACGTAGTATACAATTCAAACGTACCTGAATTAGATACACATCTCATTAATCATTCGCTTCTTCGAATGCCCGTTGAACCGTTTGGAATCATAAGGATACGCAGATAACTCAAAAAGCTCATACAATGCCAACGTCCCAGACATGGTCTTACATGTAATCAAATATCGATGCCACTGTCCCAGAAAGGGTCTTACACAAAATCAAATACGATGCCAACATCCCAAACGTTGTCTTACACGCAATTCATAAATCGATGCCAACGTCCCATTCATGGTCTTACACAAAAACACATATCGGATCCTATGTCATGACATATGTATCCTAACTATTCTTAAGGTTCGTACGGGACTTTTCAGACGTTGAAACTTTGTCGATACTTTCTCAGATCCCTTATTTTTTTTTCAACTCATATATTTATTCATCATAGTTCAATAGCATATAATCAATAATAATTCAATTCAAAACACATTTATTTGTATATAGACTTACCTCGTACAGATTCAGACAAACAGAGTCGACTACTCAACGACTTTCGATTTTCCCCGATCTAATTCCGTTTTCTTTTGTTCTTGATCTATATAAATTCAAATTTAAATCTTTTATTCACCAAATCATTCAAATCAATCCACAAACACACATTTAGGGCATTTTACACATTAGCCCTCATATTTTCATATTTTGACAATTTAGCAGCCTAATAACAAAAATCACAAAATACACAAAATTTGCATATACTTATGCTTAGCCGAATATTCATAGCACTCATACAAGTCCACATATTTCATTTATTTTACATTTTATTCCCTTAATTTACAAATTTCACAATTTAGTCCAAATTACTCAAATTCATCAAAAATTCAAAAACAAAATATATCAACCCAACACATATCTTTCAATCTCTATCAACTAACTTCACAAAGCTCACAATTTCATCATGGCTTAATTGAAAATCATCAACAAAATCAGAAATTAAGACATGGGCTTGATAGTATACAAAGCAATGATTACAAAAATGTAAAAATTATCAAAAACCGATCAAAAACACATACCTAATTGATGCTTGTAAGTGTCGAGTGTTCAAAGCTCAAGAACCCTAATTTCTTTCTTAAATTTTTGGCAAGGATAATGATAATAACCCCAAATTCATGTTTTACTAATTACTTAATAATACATCATTTACCATTTTGCCCATCCTTAAAAATCATTCAAACATTAACATATAAGGCAATAATTGTCCACTTACCATGCAAATAGCATAATAACAACATAAGGACCTCCCAATTATAAAGACATAGCAAATAGAACACATCTTTTACATTTTCAGCAATTTGGTCTTTTAATCAAATTAAGCACACAAATGATCAAATTTTTATACGAAACTTTCACACATGCTAATTCACATATCATAAGCACGAAAAATAACATTAAAATACTTTTTTTGAATTAGATTTGTGGTCCCGAAACCACTATTTCATCTAGGGTCTAAACCGGACTGTTAGAATTCTCCCTCCTTAGGGATTTTTGTCACTGAAAATCTTACCATTGAACAGATTCGGATATTGTTGTCTCATAACATCTTTAGGCCCCCACGTGGCCTCTTCAATACCGTGTCGATGCCACATCACTTTAACTATCGAAATTTTCTTATTTTGCAATTTTTTAACCTCAAGAGCTAGGATACGAATCGTTTCTTCGTCGTAGGTCATATCAAGCTGGATCTCAATCTCAGACGGAGGAATTACATGTGAAGGATCAAATTTGTATCGTCTAAGCATCAATACATGAAATACATTGTGAATCTTTTCTAACTCAAGTGGCAACAACAATCTATAACCAACCGGCTCGATGAACCTCAGACTCAATTTGCCTTTTCTTCCAAATCAAAGTACTTTCTTCCACTATGAGACTTTCAAAAACTCCTTGTCTCCGATCTCAGATTCAATGTCTTTTCGTTTCAAATCTGCATAAGATTTCTGACAATCAGAAGCAGCTTTCAAACTATCTCGAATCACTTTTACTTTTTGTTCAGTCTCTTTTATCAAATCAACCCCGTGTATCTTATTTTCACTGAGCTCTGTCCAATACAAAGGTGTATGACATTTTCTACCATATAAGGCTTCGTAGGTGCCATTTTGATGCTTGATTGAAAACTTTTATTATAAGTGAATTCAATCAAAGGCAAATACTATTCCCCCGTGCCTTCAAACTCAAGAATGCAACATCTCAACATATCCTTGAGAATCTGAATAATCCACTTAGATTGGCCATCTGTTTGCGGGTGAAAAGCAGTACTGAAATGAAATTTTGTACCCAAAGCATCTTCCAATTTCTTCCAAAATCGCGATGTGAATCTCGGATCTCTGTCTAACACAATAGATAATGGCACACCATGCAATCTCACAATTTCGAAAATTTATAACTCAGCTAACTTATCAAGTGAGTAATCAGATAGTACCACAATAAAATGGGCTGATTTTGTCAATCGATCAACTATAACCCAGATTGCATCTTTCTTTCTCGGAGATTGGGGCAAACCTGAAACAAAGTCTATTGTCACTATATCCCATTTCCATTCCGGAACCATAATCGGCTATACCAAACCAGAGGGCACTTGATGTTCAGTCTTAACTTGCTGACAGATTAAACATTTCGAGAAAAATTTAGAAATATCTCTTTTTATTCAAGACCACTAATAATACTGCTTCAGATCATTATACATTTGTGTACTACCCGGATGCAAAGATAAACAACTATTGTGAGCTTCATTCAAAATTATCTGAATCAATTCTAAATTTCTTGGAACACAAATTCGATCTCAAAATCCCAGCCAATTATCTTTATCAACTCCGAATTTTGAATCAAAATCTAAATTACACTGAGCTCATTTTGCTAAAATCGCATTATCAACCTTCTAAGCTTCGATAATCTGTTAAATGAATAAAGGTCTGCTTTTAATTCGCCTAAAACTGAACCATCATCAGACAAAACCAAATGAGTATTCATCGCACGTAGAGCAAACAGTGATTTTTGACTCAAAGCATTAGCAACAACATTTGCGTTCCCCGGATGATAATCAATCACAAACACATAGTTTTTTAATAATTTTAATCATCTTCTCTGTCATTATATTATCAAAAAATTCCATTCTCAATTCACCAACCAAATCATACCAAATCATACCAAATCTAAACCAACATCATACCAAAGCATATGTTACAATACTTTAATTTACATCATTCAATTTCATGACCAAATCTTACCATTTTCTCAAATAAACATATATCAATACTTACCAAAATGACCAATTTCAATAGCCATTCAAAACAAATCATATTCATCATATTGTATCATATATGTCACACCAAGAGCTCATTCATATACACAACCATAATCAAGCCAAATCACATGGCTAGATATATACATCACAAAACATAATCAAAGTATTTCTAGCCTATACATGCCATACTTCAATATCTACATTTTCAAAAGGTACCAAAAAGAAGTTCGATAGTGTAGTGATGATTCTCGACGATCCCTGAGCTTTTGGTAGCTTCGATATCTAAAAAAATAGATGATAAACACACAAAGTAAGCTTTCCAAAGCTTAGTAAGACATATACAAATAAACTTAACTTTATAAGCATATAAACATCATCAAATTTCACATATTCCATAAAACAATATTATCATCAACCACATGGTTCATATACACTACAAATTTCCCAATTCATTTGTACATATAGCACATTTTCTCATACTTATATCATACGTTCACAAAAGTATATGTACTTACCTTTCATTTTCAAACATAGTATACAATTCAAACGTACCTGAATCGGATACACATCTCATATAATCATTCGTTTCTCGGAATGCCCGTTGAACCGTTAGGAATAATAAGGATACGCGGATAACTTGGAAAGCTCATACAATGTCAACGTTCCAGACGTGGTCTTACATGTAATCAAATATCGATGCCACTGTCCCAGATAGGGTCTTACACGAAATCAAATACGATGCCAGCATCCCAGACGTTGTCTTACATGCAATTCATAAATCGATACCAACGTCCCAGACATGGTCTTACACGAAAACACATATCGGATCCTATGTCATGACATATGTATCCTAACTATTCCTAAGGTTCGTACAGGACTTTTCGGATGTCGAAACTTTGTCGATACTTTCTCGGATGCCTCATTTTTTTTTCAACTCATATATTCATTCATCATAGTTCAATAGCATATAATCGATAATAATTCAATTCAAAACACATTTATTTGTACATAGACTAACCTCGTACGGATTCAGAAGAACAGAGTCGACTACTCAACGACTTTCTATTTCCCCCGATCTAATTTCGTTTTCTTTTGTTCTTGATCTATATAAATTCAAATTTAACTCTTTTATTCACCAAATCATTCAAATCAATCCACAAACACACATTTATGGCATTTTACACATTAGCCCTTATATTTTTATATTTTGACAATTTAGTCCCTAATAACAAAAATACACAAAATACACAAAATTTGCATATACTTATGCTTAGACGAATATTCATAGCACTCATACAAGTCCACATATTTAATTTATTTCACATTTTAGTCGCTCAATTTACAAATTTCACAATTTAGTCCAAATTACTCAAATTCATCAAAAATTCGAATACAAAATATATCAACCCAACACAAATCTTTCAATTTCTATCAATAACTTCACAAAGCTCACAATTTTATCAATGGATTAATTCAAAATCATAAAAAAAATCAGAAATTGAGACATAGGCTTGATAGCATATAAATTAATGATTACAAAAACGTAGAAATTGTCAAAAATCAATCTAAAACACATACCTAATTGATGCTTGTAAGTGTCGAATGTGCAAAGCTCAAGAATCCTAATTTCTTTCTTAAATTTTCAGCAAGGATGATGATAATAACACCAAATTCATGTTTTTGTTTTATTAATTACTTAGTAATACATCATTTACCATTTTGCCCATTATTAAAAATAATTCAAACATTAACATATAAGGCTATAATTGTCCACTTACCATGCAAATGGCATAATAACAACATAAGGACGTCTCAATTATAAAGACATAGCAAATTGGTACTTTAGCAAATAGAATACATCTTTTACATTTTCAGTGATTAGGTCCTTTTATCAAATTACGCACACAAATGATCAAATTTTCATATGAAACTTTCACACATACTAATTCACATATCATAAGCCACAAAAAATAATATTAAATTATTTTTTCTAACTCAAATTTTTTGTCCCAAAACCACTATTCCGTCTAGGGTCTAAACTGGACTGTTACACTCAATTAACCCTTCAAGCAAATAATCCTGTCAGGCTAAACAACTGAATCGATCTTGGCTGTCGAACAATAACTTTACAAAGAAAACCTTTCTTCTTTTTGTCAAGATAACTCAAAAATACATTTTTATTGCAATTTCTTTAGGATACTAATCAAAGATCTTTAAAAATGGCATAATTCAAACGTAACATAACATCCCGCTTTCAACTTAGGGACATTTATCAAGATTACCTGGGAATGTAACCGATATACAAATTTGAGCTTGATCTTTCACCGTTTACTCTTTTACCGATGTCAACCCTCTTTTAAGAAACTAGAAAGGATTATATAATAATGTTATCTCAACTACTAATCATCGAAGCGTTGAACTATACTGAAGCCACTTCCATCATATAAAAATCCTAATGTCATAATAAGACCAACGTCTAAATCATATAAATAGATAAAATCCCAGCTGTTAATAATGCATTTTGAACACAAAATAAAATCAGATATGGTTTCCTCAGCAACCAATACAGAAACACAACCTCTATAATCTGATGACGGTACCATTATACTCCCATGATCAAACCAGAAATTATAATCATAATAGATATAGTCATCTTTGTTAGAAGAATATTTCTTGCAATTAATTACATTGAATCATAGTAAAATCGAGGTAGCGAAATCTCAGAATGTAGAGTTATACAGAATTTCTGAAAATTACAACCCATATAGAATGATAAAGATCTTTATGATATCCCAGAAAATTTCCAGAAGGAAAAACATCACTCATAAATACTGAAATCAATGATAACAGAAGCAATGTAACCTTCATGTATATTCAACAGAGTAATAACCAATATAAACAAATACTATCATCATACGAATTTTACCGTCGACTTTCCTATCAACACAAGAGAATAGAATACTAGAGAAAGATAGAGCAATGTCGATCATAACTCAAACAAACCAACAATGCTTTCATCTATCAGTATGTTTAGCTAGTGTTCTCATACGATAAGAATTTCATCTAAAAATATACAGCTACATATACTTCTGAAAGTAGATGAACACATAGAGTATCCAGAAGGAATCGTCATAAACTATTCGACAATAACCGCTGTACTCAGCTATCTTTACAATTTAAACATTATTCCACTGTCTATTTCTGACATCACTGATTTCTCATTATCCCATCACTAACAAAAATTAATTCAGAAGAACTTTCAGATAATACCTTCTTTAGATATTATACCTGAATATTTTGTTTCGTCAAAGTCAACTTCTTCTTTTAACAATGACTTTGCATAATCTGAATGACTTTCAAAACAATCTGATATCTTTTCTAGTCCTGTCCTTACTTGTTGACTCATTCTCTTATCTAACTTTTGTATTAATCCTTCAACCATAGAACTCTGTAATTCCACACTTGTGAGCTTATTTAATCTAAATGTTACATATTTCAATGTAATACCATACTAATGAGGGGGTGAGCGTCGTAAAGCCTCAACTCTAACTCTTACATGTACATGCACATACTATAAAATTTATTAATAACACAATATTATGAACTTTTATTCATGCCTTTATGAGTTTCAACTCATCATAATCAAATTTTCACTCAAACATTTTAGTAGCCCTTTTTGCACTATCGGAATTAGCTCGATTGGAAAACACATCTGTCTAATTAAAACAATTCTCGTCAGAATCGGGAGATATCACACTATTACAGCTTAAATATGGCATGTATAGCTAGACTCACATATGTTACGTTAATCCTAGAATCGACTAAACATTAGCTCTGATACCAATAAAATGTAACACCATTAACCCATATCTGTTGCCGGAATAAGATTTCAAGGCATTATCAATCAATACACATCATTCACATACATAACACATACATTTATGCATTCATAGTTAAAATCTATCCAAAAAATTTACATTTTTCCTTATAAGGCTCTACGAGACCTTAAAACATGCTTGGAAGAGGTTCGAGACTAAACTAATAACATTTGCAAACTTTAGCAAACACAAGTTTTCAAGCATTCAAGGGTCACACGCCCGTATGAACAGGCACACGGCCACCAGACATGCACGTGTCTCAAGCTGTGTGAAAATAGGGCATACATACTGACTTGCACCACATGGCCGGAGACACACTCGTGTGCCATGGCCGTGGGAAAACTGGAGGGTATACTGACTTGGGTCACACGGCAGGCCACACACCCATGTACAAGCTCGTGTGCTACACACGGCCAATAGACACGCCCGTGTGTTTAAGCCGTGTAACTCTCTGACTTGTTTTACCTAAGCTACAGCAGGCACACGGTCGAATCACACGCCCGTGTGCTCAACTGTGTGGGGTGAAATTAGGCTTGATTTAAGCCACATTTCTCACCATCCTCAAGCATATCTAAATCACATCTTTTCATACCATTTTAATACATTCAAAAGAAACCAAAACATGCTATTTCATACACATATCATGCCATATATAAATCATTCATTTCACTAATCAAATCATATCCAAAACATACCACATTAATATGTCATAACGAACATTTTTCACCTAACTTTTATATGCATAATCTAACCTTCTTATCATTTATTTCATACCTTAAAAATATACCATTTCATCATCAACAAGCCAATCCACAACATGCCATTTTCCAAACAAATATCAATTGACAACAAGCTAATTGAGCAAACATACAACCATCACAACAACCATACAAATCATGCCAAAACACAAGGCCATATATACATCATATATCACTTATCAAACTCATGAATTAAGCTAATTTAAATGGCCAACTACACAGCAAAATTTACATCATATACAAGCCAAACTCACATTCAACATTACCAAACACACTTTCACATAACTCAAGCCTATACATGCCATATAACCAAGTCACAAGTGTATAAATATCGAAATAAAAAACTGGATAGTGTGATGCGATCTCTGCCGACTTCCAACCCGAGTGAACGTCTGAGTCACTATAAAACATAGAAAAATAACACAAAGTAAGCTATAAAGCTTAGTAAGCTCGCATGCTATTAAACTTATCTTATTGAATAAGCACACATTAAGCATTTACATATACTATAATATAAATTCATTTGACTTCACCTTTATACGATAATTCCAATCACATAATTTAACAAAGCTTCACAAGTTTATTTATTTCTATGCTCATACAGATCAAAAACATTCTTATCAATTCGATCATATTTACATACATATAATCAACTTGCTATATAACTTCACTCAAACCAACATTCCTCACATTTTCTTTAGCCAAGGTGAATCGTGTTAATTATCACCAAGTAACAGTATTTCGCACGTTATATACCTTATGTATATATAATTAAAACAAACATAACTCATGCCTCATTTAACATCCAATTTATACCTCCATATAGCCAAATGAACCCATTTTGGCATAAAACATACTTATACACAAATCTTTCTCATTTCATATACATATTCAATATCATAATTGGATTCATCAAATACTTCCCTTTTCAATACTTATATTACGTACTGAGTCACTTAACTCATTCACACATTCTTTCTTGACTTGACTTTGCCCATTAAACTTTTCGGAATTGTTAAGGATACTCAAAAATCACATATGGCTTGTACAATGCCATATCCCGGATATGGTCTTACATGTTATCACATATCGATGCCGCTATCCCAGACAGGGTCTTATACGAAATCATAACGATGCCAATGTCCCAGACATGGTCTTACATGTAATAACAATTCAATGCCAATGTCCCAGACATGGTCTTACATGTAATCACATCTCGATAATCCTAATGTCATGACATTTGTATCCTATACTATTCCTAAGGTTCGTACGGGACTTCCAGATATTATAACTCTGTTGATTGTGCTTGTACTCTTTTCCAAAACGCATTATAAATAAATTTAACAATAATAATAAATTTATAGCTCAATTTAACAACATTTATTAACATACAAACTTACCTTGTTCGCTGTAACGATGAATTAGGTCAACTAATTCGATACTTTGTTTTCCCCCGTTCTAGATCCGAATCTCATTTTTCTGAATTTATATAATAAAAAAATTTACTTATTTAGCCATTAATTCATTCAATTTAACACAATTTACACATTTTAAAAATTACACTTTTACTCCTATTATTTCATATTTTTGCAATTTAGTCCTTATCACATAAAATCACAATTTCATGCAATTTCATCCTACCCATGCATAGTAGAATTCTTCTTATTACCTTAGCAACCCACATTTTCCAAATAATCAAACTTTTAACCACATAATTTTAATATTTTACAATTTAATCCCTAATTTGCATTTTCATCAAAAAATCACTTTATAAAATATGAAAATCTAACATCAAATATTCATATTTCACCATTAAGCATCAAAGAACACATAAGCTCATCAATGGCAACTATCAAAATCTTTAACATTTTTGAAATCGAAGACACGGGCTAGCTAATACTAGTTGCAATGATCTCAAAATATAAAAACCATTAAAAATCGAGATCAAAATCATACCTAATCAAGCAACCAAAGTAGTCGAACCTTAAAATGCTTCCATGGTGATATTTTTCTTTCAATTTGGGTGAAAGAGATGAGAAAATAAGCTTAAAATTGTTTTTGTTTTATGTTAACTTAACTTAATTTATTAATTACAACTTTAACCTTTAATAAAACATATATAATCATTTAAAACATGTCTAAATATTTCCACTCATTCTAAAAATGGCATATTTACCATGCAAGTTCATTTCATTTCTATAGCTATTTGTTTCATTTAACTTAGAGAATTCATACTTTACGCTTTACGCGATTTAGTCCTTTTTTTACCGAATTAACCTCTCAAACGGTAAAATTTCTTTACGAAATGTTCACACAAACATTCTATCATACTATAAACCTTAATGAAATAATAAAATAAATATTTTGACTTTAGATTGTGGTCCCGAAACCATTGTTCTGGTTAATCCTAAAAACGGGCTGTTACACATCATGGCATTGCCTTGTGTCTTCATCGTGTTTTCTTGGTTTCTCCTTAACATGCATTCGTCATTCATGTAGTTCATCGAGTTGTACCATTCGCTCTTCATATGGTGTTTGATTTCTGGCACCTTGATTGAAACATGGCTCCAACATGTTTTCGCGAGGGATTTCTTGTAAAGAACGTTGAGCCACATGGTTACTAATGTTAACAGAACATTTAAAATCATCCCGCTCACTAAAGACTCTCACAGAATCTCGTGCTTGAAGAGTAATCTTTTCGTCACCTACACGAAGCATAATTTCCCTATACGACATTGAGAATAGTTTTAGTAGTGGCTAAAAAGGGTCGACCTAAGATCAAAGGTACCTCACTATCCTTATCTATGTCTAACACAACAAAGATGGTGAGGAATATGAATTTATCGATTTGCACAAGTACATCATTAATAATACCCTTAGGATACCTAATGGTTCTATCCGCTAATTGAATACTCATCCTAGTGTGTTTGGGTTTCCTAAGACCAAGTTGTTTAAACATTTTATAAGACATGACATTAATACTAGTGTAACACCCCTAACCAGAATCCGATCCCGGATTAAGGCTAAGAGGTATTACCGAACTAAACATTTAATAATCTCATTCACATTGAAAATAAACATAAACAAAGATCGAGCTGAAATACATACTGGTATTTAAGTTATACGCCATTTTTGTATGGCCAGAATATTTACAATTTCAAAACATCGTTATCATCAACCTAACCTATACATGCCATATCGAGTCCAAAATATAACTATAACCAAAAAGATCGATAGTGTGATAAACTGCTAACGATCCCCGAGTCGGTGGCCAAAATCAACAATCTATACAACAGAGAAATAAAGAACAGACTAAGCTTTCAAAGCTTAGTAAGTTTTAAGTATTACAACAATTAAAACTTGTCATTTAAATTGAGCATTTAGTATCACAAAACTAATATTCTAATTAGTTATCACTCGGACGAATATACACAAGTACACCAATTAAAAATCCTATTGGCCAAATATATATGTATATAAATATATGAATACACAAAGAAATTTCAGCACATACTTTACTTTACTTTATAGCTCATACAATTAATTTAAATCACATACTTTCATATAATGACAGACATCGGCCGAATAGGTCATACTCTTATTCGTAGATATAGTAATCATTCAGACACATATATCGTTCTTTGATACTAATAATTCACTTTAAAAATCAATTCACATGCGAGTACATAATACGTACCTGACTATCATAATGTATCATATATAATTAATAGTAGTTTACCTCGAACTTTCGAATTCATAATCTTACTTGAATCACCGACGTTAAGCCTGCTAGGTTTAAAACTCGAATCCAGTCACCAGCACAAAACCTGTGGGACTTTAAGCTCGAATATAATACCAGCACTAAGCCTGGAAGATTTAACCTGGATATAATACCAACACGAAGCTTGCGGGATTTAACTCGGATATATTACCAGCACAAAGCTTGCGGGATTTAACCCGGATATATTACCATCTAATTTATTCATTTCAAATCACCCAAACAGCATTTGCTCACCTTTTAGCATTTAAATACAAAACACTTGTTCAAGTCATTAAGCAAGTCCAAGTTCGGCTATTACACGTATAAGTACTAGCAATTTAAATTTTAACTAGTTCAAACTTCATTCATCAATAATTCTTCATCAAAACATAAAGGTAATAATCCAATCCCTTCCTTATCTACCATAACCGAATGCTCAATTCATCACCCAAAATTTAAAGTTTTGACATGGGCTAAGTAAGAAACTTGATAATTAACTTAAAACAAGCTAAAATTTCAAACATCTAACATAATTTACTAACCTTCCTCAAGCTTAAAATGACTGAATGTCTTGCCCCTTTTCTTCCTTAAAATTTGACTAAGAAGAACAAAGATGAAACTTTGTTTTCTTCACCGCCTTTTTCTATTTTTTTATTCATCAATATTATAAAATACAAAGCCATTTAGTTGCCATTAAACTAATAAATAATACATATATTTTATATTAAACATCAACATGGCCGGCCACTACATTAAAAATGGATAATTTGACATGCAAGTCCATTTTTTTTATATCATGCATTAATAGACCATTTTTAAATTAACCTATCACATTTCAAAAATGTCTCACATAAGTCCTATTTAATAAATTTCATATACAAATGACAAAATCAAAGCATGAAACTTTCACACATGTATTTACACATATAATAAGCATAGAATATAACGGTTAATTATATTTTATGACTCGATTTTGTGGTCCCGAAACCACTTTCCGATGAGGGTCAAATTAGGGCTGTCACAACTCTCCCCCCTTAGAAATTTTCATCCCCAAAAATCTTACTAGCGAAAAGATTTGGATAACGTTCTTTCATTGAGTCTTCTGGCTCCCAAGTCGCTTCTTCAACCCCGTTTTTGAGCCACAGTACTTTCACTAATGAGATTTTCTTATTTCGTAGTTCTTTTACTTCACGAGCCAAAATATGAACCGGCTCTTCTTCGTAACTCAAATTAAATCGAATCTCAACCTCTGATGGACTAATTACATGCGATGGATCGGATCTATAACGTCGAAGCATTGAAACATGAAAAACATTGTGAATCTTTTCAAGTTCAGGGGGCAGAATCAATCTCTATGCTACCGGCCGAACTCGTTTAGATATTTCATATGGCCCGATGAACCTCGGACTCAATTTGCCCTTACGGCCAAATCTGAGCACCTTTTTCCAAGGTGAAACTTTAAGAAACACTTTGTCTCTGACCTGATACTCAATGTCTTTTCGTTTAAATCCGCATACGACTTCTGACGATCTGAAGCTGCTTTCAGACTTTCACGGATCACTTTTACTTTCTGTTCAGCATCTTTAATCAAATCAACCCCAAAGATTTTACTTTCGCTAAGCTCGGTCCAAAACAAAGGTGTACGACATTTACGACCATACAAAGCCTCGTAAGGTGCCATCTTAATGCTTGATTGAAAACTATTTTTGTAAGCGAATTCAATCAAAGGTAAATATCGTTCCCATGAACCACTAAACTCAAGCACGCAACATCTCAACATATCCTCGAGTATCTGAATTATCTGCTCAGATTAACCATCGGTCTGGGGATGAAAAGCAATGCTAAAATGCAACTTAGTACCCAATGCTTCTTGCAATTTCTTCCAAAATCGTGATGTGAATCTTAGGTCTATTTGACACAATTGAAATGGGTACCTTGTGTAATCTGACAATCTAAGAAACTTGCAACTCGACTAGCTTATCAAGTGAGAAATACATATATACAGGAATGAAATGAGCTGATTTAGTCAATCTATCTACAACAACCCATATCGCATCTTTCTTGCTCGGTGAAAAAGGAAACCCAGACAAAAAATCCATCGTGACTCGATCCCACTTCCACTCAGGTATCATGATCGGCTGAAGTAAACCCGAAGGCACTTGATGTTCTACTTTCACTTGTTGACATATCAAACATTTCGAGACAAAGTCGGAGATGTCTCGTTTCATACCATGCCACCAATACTGACGTTTCAGATCGTTGTACATTTTCGTACTACCCGGGTAAACTGACATTCGGCTCTAATGAGCCTCGCTCAAAATCATCGAAATAAGTTTCGAATTTCTTGGAACACACAATCGACTTCTGAACCTCAAACAACTATTGTCATCAATTTGAAACTCTGAATCCACATTTGAAACACATTCAGCTCGTTTATCAACCAATTCCTCATCGACTTTCTGAGTTTCACATATTTGATGAATCAATAACGGTTTGGCTTTTAATTTTGCTACTAACACATTATCAGATGAAACGGACAAGTGTACATTCATCACTCGTAAAGTAAACAGTGACTTGAGACTTAAAGCATCGGCAACCACGTTAGCCTTTCCCGGGTGATAATCAATGACAAACTCGTAATCTTTCAATAATTCAAGCCAACGTCTTTGTCTCAGATTCAAATCTCTTTGAGTCATCAAATATTTGAGGCTTTTATGATCCGAATATATATGACACCTCTCTCCAAATAAGTAGTGTCGCCATATTTTCAAAGCAAATACGATGGCAGCTAATTTGAGATCATGGGTCGAATAGTTTTTCTCATGTGGCTTCAATTGCCTCGAAACATAAGCTACAACTCGACCTTCTTGCATCAATACACAACCCAGCCCATGTAAAGACGCATCACTGTAAATGACAAACTCTTTCCCAGATTCAGGCTGCACTAACACTAGAGCTTCAGTCAAATAGGTTTTCAGTTGGTCGAAACTTTTCTGGCACTTTTCTGACCATTCGAACTTAACATCTTTCTAAAGTAGCTTCGTCATTGGTGTGGCTATCATCGAGAAACCCATTACAAACCGTCTGTAGTAACCAGCAAGTCCCAAAAAGCTTCGAACTTCAGTAACATTTCTAGGAGGCTTCTAATCAGGTATGGTTGATATTTTACTCGGATCAACATGAATACCCGATGCGGATACCACTTGCCCCAAAAAGCTAACTTCTCTCAACCAGAACTCACATTTACTGAACTTAGCATATAAGTGCCTGTCACGTAAAATCTGTAACACTAATCTCAGATGCTCGGCATGTTCAGTTTCATCTTGCGAATAGATCAAAATGTCGTCTATAAACACAACTACAAACCGGTCCAAATACTGTTTGAAGATTCAATTCATCAAGTCCATAAATACCGTAAGGCCATTAGTGAGCCCAAACGGCATCACTAAGAACTCGTAGTGACCGTATCTCGTTCTAAAAGCAATTTTAGGCACATCAGAGTCTCGAACTCGCAATTGATAATAACTCGATCTCAAATATATCTTTGAAAACACTATGGCTCCTTTCAGCTGATCAAACAAATCATCAACACGCAGTAACGGATACTTATTCTTTATTGTCACTTTATCTAATTGACGATAGTCAATGCACATTCTCATGGTTCTGTCTTTTTTTTCACAAACAATACTGGTGCACCCCAAGGTGAGAAACTCGGTCGAGCGAAACCTCTATCCGTCAACTCTTGCAACTGAGCTTTCAATTCCTTCAATTCGGTTGGTGCCATACGATACAGAGCTATCGAAATTGGTGTAGTCCCAGGTACAAGTTCAATGCCAAACTCTACCTCTCGATCAGTTGGTAATCCCGGTAACTCCTCAGGAAAAACATCTGAATATTCACAAACCACTAGCACTGATTCAAGTTTCTTTTCTGATTCTTTACTATCAAGTATGTACACAAGATATGCTTCACATCCCTTCTTTACATATTTCTGAGCCAACATCGAGGATATTACTACTGGTAACCCGTTCAAATTAGTAGACTCAAACCAAATTATCTCATCATTTGCACATCTCAAATCAATAGTTTTTCTTTTGCAATTCACAACTGCATCATGTACGGTCAACCAATCCATACCGAGAATAACATCAAATTCATCAAATGGTAAAAGCATCAAAATCGGTTGGAAAACAGGAACCTCGGATTATTAGGGGGCATTTCCTGTACACTTTGTTGACTAGCACATATCGACCCAAGGGATTCGACACTCGAATCACGAACTCAATAGACTCAACAGGTAGAGTCTTACTGGATGCTAAAGTCTCACATACATATGAATGAGTAGAACCAGGGTCAATCAATGCAATCACATCAGTATCAAAGAGAGTGAAAGTACCAGTAATAACATCAGGCGACAAAACATCCTCGCGTGCGCGTATATCGTAAGTTCTAACAGGGGTATGAGCCTCGGATCTGGTTGTAGCATCTCTAGATCCTCTCTGACCGTCGCTAGCATTTCTCGTATTTCTAGGTGTTCTACCTCGTGCTGTAGTAGTACTCGGTTTCCCACTCTGATTCACATTCTGCTCAGACAATCTCGGGCATCCTTGATAAAGTGGTCAGCTGATCCACACTTATAACAGGAGCGGTCATGAAATCTACAACTCCCCGAATGCCATTTTCCACAAAACTTGCACTCGATCCTATCCCGACGATCATTTCCGACACTGGCAACTGAAGTGGCTCGCGTACTCACAAGGGGTCTATCACAGTCTCGTCTGGAGAAGCCCGAAGTGTTCTTAGATCGGCTCGAATCATCTCAAAATTTCTTCGGTGGCTACTGAAAGGGCTTTCTCGAAGATCTTTTACGGAACTCTCTAGCTCGATCTTCAGCTTTTCTTTTCTCTTTACTGAGCTCTTTGGCTTTGCAAGCTCGCTCGACAAGTACTACAAACTCCTTGATTTCAAGAATACCAACAAACAGTTTTATATCTTCGTTCAATCCATCTTCAAAACGTTTACACATAATAGCTTCTGAAGAAACACATTCTCGGGCATACCGGCTAAGTCTCACAAATTTTCCTTCATAATCAGTAACTGACATGGAACCCTGTTTAAGTTCAAGAAATTCCTTCCATTTCTGATCGATGAATCTCTGGCTGATATACTTTTTTCGGAACTCGATTTGGAAGAACTCCCAAGTCACTCGCTCTCTGGGCACAACAGAAACCAATGTATTCCACCAATAGTAGGCAGAATCACATAGCAAAGATATAGCACATTTTAGGCATTCATCGGGTATGCAAGACAGTTCATCGAACACTCGGATAGTATTGTCCAACCAAAATTCATCTTGCTCAACATCATCACTGTCTGTAGCTTTAAATTCAGTAGCCCCGTGCTTTCAAATTCTGTCAACCGAGGGTTTATTCAACCTCATCTGATCAATTACCGGATGTATCGTAGGTGCAGAGGTGTATTATTTGGGAGTGGGGGTTGTGGAGCAGCCGTATTAGTTTGAATGCATTGGTTGAACCAATCATTCATCACATTATAAAAGGCTTGTCTAGCCTCGTCATTTTGATTGCTCGCAATAGGTTGAGAGTCCACCAGCGCTGTCCCGTGCGTGGGAGCAGGCTCTACACTCTCGATATCATCAGCTACCGCTCGATCGGGATCGAGATCCATTACTATACGAAAACATATTTTTAACTGTCAGAAATCCTCACACTATCGTATTAACACTATATGGCATGTATAGCTAGACTCAGATATGCTACATTAGTCCTAGAATCGACTAAACCGTAGCTTTGATACCAATAAAATTTAACACCCCTAACCCGAATCTGATTGTCGGATTAAGGCTAAGAGGTATTACCGAACTAAACATTTAATAATCTCATTCACATTGAAAATAAACATAAACAAAGATCGAGCTGAAATACATACTGGTATTTAAGTTATACGCCATTTTCGTATGGCCAGAATATTTACAATTTCAAAACATCATTATCATCAGCCTAACCTATACATGCCATATTGAGTCCAAAATATAACTGTACCCAAAAAGATCGATAGTGTGATAAACTGCTGACGATCCCTGAGTCGGTGGCCAAAATCAACAATCTATACAACGGAGAAATAAAGAACAGAGTAAGCTTTCAAAGCTTAGTAAGTTTTAAGTAATACAACAATTAAAACTTGTCATTTAAATCGAGCATTTAGTATCACAAAACTAATATTCTAATTAGTTATCACTCGGTCGAATATACACAAGTACACCAATTAAAAAGCCTATTGGCCGAACATATATGTATATAAATATATGAATACACAAAGAAATTTCAGCACATACTTTACTTTACTTTATAGCTCATACAATTAATTTAAATCACGTACTTTCATATAATGACAGACATCGGCCGAATAGGTCATACTCTTATTCGTAAATATCGTTCTTTGATACTAATAATTCACTTTAAAAATCAATTCACATGCGAGTACATAATAAGTACCTGACTATCATAATGTATCATACATAATTAATAGTAGTTTACCTCGAACTTTCGAATTCATAATCTTACTTGAATCACCGGCGTTAAGCCTGCTAGGTTTAAAACCCGAATCTAGTCGCCAGCACAAAACCTGAGGGACTTTAAGCTCGAATATAATACCAGCACTAAGCTTGCAAGATTTAACCCTGATATAATACCAGCACGAAGCCTGCGGGATTTAACTCGGATATATTACCAGCACAAAGCTTGCGGGATTTAACCCGGATATATTACCAGCACAAAGCCTGCGGGATTTAACCTGGATATAATACCAGTATATAGCCTGCGGGTCTGTAAACTCGGATACACATAAAATATCATGCATATTTAATCATATATTAACACATCTCATTCAACATATCACATTAGTAGTCATTTGCTACATTCGGATACAAGCTCCATATGAACATCATCATTTACATTTCGGTTCAAAAGTCATACATAAATATCACATATCCATTTCACCATTCAAGCTTAACCCATAGTGACCATTCGACTATAATTCATATACATAATTTATTTATCACACAACTTAATTCAAGTAGCACCAAAAGGTCACAATTCATCTAATATATACATATCAAGGCATCATCAATTATATACTAAAGGTGACTACTCAAAACTTACCTCGGATATACTTGAACGGTTGCGGAAAGGCTACTCAATTACTTTCTCCTTTCCCCTATCCAACTTCGACCCTCTTTGCTCTTGAGCTTAATAAAACAAATAGATTTGTTTAATTACTTACTCAACTTTAATTCTTAATAGTCACATTGACAATCATATATAACTTCAATATGTATTATATTTTATAAAATATGCCATGACTCGATTTCATGCTTATTTAATCTATATCTAATTCGCACATACAAGCAAAGATTCACATAACTTATCATGCTTCCTTATACATGAATTTAACCATATTCCCAAATGTCTCTATAAGCACAAGGTACATACATAAGGCATATATATATACCTATATATAACTATCACAATATAATCATTTACTCATATTTATGCACAACCGCGTATACACATGCATATATATATATAATGCATGCTTTAATATCATATAGTTTTATTTATTTTCAAATTACACTATAGCTCCAAGACATATAGCTAACTCCGAATGTCAACTTATTACACATTTATCACATTACCAATTGCTATTTATCATCAATGCCGAACATACAAATACATACATACTCATATGCATAAAATCCATTTATGATTAATATATAATCCATTCAGCCCTAACTACTCAACTTAACTTTCATATTCAATTCCATTTTCTGACCGAATGTAGCAAATTCATATAGGTTTCACCTATGCCAAACAATGACCGAACCATCTAATCATGCTTATGGCCGATTCTATCTTGCTCAAATCAAGGTCATAATTCACTTAAAAGAAATTCCAACCTTCATCACTTTAATTAATCACTACCTATTCTTCAAAACCTCAAATACAAGGTAATTAGCACCTATACACTTATACCGAATTAGCTAGCACATATAGTCCTTGGCCGAATGTTACTAAACTCAAGTCACCATAATCTTATTATTTATCACCTTATATAATATTATCAAAATGGATTAATTATACTTATATATATACTATCAAAGCCGAACATAATAATTTCACCTAGGCATAACATTACTCACATTCCATTACTTACATTATTCAAATCATACCCTTAAAAATCATGTACAATGCCGAACCCTTAGATATTCAACCATCTAATTTATTCATTTCAAATCACCCAAACAGTATTTGCTCACCTTTTAGCATTTAAATACAAAACACTTGTTCAAATCATTAAGCAAGTCCAAGTTCGGCTATTACACGTATAAGTACTAGCAATTTAAATTTTTAACTAGTTCAAACTTCTTTCATCAACAATTCTTCATCAAAACATAAAGGTAATAATCCAATCCCTTCCTTATCTACCATAACCAAATGCTCAATTCATCACCCAAAATTCAAAGTTTTGACATGGGTTAAGTAAGAAACTTGATAATTAACTTAAAACAAGCTAAAATTTCAAAAATCTAACATAATTTACTAACCTTCCTCAAGCTTAAAATGACCGAATGTCTTGCCCCTTTTCTTTCTTAAAATTCGGCTAAGAAGAACAAAGATGAAACTTTGTTTTCTTCACCCCCTTTTTCTATTTTTTATTCATCAATATTATAAAATACAAAGCCATTTAGTTGCCATTAAACTAATAAATAATACATATATTTTATATTAAACATCAACATGGACGGCCACTACATTAAAAATGGATAATTTGACATGCAAGTCCATTTTTTTTATATCATGCATTAATAGACCATTTTTTAATTAACCTATCACATTTCAAAAATGTCTCACATAAGTCCTATTTAATAAATTTCATATACAAATGACAAAATCAAAGCATGAAACTTTCACACATGCATTTACACATATAATAAGCATAGAATATAATGGTTAATTATATTTTATAACTCAGTTTTATGGTCCCGAAACCACTTTCCGACGAGGGTCAAATTAGGGCTGTCACAACTAGCCCCTAAATCAGCCAAAGCATTTTCAATATTTAAACTACCAATGAGGCAAGGAATAGTAAAACTCCCTAGGTCTTTAAGTTTGTTGGGTATTTCTTTTGGAGAATGCCGAGCAAACCAATGTTTTCATGAGAGATTTCCTAAAAAGAACGTTGAGCCATATGGTTACTAATGTTAACAGAACATTTAAAATCATCCCGCTCACTAAAGACTCTCACAGAATCACGTGCTTGAAGAGTAATCTTTTCATCGCCCACACGAAGCACAATTTCCTTGTACCGACATTGAGAATAGTTTTAGTAGTGGGTAAAAAGGGTTGACCTAAGATCAAAGGTACCTCACCATCCTCAACCATGTCTAACACAACAAAGTCAACAGGGAATATGAATTTATTGATTTGCACAAGTACATCCTTAATAATACCCCTAGGATACCTAATGGTTCTATCCGCTAATTGAATACTCATCCTAGTGTGTTTGGGTTTCCCAAGACCAAGTTGTTTTTATAAGGCATGAAATTAATACTAGCCCCTAAATCAGCCAAAGCATTTTCAATATTTAAACTACCAATGAGGCAAGGAATAGTAAAACTCCCTAGGTCTTTAAGTTTGTTGGGTTGTTTATTTTGGAGAATGTTGAGCAAACCGCACTGAGCTCCACAGTCGAGGAGTCGTCTAACTTCCTATTGTTTGTTAATAGCTCCTTTAAGAATTTGACGTAATTTGGCATCTGTGAAAAAGCTTCAACAAATGATTAGTTAATGTGTAATTTCTTTAAGAGCTTAAGAAATTTACCATATTATTCGTTTTTCTGGTCTCTCTTCAATGCGTTTAGATATGGAACTCGAGGCTAATATTCTCTGACAACCGGATTTTGTTCTTTCTTATCTTCTTCAACCTCATCATTATTCACCATATCTTTTTACTTCGATTCTACTCAGGTTCAACTAAACCTTTCACGTCTCAAACAGTTATTGCAAGAAGCTGCTCCGTTGGGTTAGTTTTAGTATTGCTAGGCAAGCTACCATATGGTCTTTCTGAGACTAATTTAGCAAGTTAAACTATTTGACTGTCAAGTCCTTGAATTGATGCTTGTTGATTTTTCAAAGTTGCCTAAATGTTTTGAAAACAAGTCTCTGACACCGGGATAAATTTTCTCAACATTTCCTCAAGGTTCGACTTCTTCTACTGCTGTTAAGGTTGTTGAAAGCCCGGAGGGGGTTGTGTTCTCTAATTTCCTTGACCACCCCAAAAGAAATTGGGATGGCTCCAACCTGCATTATAGTTATTACTATAAGGGTATTTCGTTGTAGTATAGTGGTGAGTATTACCACCTGTCACACAGGTTACCCGGGTCTGATACTCGACAATGGCACTAAAAACTTGATGTAATCCTTAGACTAACTAAAAATACAACAAAGGCAAGTGCACCTATCAATAAATAGTATAGCTACGGTAAGTAGAGATATCGTATCCATGATGACTAAAAGTATTAGTAATTACCCTTTTCCTATTATTTAGCTAACAAATTAGAGTGATTAATTTAAACTAAAATTACTAAATAAATTTAACTAAAGAACTCAACAGAGAATAACTCAAGAAAATAATTAAATAATAACAATGAGAGAAACAATATCCAGGAAAGAATCCACCTAGACTTCATCTATCATTATAAATCTAAATTAAACAATTTATTCACTTAGTATCTTGGTCCGTAGAAATCCCTAAATTATGCTAATATCTCTTTTGAGAGTAAGAGCAACTGACTTTAAATTGATTAATTGAAATTTCATTCTAATTAAAACCCCAATTGTCGCATTAACTCGATCTATGGATTCCCCTATTAGATTTGACTCTAATCTGGTAAATTTATGTCATCCTATTTCTAGGATTGCTTGCAACTCCAATCAATTATGCTATATCTACTCTTAAACAGGAACTTTTCCTCCTCTGATTTAAGCACATTAAACATGAATTAATATCATGGAAATAATAAAACAAGAGATAAGCACACATAACTGAGAATAAGAATAAATTATTTATCGCATAAGGCAGAAATCAAATAATAGAATTCATTATAAGTGTAACAGCCTGGTTTAGACCCTAGTCGGAACAGTGGTTTCGGGACCACGAATCTGAGTCAGAAAAATATTTTAATATTATATTCTATGCTTAAAGTATGTGAATTGATATGCGTGAAATTTTTGTAAGAAAATTTATCGTTTGAGTGCTTATTTGTGAAAAAGGACTTAATCGCGTAAAATGCAAAAGTGACTTGCTAATTGTTAAAGTGCTATATTGCTATGGATTTTATTATGTGGGGCCTTATGTTGTAATTTATCCATTGAACATAACCATGGACGGTTATGGACATTAATTATAAAGTTTTCTTATTAATTTGTAAAGGTTAAAAACGTAAATTATGAATAATATGTATTATAATAAAACATAAATTAAACTGGTCATGCATTTTTTTTACTGAAATTAGCAAAGAATAAGAAAGAAAAGAAGCAAGCTAGGTTCAGCCATTGCTATCTTTGATTAAGGCATGTTAGTTGATAGCTTTTTGATAATTTTTACGTTTTTGAGATCGTTGCTTCGTGTTGTATCAAGCCCATGCCTCAATTTTAGAATTTGATGATGATTTTGAGTTATTCCATTGTTGATTTTTTGAGTTTTTAAATGTTAATTGATGAACTATGGAAGCTTGTTTTTTGATAAATATGTTTTGTATTTGAATTTTTTATGAATTTGAGTAATTTGGGCTAAATTGTAAATTTTGTAAATTAAGGGGTCAAAATGTGAAATAAATGAAAGAAATGGATTGCTAGGGACCTTAGTGAAATTCAGCCAAGCATGGGCGTGGTCAAATTTTGAATATTTTGTGTTTTGTGAAATATGGACTAAATTGCGAAAAATGTGAAATGTTAGGGGCAAAATTGTAATTAGCCCATTTATGTGCTTTTAGATGAATTTGATTAAACATATGATTAAATAAGTCAAATTTGTACTAAATTAGATCAAGAAATGAGGAAATTGGATTTGGATTGGGGAAAGTCGAAAATTATCGAATAGTCATTCCGGTCCATTCGTGTTAGTACGAGGTAAGTTCATAAGTAAATAAATGTTGTTAAATTGAAATGTATGTGCATTATATGTGCTGAATTGAGTTGTAAAGAAATATATATGTGACTGTGGTTTAAGTACGATGATAAATCGACTATGTTTAGCACTAAATATGCACTTCAAAATAGCTTCGGCTATAAATAACACTAAGTGTGCAAATTGAAATTACTTTGGCTATATGAGGCACTAATTGTGTGATACCGAGATAGCTTCGGTTTATTGATATGGCACTAAGTGTGCGAGATCAATTTGGCTTTGGCTAATCATTGATGCACTAAGTGTGCAAATTCTTAGAGAATTGAAAGGCTCTCGAACGAATTAATGTATTGAACAAAGAGGTGAGAAAGAAATGAATAAACATAGGAAAGTTCAGGTATGTACAATACCTATGTGGTAGTTAATAGTATGTGTATGAAGCTTGATGAATTTGTATATACATGATAAATGGTCAAAGTAAAGTTGAATGATGTGTTATATATGCTCGTTATATGAAATTGTGGTCCTATGTTTCGGACATGAGATTTATGAAACATGAGACATGGATTTGATGTATGATTGCTTGGTTCGAAAACTTGAACTGATAATGAACTTAAAATGGTTGAGTTGGCTATATGATTCATGTATGCGAATTTGGTTTATGTGAATAAGGGAATTGTGGATATTCGAGTTTAGAAGTGTTTATAAAGAAGTTAATATAACTTTAGGTATGATTTGTAATAAAACACCATAGTTTGGTTGGCGATGTAATGAATATGTGCGAGCTTGATTTATATGATTGAGCTAACAGTTGTTATTCAAGTCTGAAATCATGGTTATCCGTTCATTGATAAATAAGATAAATGGAGTTATTTAATGTGGCTATATGAATTTACAAGTACAATGATTGTATATGTGATTGAGATTTGTTAAATTTGGTTTAGTGATATTGGTTTATAAATATTATTTAAATGATTTATTTGCTTATGGCTTACTAAGCTTTCAAAGCTTACTCTGTGTGTTTTTCCTATGTCTATAGAGTTTAAGAGACTTGCCCAGATTGGAAGTCGTAGGAGACATCATCACACAATCTGGTTATCACTTCGGTAAATAAAAGCTTTGAGTTTTGGTAATGTGGCAAGTATAGGCTAGTTTTGAGATGGTTCATTTTGATTTAAGTATATATGTATATATAGCTATGCGAAAATGGCTTAATTATGATGCTAATATGGTGTATATTTGGTTATGTATTGAGCTTATTTTGGAAAGTATGATTCATGGTTTATATGTATGGTGTAATTGGTTATATGATTTAGCTAAAGCATTGAGGTGAAATACTGGATGTATTTTCAACTTATGGTTCATATTCCTATAGGTAAAATGATGAGTATAACATTGATGATGCATTAGTTATTTGAATACGGTTTGAAAGGGCAAATAATGTGATATGTTTAGAGATATATATATCTATATGGCCAAGTGAAATGGTCATTTTGGTAATGTTTAGCATGTGATTTTAATATGCTTGATATAGAGAATGAGCAAGAAATTAGTTGATGATTTTATTGATTGATTGATACATGTTTGGAGTTGAATTTGGCTAAAAATGTTGCGTATATGATGTTTGATTTTGGACTCATAAGGAGAACTCAAATGGGTGGCATATTGGCCTTGTAGATGGCCTATTTTTGCCCACACAGGTAGGGACACGAGTGTGTGTCTCTACTATGTTCTTCGAGGGCCATTTCGAAATGAGCCTGGGCAGACCACTCGATTGCGCACACACAAGCCTGTGCCAGGCCGTGTGGCCAAGTCAATTTTGAGCACGGGTTAAACACACGGGCATGTCTTGTGGCCGTGTGGACAAGTCAGAATTTATGCCCTGTTTTGCCACGGCCTAGACACACAAATGTGTCTAATGCCGTGTGAAGCACGCGGCCTGCTCACATGGGCGTGTGACTTTTATAACTTTGAAAAATGTTTAAGTCTCGAAAAAAATTTTGTATGTGTTCGGTTTAGTCCCGACCTCTTCCTAATGCATGTTTTTGGTCTCATTGACCTAAGAAAGGGACTAAATGTTGATGTTTGACTATGATATGACGATGCATGACTTTTGGTTGTGAAATGATTGCGAAATCTTCCGAAATGTCCGGTAATGCCTCTTAACCTTAGTCCGGCAATGGATACAGGTTAGGGGTGTTACAATAAGGCTCATCTCCCCCAGGTATCTAGGAAATTATCTCATAATTGTGAATAAAAACATCTTAAAGATAGAATAACCACAGGAAATAAAGAAACTCATAAAAACTTCAAAAGAAATTAAAAAGAAGTCTTCAATCTTGATAGAAATCTGCTTCAGAGTTGGCGCCAATAGTGTTCTTCGAGTTGTTTTCTTTAATATTCTCTGATTGCCCCCTCTTCTCTTCTTCTATTTGATATTTATAAACTTTAGAATGCCCAAAAAGCTTAAAAATTTCATTTTTTCCGCATTTTTGGGATATGAAATTCGAAATTGACACGATTTGGAACATGGTAGTGTGTCTAGCCCGTGTGGCTCTTGAAACCTGCTCTATTTGTTTGATTTTTGCTCGGTTTTCACTCCTTTTGCTCCTAAATACTATCCTAAGTATAGAAACATGAATTCAAAGGATTATGAGCATAAAATTCACCAATTTGCATAAATAATCATCCAAAAATGCATTAAGAACGAGATTAAAATATGTTACTTTTATACTTATCAGTGGTTGTTTGGTTATTGAATAAGTCATTGAGGATGAGAACACCAGTGCATTTATGTCACCTGCAACAACAGACATCGATACTATTAGTATTTAATGCAATAGTTTAGTGATCGTTAGCCCTATTTACATCAATACTAAAGGAAATTTATCGATACCTGATAAATGGTATTGATACTTTTTTTACGGGTATCGATACTTTATGTGTTTGTTCAAAAATCCTTCAAAGTTTGAATGCAAAACCCGTATCGATACTAACCAATGTATCGATAAAATTGTCTAAGTATCGACACTTAATTATTTGTATCGATACTCAATGTGTTTGCTTAAAAATTTCTTCGAAGTTGGATTACATAAAACATATCGATACTACTAAAGGTATCAATACAAATTTATGGGTATAGATACTTACTGATAAGTATCGGTACTTTTTGTTTAGGGAGCAATTTTTTACTTTGCTTAAAATGTTTTAAAGGTTTTGAACTTGTCTAAAATATTTCTAAGTATTCAAATTATTTTTCAAAATATTTGGCGTTTTAGAAAGACTTTGAAATGTATTTTATTTTGAGATTAATTCTTTATTCGAAAACCATCTTTATTCAAAAATATTTTATTTGTTATATCAAAATAATTTTTCAAATAAAGCTTGATTTAATAATATTAAAGAGGGAATAACCCAACAAATATGCTCTAGAACAATTAGATAAAATTCCATAAGATATTTATTTTTCTTGTTATTTTTATTAGTAAACATATTATCAACTACTTTTTCAGACTAACATAATACATACAATGATTTAATTTTAATTTTTGTTGCTTGTTTAGAAATTATTTTTATCAAAAGAAATTATATTTATCATACTAATAATTTTTATAGTAATTAATATTTTTAAAAATATATATAAATTATGTAACTGTGCAATTACAATTTGTACTACTAAACATTCATACTAATAGTTTTTATAATAATTAATATTTTAAAAAAATATAAATTATATAATTGTGTAATTACAATTTATACTATTAAACATGACATAATAAATTACGATGTAATTACACTCTATCAACCAAATATGTCTAGGGAATTACAATTCTTTGTAATTACAAGAGAATGCAATTACTATCCTAGTGATTACACTTTCATTCAATTACTCTGTATTATCCAAATAAACCCATAGAAAATTACAATTCCATGTAATTACCAGAGGATGTAATTACTAGTAATTACACTTTTACCCAATTACTTTGTACGGTCTAAACACACCTTAATAATCTTGAAGATTTTTTTTTATTTTTTTAAATTTGTTAAAAATAAAATTCTTTTGCATTCCTTTTTCTTTAAAATAGATTTTTATTAAAAAATAGAAAATTTTTTATAATTGTTTTAATTTTTTAAAATCTTTTACGTATGTTGGCTTTTTTTTAATTGAAGAGCTTTGTGGTTTTTTTTATTGTAGTATTTATTTTATATATTTTTTTGTAATTTTATAATTATTTGTTAATGTGTTATATTAGATAAGATAATGTCACCTTGACAATGAGTAAAGATGTTCATGGGCTTGGTAGCCTGCCTAGCTCGACTTGCTTTGGGGCTTGGGTTTAATTTTTTAAGTCTCGGGTCCACCCAATTCACTATTTAAACATTTAAAAATACATAAAAATAAGTTTGTATTATTTTAATAGAAATAAAAAAAATAAATTTTGAATAGGCTTAATATATAGATTGCCCCTGAACTTGGTAACTTTTTTCATATTGGCCCCTGTTTTTTTTTTTTTTGGATCACAATGGTCTTAAAGTTGGCATCTGTTACATAGATTGGTCCCTACACTAACACCATTTGTTTTTTTTTCCTTTTGAAGAGTTTGTGATGTGGACATCCATGAGGCTTACATGTGGACAAATAATGAGACAACACGTGGATTTATCTTTAATCATTCTTTAAAAAAATTTTAAAGAAAACCTTAAAAATTTGAAAAAAGAATTAAAACTTGTTAAAAAAATAAGAAATATATAAATTATAAAACTTCACCAAAATATATTGAAAATAAAAAGTAGTTAAAATTTCAAAAAAATTAAAAAAAAAACTTTAAATATGTTTAAAAATAAAATAAAAATAAATTTGGTTAAATTATTAGAAATTTACAAGAAATTGTAAAAATATAAAATTAAAAAATATTTTAAACGTTAAAAAAAAGTTGACCGGTTGACATTGGTCAACTCCCTGTCAGCATCGGTCAATGTTGGTCATGCTCGGTCAACACCCGATTAATTTTTCTTTCTTTTTTGTTTTTATTTTTATTTTCTGTGATTTTTTTAAATTTATTTTTTAAAATTTTTTGTATTTTTTTAATTTCATTTGGTATATATTTTTAGATCTTAGAAAATTATTTTTATTTCTTTCTTTTTTTAAGTTGAATACTTAAAGAGTAAGCTTTTAAATGTTAAATTTTAACTTAATTTTTATTTTCATATTTTATTTTTTATATATATTAAAAATTTTAAATTTTTATAATTTATAATATCTCTTACAAAATTTAAAATTTATTTTGATTTTTTCAAAATTTTTAAAAAAAAATTAAGAATGATTAAAGATGAATCCACATGTCGTCCCCTTATTTATCGATGTTTTGCCCCTGTACTTGTCCACATCATCTAATTCTTCAAAAACAAATGATGTTAATGTAAGGACTAATATGTATAACGAATGTCAACTTTAGGGATTAATTGTTGGAAATTATGGACATCAAATTTATAATAAAGGTAATTATATGTTTTTATTTACTATCATAATAGATTAGCCCAAATTAAATTTGATCTAATTTGGTTAAGGTTTATTGGGCTTTAATTATTAAATAAAGTATGGGTCAAATATGTGTAAATACTCTAGTAACTAATTTCTAATTTATGATAGGCTAATTAGAAATTAGGGCAAATGTGTCAAAGTTATATATTAGGGTTATAGTCCCTAAATTACACACAAGGTAACTTTTATAATATCCTATCCTTAGAAAAGAGAGAGACATCTTCTCAAGATTTCTTGTATGGTAATTTGGAAGATCAAATCCCAATATCCGAAAAAATTTCAAGGAATCTATGGATTCAAGTACGCTTTTGCACCTAGTTTTGTTATTGTTTTGTTCTTGATGATTTGACATGATAGATCCTAATTTATGATTTATTAAGTTTATCATATTTTGATTTACGATTCTAACAAGTGACATCCGAGCTTCGTCATTTCAAATCATTGAAAATTGATTAAAGTTCTTTCTTTGAATGATTGATTCATAAAAATTTCATGGGTTTTATATTTCAGATATATATGTTGATCTTTGAAAGTTTATACTAAAATAATTTTCTAGATCTTTATTATCTTGAATTCATATTAAAATTTTAAATTTTTGTTTTTATTTTTTAATTTGGGTGATTTTCAAATTAATGGATTCAATTATAAAGTTCAGAATATTTGTGTAATATTATTTGATACCTACGTTTTAATTTTTATTTGCAAATATTGCGAATCAGTTTCTATTAACAATCCTATATTTCATTTAGCTTTATAATAAATAAATAAATATTGCATGAAGGTCAAGTCGGTCATTGCATGATCTATGTTTCAACACGGTGATTGCATGAAGGTTAAGTCGGTGTTTTTGCTATATATATTATGCTATATGAATATATGTATATATATATCAATCATGGGTTTTGTTTTTTCTTCATGGTTTGTGATTTGATTCTTAAGTCTGTGTGTATTTGCAAGGCATATGATTATTATTATTTTAATCCTCTATGGAATTTAATTAAAAAAATAACAGTATATATGCATCACTTAATTCATATATATATATTTGATTATATATACATACATAATATATGTATGTTGTTTTAGAAAAGGATATAAATATACATATATATGATTATCTTTTAATTTGATTGAAAGATGAGTTTAAAAAAAATATTTTGAAACAAATAAATTCAGATTTTGACTTTTAATTAAGGATGTATAACATTTTAAATATATTAGTTGAAACAAAAAGCAGCCAAAGTGACCTATTTTGCATAAATTAATTTATTTAAAATATTAAGATGATTATATGTTTTTGTGATTCATCTGTTTATTGATTGACCCAAAGATAAGTTAATATTTGGCAGAATTTCAACAGCATCTATGGTGATAAATGTGTGATAATTATAAGGTATTTTATGTGAGCAATAAGTTAGTCCAAATATTAATTAATTTTTTGACATAATTTTTTATTGCTATAACAAGAGTATCGCTTACTGTTAATATTATTGTCCAAAGACTAGATATTGATGTTGTATTTGGTATCTTGAGATTGATTAGCCATTATCTTAAATTTATTATTTACTTATGAATATTAATGTGAGCTTGCTTTCATTTGTTTTATATTCAACAAGTTCATCTTCTATTGTCACAATATATGCTAATATAAATTCTATCCCATGCTTAATGGGACTAATTTTAAGGAATGGAAAAGACACTTATAGTGTTTGGCTATATGGATATAGACCTTGCACTAAGGGAAGAACAACATGCACGTCTCACTGCGAAAAGCACCCTTAATGTTATGAGGGATTTTGAGAGGTGAGATCGTTCAAATCACTTATGTCTAATGATCATGAAACACACATTCTAGAAGCCTTTAAGGCCACAGAACCTGAAGGGATTACTCAGGCCAAGGGTTTCCTACACAAAATTGAGAAACGTTTTCGCCAAAAACGATAAGGTTGAGATGACACCAGTTATGACTTCTTTGATGTCGATAAAGTATAAGTGTAGCACCCCAAACCCGGCCCAGAAGTTATGGCCGGATCCGGTATGCCACATCAAAAACGTAAAAAAAAATTTCCATTCTAAGTCCAGAAAATCGTACTTGATGTTCAAAAGATTAATTCATTAAGGGTTAAAGTGAATGGAAGCTGTGCACCAGGTAGGAAACCAGAAAAGAGGTGGTGAGTCCATCGGACTGCTTAAGTACGAAGCTCCCTTTGGATCCAATCCTAGACATGCATACCACCATTGCCACACCTTAACATCATGGATATTTCTAGGAAACCGATTTGATTAAGTCATTTTTAGGAAAAGTGATTAATTTTGGAAAATACTTTTATTGCGGAAGCTTTGCTTGTTGTTGTTTTATTTTAAAATCAATTGTTGTTTTTGAAAACGCGCCCTAAAGCTATCCAATTTCGACAGTTAAAATAAGTAATACCTATCTTAGTAATACATATTAAAACCATCAAAAATAATTAAGCGGCCTTATTACATTTAAAAACCCAAAACTTCAAACGTAAATAAAAGGATGTCCAGTTCACCAGAAGAAAATCAAACTTTCAGAACGGGTGGCCACTCCGAATTCCCTCACAGCTCCAAGCCCACTATGGTTGGGGATTACCTGCGTGGGTGAAAATAAAAGGGGTGAGTTTGGGGAAACTCAGTGTGTAAAATAACCCAACCATAGCCTATATCAGCTCAAACCACAGAAATAGAATAAGTTGGCCTTAGCCCAGAACAGAATTCAGAATAAAGCCCATAGGCCCATAACAGAACAGAACAGATATTACATGTTTATGTAGAAACCCAACCATATCCAACCGTATACACCCCCGTACCAACCTTACACCGTGTGGGGAGACAACTCGACCCACCCAATCGCTACACACCACAGAATTTGCAGCATGGCTGCCAGAACAGATAATGTGACAGAGTCACCAGATACAGATAATCGTGGCAGAGCCACCAGAATAGATATATGTGGCAGAGCCACCAGATCAGATATTTGTGGCAGAGCCACCAGATCAGATATTTGTGGCATAGCCACCAGAACGCTTCCTCCATAATATAACCCATGTCCCCATGCAACAGATATATAATCATGGCATACATCATACAGAATCAGATCGTCATGCTTTTCAGTCAAAATTAACCCTAGGGGTATAACGGTAATTTTGCACCTAGGGGTATAATAGTAATTTTCCATACATAGGGGCATTATAGTAATTTAGCTACTTTTAGGGTTTTCATGCATATCCTAACTATTTACGTACTATCAGAACACTTACCGCGCATACTTACCGAATTGGGCCCGTTGGCCTATGAACCCGATCTTTGGCCCATTAAGCCCAAATTATCAAAATGTACGAAATCATGCGTACTGCAGTTTATTACTTTAGATTACCAAATATACAAACCCAACTATCTTACGAGCATTCGCACACTCGCAAATTCCCAAAATACTGACTTTTCGGCATTTCGGCTTTTCGGATTTTGCCAATCTAGTCTATATGAGAGGGTGTCAGTTACACACCTGTTTGCGACGATATGCTGAGAGATCCACACACGAACCGCCTACAATTGGATTACTAACACGTTAATCTAACTATTCAAATACAAACTACGTATTAACCCCTTACAATATTGCCAACCACACCTACAGATCATAGTAAGCTTATAAGAAATCAATAAGCAACTCATTAACAAATTTTTGTCAATGTTTACCACATAATCATAATTTCACTGCAAGCTGTCTTCCTGAGCAACAGTCACTAAATTATTTATAACTGGAGCTACGAAACTCCAAATCAAGTGCCGTTAATTTTCCCTAAAAATAGACTTATATATATTTTATCCATAAAATTTTCAGAATTTTTGGTATGGCCAATCAATCCCAGATTTTTCTTAAAGTTTCCCATGTTTCACTATTTGACTAATCTGACCACTCTTCATTACGAATCAAATTTCTCATTGTACAGAATTCAAAATATGTTCTTGTTTATTTCATTAGAAACTAGACTCAATAAGATTTAATTACATAATTTATTCAGCTTCTAATTCATTTCCCACAATTTATGGTGATTTTCCAAAGTCACGTTACTGCTGCTGTCCCAAGCAGATTTATTACCAAATCACTCTTTCACACATACCTTGCATGCATGTTATTTAAACATGTATATCACCAATCAATCATCACATATCTATGATTTTACTTAAGTATAATCTCCATTTCATCATTTTAAAGCACAACATGTTAGCTGATTTTTCCCTTTAACATCTAAGGCACATGCATGCTCATTTGTTTGGCTCAACTTCACCTATCTTCCATTTTTCATCAAAAGAACATGAAACAACAACCAGTTCCTTCATTTTAATTCATGACTAAATGCTCACAACACAACTGAAAATCAAAATATACTTCAAGAGTTAAGGTAGAATCAAGAAGAACTCATGAACCTCAAAATAGAAGCAAGGTACCAAGAACTTACCTTCAATTTTCCTCCTCCTAATGACCAAATACTCAAGAGCTTTCTCGTCTCCTTTCTCTTCTCTAACTTTCAGCTATGATGAACAAAGATGGATAAAACTTTGTTCTTTTCACCCCTTTTTCTTTTAATAAAACTTCATATTTCATCCATTTAATTCTTTAATACAAAAGACATGAAATTCTTATCATGAAACATTTACCTAACCCATTATCATGAAACATTTACCTAACCCATTATCATGGAACATTTACCTAACCTATTATCATTGAAAATTTACCTAACCTATTATCAATTTGTATCAATTTGTACCATAAATTATGGATATCAAGTGTACATTTTGTCTACAACAACATGATGGCTGGCCACTTCATGTAAAATGGGAGGTTTGTCATGCAAATCCTCCTATTTTGCACTCCTATTTATTTGGCCACTTCAATTTAGCCTATAGCATTTTCAAACATTTTCACATAGGTCCTATTTCATAATTTCACCCCCTTTTTCTTATGGAACAAAATTAACTAAAATTGTCGGGTTCTATCTTAAGTTTGGGCTTTCTAGAGGCCCACTAACATAATTAAACCTATGCCAACATTCACAGAATTCTCGAAAATTGGGGCGTTACAAAAAGGTCAAAGAAACGTGAGGGACTACATTACAGAGATGTTTCATGTTGCTTCAAGACTTAAGGCACTTAAGATAGAGCTTTCTGAGTAATTGCTTGTTCTTATGGTTTTGGTATCGCTTCCTGCACAGTTTAACCAATTTAAAATTACTTTCAAAAGGAGAAATGGACTTGTGTGCAAAAGGAAGAAAGGTTAAAACATGATAAGTATAAAAGTACTCATTTGGTCAGTGCCTCTAAAGACGGCAACTTACATTCTAAACAGAGTACCCACTAAAGTACAAAAACACTTTATCAGCTTTGGACAGGTTAAAAGCCTAGTCTAAAGCACTTTCACATTTGGGGATGTCCAGCTTGGGTAAGGCCTTATATGCCACATGAAAGACATTGGACTTTAAAATAGTGAGCAGCTACTTTATTGGTTATTCTGGGTGATCTAGGGGCTATAAGTTTTATGATCCCACAACTAGAAATATTTTTTGAGACGAAAATTGTAACATTTTTAAGGATGTTGAGTTTGGAGGGAGAAATAAGGTTAGAGACATTGCTTTTAAGAAGTCCTCCTATAACACCCCTAACTCGTATTCGTAGCTGGAACAGGGTTTCAGAGCATTACCAAAAATTAAGAACATTTTACAATAATTCTTATAAATTACTATTCATTTATTGTGATCATTCATAACGTCCCTTGATTGGGCCCTCGAAGCCCAATACGAGCATTAGAATCGAGTCGGGACTAAATTGAGACCTCTAGAATTTTTTATGACATTTCAAAATTTTTCCAAGGTGTAGGGCTCACACGCCCGTGGGGTCCAAGGGACACGCCGGTGTTGGAGGCCGAGTCTAACCCCGTGTAACTCTTTGAATTGCACACACGGCCATGAGACACGCCCGTGTGCTAGGCTGTGTGGTTAATTAATTCAATTCAAAATTAGGTGCAGGTTTCACACTGGCAAGACACACGTCTGTGTTCAAGGCCGTGCGACACACACGACTGAGACACACGACCGTGTCTCTGCCAATGTGCTCAATTCTGAGCATTTTTTTCTCAAAATTAAGGTGCAAGGGACAGACGGCCTAACCACATACCTGTGTTACCAGGTCATGTGTCACACACGGTCTAGACACACGCCCACATGGACAAAATAAAGCCATTTCTAGCTTCATTTCTCACCCAAAATTTCACCTAAGGCTTGCACATGAAACACACATCCAATACCAACCAATTCAAGTATTTAAAGTAGGCAAATTCATCATTTAACAAGGCATACCATTACATGCATAGGTGGTTATAAATTTACCTTGGATTAACTTAGGCAATAGCAACCTTTGATAACATATTCATAACATCACACATGTGTGTATATATATCATAATAATCTACTTAGTCATACCAAAATGAACCATTACTAGCCATTCCAATGGCTAGGTTACAAAATAACATTTCAAGCCACTATTGGCCAAGTTATCCTATACATGCCATTATACCAAAATGATTTTACTAAGTATACCCAAAATGACTAGTTGATAGTGTGAAGATACTCCAATGATCGTTCTGAGCACTATAAAATAGGGAAAAATAAAATGCTTACTAAGTTTGTATAACGAAAACTAAACTTACCAATCTTGTTCATTAAATCTAAGCATACAATGTTATCTTTTCATCCATTTGGCTAAATTGCCTAATCAGATACATTCAATCAAACATGTTAGTCACCAAAATCTTCATATCAATCAAGTAACATAGATGAGCTCATCAAGCAATATTCTTTCAATTCATTATCATATCATCTACAAATTTCCATGCCATTTCAAGAGTTTCATGTCCGTTGAATCATTGAATTTCGATGGATGCTCAAGTAGTACACTCGAAGTGTACGATTTGATAATCCGTCAATTTTCGACTCAATGGTACCCATTAGGGCACTTAACCAAGAAACACTCTCTCGAGCCACATATCGTATAACAGGATTACCAGTCTAGGCTAAATCTGTAAGTTTAGACCCTAATCGAAATAGTGGTTTTGGGACCACAAATTTGATTCAGAAAAATATTTTAATATTATTTTATGTGTTTACAGTATGTTATATGATATGTGTAAAAATTTCGTGAATTAATTTTATCGTTTGAGTGTCCAATTTGACAAAAGAACTAAATTACAGAAAATGCAAAATTTGTGTGCTACATGAATAAGTGTCGAATTGCTTTGATATATTAAATGTGAGGTCCTTATGTTGTAAATGGACCCTTGGATTAATGCATGGATAAAGTTAGACATGAATTAGTGGATTATTAATGTTATAATTAAGGTTAAATTGGTAAATGGTTTATTAATGTGCATTAAATAAAACAAAACATTAAATTAGCTAATATGTTCATCATCTAGCCGATTTTGAAGAAAGAAAATAGGGTTTCTAAGCCTTCAAACATTCAGCACTTATCTTGGCTAATTGATCAAGAACGAAAGAAATCGAAATTAGATCGGGGAAAGTCGAAGGTTGTGGAATAATCGATTCGTTTAGCCATTCTCATTTCTGTTGTAAGTTCATATGAAAATAAATGTATTTCAATTAAATAATATATGTTTGATTGTTGTGGATATGTATTGAATTGCTATGAGAGCTGAATAATTGAATCCGAGAAAGTATCGACAAAGTTACGACATTCAAAAGCCTCGTACGAACCATAGGAATAGTGTAGGATACATATGTCATGACATAGGATTTCGAGGTGTGATATCATGTAAACCCACGTCTGGACGTTGGCATCGACTTGAGATTTACGTGTAAGACAATGTCTAGGATATCAGCATCGTATATGATTTTATGGAAGACCCTATCTGGGACAGTGGCATCGATATTTGATTACATATAAGACCACATCTGGGATTTCATGTAAGATCCTGTCTGGGACAGTAGCTCCCCAAGTTGTGGGCCCAATCCGTTTGAATAAGCCACCTGTTAACAAAATTAGAAAATATAGGGCCAAAGAGTTTCGTGCTACTACTGATGATGATGCTGAAAGAGCTAAACTATGGCTCGAGAATACAATATGAGTATTTGATGAAATGTTATGTACTCCTGATAAATGTCTTAAATGTGTTGTTTCACTTCTGATAGATACGGCATATCATTGGTGGAAAACTTTGATATCTGTGGTTCTGAGAGAACGAGTCACCTGGGATTTCTTCCAAATTAAATTCTGAAAGAAATACATCAGTCAGAGATTCATAAATCAGAAGCGGAAAGAGGTTCTTGAGATGAAACATGATCATATGTCTATTACAGAATATGAGCAAGAATTTGTGAGATTGAGCCAGTATACACGAGAATGTGTCTCGAACAAAGCAATAATGTGTAAAAGGTTTGAAGATGGCTAAATGAAGACATTCATTTGTTGGTTAGGATTCTGGAGATAAAAGAGATGGTGCTGCTTGTTGAACGAGTGTGTAAAACTGAAGAATTAGGTAAAGTGAAAAGAAAAGTAGCCTCGGAAGCTAGAGAAGTACAAAAAAATCATTGAGTAAGTCAATTCATTCTGCATCAAAGAATTTTCGAGATGATTATAGTCGCTCAAAGGCTACTATGGGTCATTCGAGTAGAGATCGTGCAAGATCACATTCGAACTTTAGAGCTTCAGCTACTTCAACTACTGGTGTCAGAAATGTCAGATCTAATCAACCCGAGTGTAGACATTATGGTAAAATACATCCCGGCAATTGTAGACTGAACAATCGGGCTTGTTTCAAACGTGGATCTTTAGATCATTTTATCCGTGATTATCCCGAGTTTGTTGAGCAAGAGATTGTGCAAAATCTGAGGCCAAGTGGTAATACAGTTAGGGGTAGACCACCCAAAAACACGGGAAATGTTAGTGGAAGTCCAAAAGAAACTAAAGATACAGTTGTCAAATCCGAGGTTAGAGCACCTGCCAGAGCCTATGTCATTCGAGCTCGTGAGGAAGCTTCATCTCCAAATTTTATTATCGGTACATTTATTCTTTATGATACTTTTTTGATTGCATTGATAGATCCAGGATCGACACATTCATATATATGCATGAACCTAGTATCCAATAAGACTTTGCCTGTAGAGTCTACTGAATTTGTAATTAGAGTATCGAACCTCTAAGGCAAATGTGTCTTGGTTGATAAAGTGTGTAAGAAATGCCAATTGATGATAAAAGATTTATGTTTTCTGACTACTTTGATTTATTAAGATATAATTCTGGGTATGGATTGGCTAACATTGCATGATGCTATTGTGAACTGCAAATGGAAGACTATTAATTTGAGATGTCAGAATGATGAGATAATCCGAATTGAGTGTAATGATTTGAATGGGTTACCGGCTGTGATTTCGTCGATGAAAGCTTAGAGTTATATGAAAAAGGGTTGCAAAGCTTATTTCTCTTATGTGATCGATATGAAAGTAACAGAAAAGAAGATTGAATCAGTACCTATTGCGTGTGAATATTCAGATGTGTTTCCTGAAGAATTTTTGGGATTACCACCGATTCGAGAAGTTGAGTTTGGTATTGAGTTAGTACCGGGAATGACTGCTGTTTCAATAGCTCCATACAGAATGGCTCCGACAGAATTAAAAGAATTAAAGTCTCAGTTTCAAGAGTTGACCGATAGAGGTTTTGCACGACCGAGTTTTTCGCCCTGGGGTGCTCCCGTATTATTTGTGAAAAACAAAGATGGTACCATTAGAATGTATATTGATTACAGATAGCTTAACAAAGTGACTATTAAGAATAAGTATCCTCCGCCCAGAATTGATGATTTATTCAATTAGTTGAAAGGAGCTACTATGTTTTCAAAGATAGATTTGAGATCAGGTTACTATCAGTTGCGAGTAAAAGATTCAGACATTCTGAAAATTGCATTCTGAACACGGTACGAACATTATGAGTTTTTAGTAATGCCTTTCGGATTAATGAATGCTCCTAAAATCTTTATGGATTTAATGAACAGAATTTTTAGATTGTATTTAGATCGATTTGTTGTTGTATTCATTGATGACATATTGATTTATTCGCGTAATAAAAATAAACATGCCGAGTATTTGGAAATTGTGTTACAGACTCTGCGTGATAAGCAGCTATTTGCTAAGTTCAATAAATGTGAATTTTGGTTACGCAAAGTTGGTTTTCTGGGGCATATTGTTTTAGCATCTGTTATACGAGTTGATCCAAGCAAAATTTTAGCTATCTTAGATTGGAAGCTTCTGAGAAATGTGTCTGAAGTCTGCAGTTTTCTAGGACTTGCCCGTTATTACTGATGATTTGTAAAAGAAATTTCAATGATTGCTACTCCGTTGACGAGATTGTTACAGAAAGATGTCAAGTTCGAATGGTCCGAAAAGTGTCAGAAAAGCTTTGATTAGTTAAAAGCTATATTGACTGAAGCTCTGGTATTAGTACAACCAGAATCGGGTAAAGAATTTGTGATTTATAGTGATGCTTCATTGAACGGCCTGGGTTGTGTTTTGATGCAAGAAAGCAAAGTTATAGCCTCTGCTTCAAGACGGTTAAAGCTGCATGAAAATAATTATCTGACACACAACCTTGAGTTAGCCGCAATTGTGTTCGCTTTGAAGATTTGGCATCACTATCTATTAGGTGAAAAATGTCATGTTTATTCAGATCATAAGAGTTTGAAATATTTAATGACTTAGAAAGATTTGAATTTGCGTCAGAGAAGGTGGTTAGAACTGTTAAAAGATTATGAGCTTATAAGTGATTATTATCCGGGAAAAGCAAATCTGGTTACTGATGCTTTGAGCCAAAAATCATTGTTTGCTTTACGTGCGATGAATGCTCATTTAGTTCTATCTGATGATGGTTCGTTTTAGCCGATTTGAAAGCAAGATCATTGTTTTTACAGCAGATTTGTGATGCCCAGAAAGTTGATAATGAGACAATAGCAAAATGAGCTCAGTGTGAATTGAATTCTGATTCAGAATTTAGAGTTGATGATAATGATTGTTTGAGATTCCGAGATAAAATTTGTATTCCGAGAAATCCAGAGTTGATTTAGATGATTTGAAAAAAGCTCGTAGCAGTTGTCTATCTGTTAATCAGGGAAGTACGAAAATGTATAACGATCTGAAATAGCTTTACTGGTGGCCTAGAATGAAAAGAGATATCTCCAATTTTGTTTCAAAATGTTTGATATGTCAGCAAGTCAAAGCTGAATATCAGGTGTCATTCGATTTATTACAGCCCATTATGATTCCCGAGTGGAAATAGGATAGAGTGGCGATGGATTTTGTTTCGGGTTTGCCCCTATCTCTGAGAAATAAAGATGTGATCTGGGTTGTGGTTGAAAGATTGACGAAATCAGCTCATTTTATTCCGGTACGATCAGACTACTCCCTTGATAAGTTATCTGAGTTATACATTTCTGATATTGTGAGATTGTATGGGGTGCCATTGTCTATCATTCCAGACAGAGATCCGAGGTTCACTTCTCGGTTTTGGAAGAAACTGCAGGAGGCTTTAGGTACAAAATTGTATTTCAGTACTGCTTTTCACCCGAAAACGGATGGTCAATCCGAGCAGATTATTCAGATACTCGAGGATATGCTGAGATGCTGCATTCTTGGGTTTGAAGGTATGTGGGAACAATATTTGTCATTGATTTACTTCGCGTATAATAAGATTTTTCAATCGAGTATTAAAATGACACCGTACGAAGCCTTATATGGTAGAAAATGCCGAACACCATTATATTGGTCAGAGCTTAGTGAGAATAAGATCCACGGGATAGTTTTGATAAAAGAGACTGAATAGAAAGTAAAAATGATTCGTGATAGTTTGAAAACAGCTTCTGATCGACCGAAATCATATGCAGACTTGAAACAAAAAGATGTTGAATTCGAGATCAGTGATAAAGTGTTTTTGAAGTTGTCCCCATGGAAGAAAGTACTCCGATTCGACAGAAAAGGCAAATTGAGTCCGAAGTTCACGGGCCGTATGAGATTCTCGAGCGTATCGGGCCGATTGCATATAGATTATTATTACCACCTGAGCTAGAAAAGATTCGTAATGTGTTTCGTGTATCGATGCTTCAACGATACCGATCTGATCCTTCGCATGTAATTTCTTCGTCAGATATAGAGATTCAATTGGATATGACCTATGAAGAAGAACCGATCCATATCTTGGCTCGTAAGGTTAAAGAATTGAGAAATAAGAAAATTTCATTAGTAAAAGTGTTATGGCATCGGCACAGAGTCGAAGAGGCTACGTGGGAGCTCGAGGATGCTATGAGAGAGCAATATCCGAACCTATTTGCTGGTAAGATTTTCGGGGACGAAAATCTCTAATGGGGGAGAGTTGTAATAGCCCGATTTAGGCCCTAGTCGGAACAGTGGTTTTGGGACCACAAATCTGAGTTAGAAAAATATTTTAATATTATTTTCTGTGTTTACAGTATGTTATATGATACGTGTGAAAATTCTGTGAATTAATTTTATCATTTGAGTGTCCAATTTGACAAAAGGACTAAATCGCAAAAATGCAAAAGTTGTGTGCTACATGAATAAATGTCGAATTGCTTTGATATATTAAATGTGAGGTCCTTATGTTGTAAATGAACCCTTGGATTAATGCATGGACAAAGTTGGACATGAGTTAATGGATTATTAATGTTATAATTAAGGTTAAATTGGTAAATGGTTTATTAATGTGCATTAAATAAAACAAAAATTAAATTAGCTAATATGTTCATCATCTAGCCGAATTTGAAGAATGAAAAATAGGGTTTCTAGGCCTTCAAACATTCAGCACTTATCTTGGCTAATTGATCAAGAACGAAAGAAATCAGTATTAGATTGGGGAAAGTCGAAGGTTGTAGAATAATCGATTCGTTTAGCCGTTCTCATTTCAGAGGTAAGTTCATATGCAAATATACATATTTCAATTGAATAATATATGTTTGCTTTTTTTGGAAATGTATTGAATTGCTATGAGAGCTGAATAATTGAATCTGAGAAAGTATTGAAAAAGTTACAACATCCGAAAGCCCCGTACGAACCATAGGAATAGTATAGGATACATATGTCATGGCATAGGATTTCGAGGTGTGATATAGCGTAAGACAACGTCTGGAACGTTGGCGTCGACTTGAGATTTATGTGTAAGACCATGTCTGGGACATCGGCATCGTATATGATTTCGTGTAAGACCCTGTCTGGGATAGTGGCATCAATATTTGATTACATGTAAGACCACGTCTGGGATGTTGGCATTGTACGAGCTTTTCGAGCTATCCGAGTATCCTTATTGCTTCTGAATGGTTCAATGCGCATTACTGAGAAATAAATGATCAAGTGAATGTGTATTTGATTCAGGTATGTACGAAAGGTATATAAAATTTGGCAATGAGAAGTAAGAATGAATATGATCATTTCAGATGTGAACTATATGAAAAATGTGATGTGTTTATAAGAAAGTGATTATGAGCAATTGAGCTATATGAGAAATATGATCTTGCAATTGTGTTTTGCTATGATTCATATGTATGAATTGGTCTATAATTGTATATGTGATAAGTTTATTTGTATATGGCTTACTAAGCTTTGGAAAGCTTACTTTGTGTGTTTTTCAACTGTTTTATAAATTATCAAAGCTACTGTGAGCTCGAGGATCGTCAAGGATCGTCATCACATTATCAATCGATATTTTGGTACATTTGAAGTTGTAAATATTGGTGTATGGCATGTATAGGCTAGGGGGAATATGTTATGTTTTGTTTAGTGAATCTTGCCATGTGATATGGCTTGAGATGAAGAACTTATTTTGGTTATGATATGTGATAAAATTGGATGTTCATAATGTGTTCATATATGGCTTAGTGAAAATGGTCAATTTGGTAAGTTTGATATGAGATTTAGTTGAGAATTTGGTATGATTTTGGCATAAGATTTGATGTGGAATTAGTAATGTTAATCATAGATGAATGAATAGATTTGTTATGTGAATTAAGTATGTTTTGTATGCAAATTGGGTATGAATTATGTGTCATCTGATGCTTGTAGGTATGCTTGAGAAGGGTGTGAAATGTGGCTTTAATCAAGCCTATTTTTATGCCACATGGCCTGAGTACACGGGCATGTGATTCAACCGTGTGACCCTTCCATCTTAGGCTTAACTAGTCAGTGAGTTACACGGTATAGACACAATGGTGTGTCTATTGGCCGTGTGTGGCACACGAGCTAGGACATAGGCGTGTGGTCGGCCGTGTGACCCAAGTCAATAACCACCCTAATTTTCACACGGCCTGACACACGTGCGTGTCATGTCGCCTTGTGCATAAGTCAGTATGTATGGCCTGCTTTGCCACAGCCTATACACACGGACGTGTCTAATGTCGTATGAGGCACACAGCCTACCCACACGGGCGTGTGACCTCTGTAACTTTGAAAATTTTGTTAAGGTTCAGAAAAATTTTGTATGTGCTCGGTTTAGTCCTGACCCCTTCTTAAAGCATGTTTAAGGTCTCGTTGACCTAAGAAAGAGCCTTCGTGATGATGTTTGACTATAATGTTATGGTGTGTGGATGATGTTTGTAAATTCATCATAAAATGTTTCGATACATCCGGTAATACCTCTTAACCGTAGTCTAGCGATGGGTACAGGTTAGGGGTGTTACAAAATCTCTTATATAACATAAGCTCAAAGGAGCTCGATTAGGATTACCAGTCCATGCTAAACCCTAATCATAACGTATGCTTGAGAGGTATTATATTGGGATTACCCATCCGGGTTAAATCCTTTCTATAACAAGGTCAATGGGATTACTCATCCGAGCTAAATCTTATCCGCAATAAATGCAAGACCTTATTAGTTTCAGGAAAGCGCATATATCATCAAAATTCAACTCTCAATCGAGACTTAACCCATTTTTCACCATTTTCAAGCATGTATTAAATATCTTATGATATCATTCAAGTAATGTACATTAATATAAATCACATTCCATACAACACAACATTCAATTAAACATATTTACATGCCGGATTAAGTTACACGAACTTACCTTAACACTTGTTCACGTAAAAGTCTACTAATCCAAAATCTTTTATTTTTCTTGATCTAACCTTGAATTATTGTTGTTCAAATCTATATAAAAGAATTTAACCATCAATTTTACACATTTCATATTCAAATGGACTCAATTTACGTCCTAGGAAAAATTACTATTTTCCCTTTTGCCCCTAACTTTTCCATAAATTTCGATTTTGTCCTTAGGCCCGGAAAATGAAACTTGTGCAAATTACTCCCTATTCCAAGCCTAACAAAAACCCCATTACAAATTTTTCAGTACATGTATTCATAAAATTTTAGAATTTTTCATCAAATTTTACAACTTTTCATTTTAGTCCCTAAATCATATTTTCATCAAAAATCACTTTGTAAAAGTCATTTATCTATCAATAATCTTTCATTTTTTACCATGAATTTATAATTTCCAGCATAATACATCCATGACCCATTTTCATACCTTGATAACTTTTCAAATTAATCCCTCAAATAGAGAGATTAAGCAATCTCGGTTTCAGAAATACCAAAATTACTAAAAACGGGACAAGAGAACCTACCCAATTAAGCCTTGAAAGTTTCCCCTCTCTCTCTTAGGGTTTCCATAAAATTTTAGGTTGAAGATGAAAATAATAAGATGATATTTTCTTTTATCATCTTTTAATTAATTTAATTATTTTAAATTCTAATTTAGTCCTTGACCTTTCCTAATTTTTCCATGGATGAGTCACCAAGAATCTACATACTTTTCTTTAATGGTCTAATTACCATATAAGGACCTCTAGATTTGAATTCCATAGCAATTTGATCCTTATAGCTATTAGAATTCAACTTTGGCATTTTATGCAATTTAGTCCTCTCGTAATTAAATACTTAATCGATAAAATTTTCGTTTCGAAATTTTCACATGACATGCCTATTATAATACGGATCATATAATGAAATAAAAATAAACTTTATTTTCTGATCAAATTTGTGGTCCCGAAACCACTGTTCTGATTTCACTAAAAAATGGGTTGTTACACCTCCTATCAGTTTTGATGATGTTTAGGTTCTCATACCTATCATTGATTAAGAAGGGAATCCAAAACCTCAATAAGACAATTTTGAACAAATCCCTATTCAAGATGAGGTCATTGTTCCAGAAGAACAAACTCAACAACTTCAAGAATAAATGTCATTAAAAAGGTCCACTAGAGAAAGGGTTATAATGGCTTTAGTAGAATATTTTGACCTTAAGCTATATCAAATGAATATTATCAATGGTAACATTGATCATACATTTATATGGTGCAACTAGAAATTTTTGTGTCTGACGATGCAAAGTTAATGATTTGCAAATTAAAGAACTTCATCTATGGGCTTAAGCTGACTTCTCCTCAATAGTATTACAAATTTTACCAAATGGTTATCTCATTCGCTTTAGAGATAATTTTTTTCGATAATTGTATATACCATAAGTTTATTAGGATAAAGATCCTATATTTGGTTTTATATGTTAATGACATACTGCTTGTCAATAAAAAAATATAGTCTCAATTAATACCCTAAGAATTATTTTGAGATTACAAAAAAGCATAAGTTTCTATGTTTTATAGCGATTACAAAGCTAGCTCAGATTTGGGGATCGTCTGAGATTGCTTCACACTATCCACCTATCTCTCGATACCTATGAACTTAGTATTTTATGTATATGGCATGTATAGGTATTTAGAGTCATTTTGAATATAGGTTGATAATAATTTTGGTTATAACTTGTTAATGAATTTGGCCATATGAATTGGCATTGTAAATGTTTATGTTTGATTTGTAAATATATCCATGACATATGGCTTAATTTGTTGAATTTGGTTATGTGCATATATGTGCATATATAGTAGATATTTTGAGTTCATGGATGGATATGTGAATGGTTTATATTATAAGGCTTGTGAATATTGATATAGTAAATGTTATATGCTTCATATTAGATTTGAATTGTGCTTGTGAATTGGTGCAAAATGATGAATGTTTGGTAAAGGCTTGGTTAGTTGATTTGTATATGTGTTTTGGTATGTTTTGATTGAGTAAAACATAAGTTATAAAAGCATGTTGGTTGTTAGTATTGGAAATGGTATCAATTAGTCTTTTTATGGCTAAAATAAATGTTCAATTATGCTTTGAATTAGTGTCATTTGGGTTGTGTAGGTACATGCAAAATTGGGTGGCAAATTGGCTTGTTAAATAGCATATTTTTGTCCACACGGGTAGAGACAAGGGCGTGTGTCTCAGCTGTGTGTGACACACAGTCAAGGACACGGTCGTGTGTCCCCTGGTGTTGATTTTGAAATTAAGTCAATATGCTCTACACGGCTTTACACACGGGCGTGTGACTTGGCCGTGTGGCATAAGTCAGTATACCCTACAAGTTTGGCACGGCCTGGCACATGGGTGTGTATGGCCATCTTTAGGGCACACGGGCTAGCCACACAGACGTGTGTGTTGACCATGTGACCCAAGTCAGAGAGTTACACGGGGTTGGACACAGGCTGGGACACAGCCATATGCTTCCATTTCGAATGTCTACACGGCCTGTGACATTGGCGTGTCTGGTGGCCGTGTGAAACACACGGCCTGGCCATACGGGCGTGTGTCCCCTGTTTTGAGAAAAATTTTCAAAGTTCGTGAAAGTTTCTTAGGTTATTGGTTTAGTCCTGAACCATTTCCAATGTATGTTTAGGGCCTCGTAGGCTCGTATAAGGGACAAATTGTTTGAGATTGAATGATGATTGTAAGAAATGGTTAAATGCATGATAAAAGTATATATAATTGTGTTCTAAGTCCAGTAACACTCTGTAACCCTATTCTGACGTTGAATAGAGGTGAGGGTGTTACATTTATTGGTATCAGAGTCAAGGTTTAGTCGATTCTAGGACTAATGTAGCGTATGTGATAGTCTAGCTATATATGCCATATATAAACTGTGATAGTGTGATGACTCCTGACACTTTAAAATTTGTTTTCATATAGTAAATGGATCACAATCGAGCTATAGCTGATGAGATTGAAAGTAATACACCAGCTTTCACTCAAGGGACAACACCGCCTGATTCTAGACCCGTGTCGGGTAACCAGGGAGGAGAGGCTAGAGAAGCCTTCTTCCAAATGATAAACTAGTGATTCATATAATATATCCGAATCAACCCGGCTGCTCAACAACCTCAACCCCCCTAATCCCCAACCAGTTCCCATAGCTCCCCAAGGTGTCGAGCTTTTAAGATTGAATAAGCCACCAGTTGACAAGATCCATAAACAAAGGGTTGAAGAGTTTAGAGCTAATGTTGATGACGATCCTGAGAGAGCCAAATTTTGGCTTGAGAATACGATTCGAGTGTTTGATGAACTTTTTTGCACCCTAGCTGAATGTTTAAAATGTGCTATATCACTTCTAAGGGACATCGCATACCAATGGTGGAATACATTAGTATTAGTGGTGTCGAGGGAGAGGGTCAACTGGGAGTTCTTTTAGACCGAATTCTGGAAGAAATACATAAGTCAACGATTTCTAGATCAAAAGCAAAAAGAGTTTTTAAAACTGAAAGAGGGTTGTATGACCTTAACTGAAGAAATTATGTGCAAGCGATTTGTTGATGGGTCGAATGAATATAGTAAACTTCTGGTCGGGATTCTAGATTTGAAAGAATTTGTTGTATTGGTTGATCGGGCTTGTAAAGCCAAAGATTTTAGCCGAGAAAAGAGGAAAGTTGATTCAGAGGCTAGAGATTCGAGAAAAAGACCAATGAATAAACCTTATCATTCTTCATCAAAGAAATATCGATATTCGTATAGTCGATCAAATGCATCAGTGGGATATCCGAATAGAGATCGTGGAAATCAACATATGAATCCTAAAGCTCAAACAACTTCTATCTCGAGCATTGGCAGTGTGAAAAACAACAAACCCGAGTGTCAACAATGTGGGAGAAGACATTTTGGAGAGAGCTAGAATAAGAGTGCTAAAGCTTGTTTCAAATGTGCCTTGCCAGATCACTTTATTCGAGATTGCCCAGAGTTATCCGATAAAGATAAATTTCAAAATTCAAGACCGAGTAATACGACTGCAAAAAGGAGACCACCGAGAAATACGAGGAATGTGTCTAGTGGCAGAAGTGTGACTAGGGATTCAGCTGTGAGATACGATGCTAGAGCACCAGCCAGAGCTTGCACTATTCGAGCTCGCGAAGAAGCATCGTCACCAGATGTTATCACTGGTACATTTTCTCTTTACGACACTAATGTGATTGCTTTAATCGATCCTGGTTCGACATATTCGTATGTTTGTGAAAATTTAGTGTCTAGTAAGAAATTGTCTGTTGAGTCTACAAAATTTTTAATTAAAGTATCGAACCCTTAGGCAAGTATGTTCTAGTTGAAAAAGTATGCAAGAACTATCCTTTAATGACTCAGGGTTACTATTTTCTGGCTGAATTGATGCTTTTACCATTTGATGAGTTTGATGTGATTCTGAGTATGGATTGGTTGACTCTACATGATGCTGTTGTGAACTGTAGACAAAAGATTATAGAATTGAAATGTCAGAATAATGAAATTCTTCAGATTTACTCTAATAAGTCAGGAGGATTGTCTATAGTGATTTCGTTGATGTCGGCTCAGAAATATGTGAGAAAAGGTTGTGACTCGTACCTAGCATATGTTTTAGATACCAATGTGTCAAAAAAGAAGATTGAATCAGTGCCTATAGTTTGCGAGTATCTGGATGTATTTCTAGAAGAATTGCCTAGGTTGCCACCGGTCAGAGAGGTTGAGTTTACTATTAAGTTGGTACTGGGAACATCTCTGATATCTATAGCTCCACACAGAATGGCTCTGACAGAGTTGAAAGAGTTGAAAGCTTAGTTGCAAGAGTTAACAGATAGAGGTTTTGTACGAGTGAGTTTTTCACCCTAGGGTGCACCTGTGTTGTTTGTAAAGAAGAAAGATGGGTCAATAACAATGTGTATTGACTATCATCAGCTCAAAAAGGTTACAATAAAGAATAAGTATTCGTTGCCGAGAATAGACGATTTGTTTGATCATTTGAAATGTGTAACAGTGTTTTCAAAGATTGATTTGAGATTTGGTTATTATCAACTGTGAGTTAATGACTTAGATGTGCCGAAAACAACATTTAGAACGAGGTATGTGTAACACCCCTCGCCCGTATCCCTCACCGGAACAGGGTTCGAGGTGTTACCCGACTTAAACTCAGTCAATCACACAAAAACTGTGTGACAGCCCAAAGTTGACCCTAGTCGGGAAGTGGTTTCGGGACCGCTAAACCGAGTCACCGAAATGTTTGAATGTGATACTTATTGTGTAGAATATGTAATTATGAATGTGTGAAAATTTCAAGCTTCGATTTGGTTGATTGCATGTGAATTTAGTCAATAGGACTTATGTGAGAAAATTCAAAAATGTGATAGGTCAATGTGTGAGGACCTATTAGTGCATGTGGACAAAGGGGGGACTTGCATGTCAAATTTCCCCCCCTAATGAGTAGTGGCCGGCCATGACAAGGAATGATGGGCAAAACATGTCATGAAACATGTTTTGTTAATGGAAGAATAAAATAAGGAGTATGGGTAATAAAGAAATGGAAAACAAAAGAAAAAAAAATGTGTGTGTAGTGTTTGTCCCCCCCATTGCCGTGAGCTAAAGAAGAGAAAGGGGGAATTTTGTTCATCCTTTTCTCATCTTCATGCTTGCCAAAACTAGAAAGAAAAACAAAGAAAAATTTTCTCATCCTTTGGTTCATCCTTGGCCAAAAATTTTAAGGAGGAAAGAAGAAGAAAGGTGAAGAGATTCGGCCATGCATGTAGCTAGGCTAAGGTATGTTTGATGATGTTCCATGAGAGGCAAGCATGTTTTAGTTGTTAGCTTGAGTTCTACCTAACCCATGGTCTAAATCTTGCTATGTGATGGAAATGGCACTTGACCATGGATGCATCATTCTTGGTTGATGTTTGATGTTGTGGTGATGAGGCATGAGGATAAGTTAAGATTCGGCCTAGGTGGAGGTTGTGTTAATGCCATTGCATGCAAAATATGAAGCTTGTTAATGATGCATGTGATGATGGCTTGATGATTCTTGAACCTCCTTTTTAGCATTTTTGTGTGAGCACATATGTGCATTGGTTGCTAAATGGAGAAGAATCGGCTAGCAAGATGTGTGCTAAGGCCGAATGTAACTTTGCATGTTAATGAGCAATGCATGTGTTAAATTGATGAAAAGGGGGAGGATGCTTTACTAGTGTGTATATGTGTGTATTAAGTGTTGAAATCGACCCCAAAAATGGACATGCATATTCGGCCAAGGGGAAAGAAATTAGCTAATATGTTGTGTTGATGCATGATTTTTGCATGTATGAGACTTTAATGTCTAATGTATAAATATGGGCTAAGTGCCTTGTGTTCATCTTTTGATGCCTAAATGATGAAATCAATTTATTTGTTTGATTAAGCTCAAGAGCAAAGGGGAAATAAAACCGATAAAGGGAAGGAAAAAGTGGTTGAATAGCTAGCGGAATCGTTCGACAACACCCGAGGTAAGTTCTTGAGTAAGAGAGCTTAAATTTCGATGTGATTAAATCATGCTCTATGTGTGGCTATTGAGCCGAATGTGCAAGGACAATATGTGCCTTGTGTTTGAGTTTCGTAAACGAAAATGAAATATGAAAGTGCCATGAATTATTGTTAGATGTGCATGATTAATTGAATGCTGTCCGGGCTAAGTCCCGAAGGCTTTGTGCTAAGTGAATATATCCGGATTAAGATCCGAAGGCCTTTGTGCGAGATACTAAATCCGGGTTAAGTCCCGAAGGCATTCGTGCGAGTTGTTAAATCCGGGTTAAGTCCCGAAGGCATTCGTGCGAATTGTTAAATCCGAGTTATGTCCCGAAGGCATTGTGTGAGTTACTAAATCCGGGCTATGTCCCGAAGGCATTTGAACGAGGAGCTATATCCGGTTAAATCCCGAAGGTACGTGATTTGGTAATGAATGAGCTTGCTGTAAAATTCCAGCGAATACTCGAAAAACATCCCAATATGGGGATATGTTACGTATGTGTTGAATTTAATCGAGCCCTTACAAATAAATGTTCGCTCAGTTGATAAACGAGCTATCGGCCTTTGGCTAAGTTAGTCTATTGTGTATGTGCATAAGGGTTGTTAATGTTGTGAAGCAAGTTTAATATCGATAAATTGCGTATTATGAAATATTCCGTTTAGCTAAATGTGTGATATTCTTTGTTTATGCTGGAATTCCTTGCTCAAACTTACTAAGCATAAATTGCTTACTCTTTACATTGCTCCTCTGTTTTATAGATTTTTGGTTCTCCAGCTATCGGACTCGGGATCTTGAAGTCGAAGTCGCCCACACTATCAAAGGCTCTTTTGGGTACTATTTTGGTTGAATCTTGATATGGCATGTATAGGACTACCCATTGTTGTTTTTCGAGTACTTTATGAAATGTATAAGTGTACAGCCATGCGAAAATGGCTTGTAGAAGTGGAGTATGGCATTAGACCATTCGTGTTTATGAATGTATAGATGGTTTCATGATGTAACTATAGTTGGAATGGAAGTGTTGAGCAAATGATCAGCCACTGGAATGGCTAAGTATGATCATATGTGGGCTTATGTATGACAAGGCCCTAGTTGGTCCATGAAACCCCAAATTAGGTAAGGTTTACTTTGAAAACAGAAGCTGATAGCAGCAGTGGTGTAGATTGGAAAAATCACAAGAATTTGTAGGAGTGGAATTAAATAGTGAATAAATTATGTAATCGAACCTTGATGAATCTACTTTCATATGGAAGTAACGAAACAATAATAGGAACAGTACAGTAAGAGATATTCGGGTTCTTGGGAAACAGGGCCAGAACAGTTTCTGAATTCCCTGTTCCGACTTTGGAAATTCACTATAAATTGACCAGAGATAATTATGGGTCATACCATATATGTATGGATTCCTCTCTGAGTCTAGTTTCCATAGAAACAAACAGCATCAGTATTGAAGCTCTGTGCAGAGAGATATCCAAGTCGTAATGGGAAAAGGTCAGTGTAGTCGACTCCTGTAACATGGGAGACTTTGACTAAAAAATTGTACTAATTGGCCCAACCAAAAATTCTAGAAAAAAATACATAGGTGGGGACATGAGTCTAGTTTCAGGGAAAAATCACAAAACTGATTTTCAAGTTGTGAAACTGAAGATATGATTTTTGAAGCGACTAGTACTCAGACTGGGCAGTGTCTGGAAAAATTTTTCAAAGTTTGTTAACATCTCGTGTCCGACTCCGGTGTCGGTCTCGGGTTCGGGGTGTTACATTTTTATTGGTATCAGAGCTACGGTTTAGTCGATTCTAGGACTACCGTAATGTTTTGGGTCTAGCTATACATGCCATTTTATGTGATTACTTGATAGTGTGGTGATTTCTGACAATCGTAAATGTGTTTATTTATAGTAATGGATCCCGATCGTGACCGAGAGGTAGCTGATGATCTTGAGAGTGTAGCGCCTGTTCCCGCACAAGGGACAGTGCCGGCGGACTCTCAACCTAATGCTAGTAATCCGAATGATGAAGCTAGACAAGCATTCTATAGCGTGATGAATGATTGGTTTAACCAATACATTCGAACTAATATGGCTGTTCCACAACCCCCATTCCCGACAAATACTACCCCCGCACCTACAATACCACCGGTAACGGACCAAATAAGGTCAAATAAGCCCCCAGTTGACAGAATCCGAAAACATGGGGCTACTGAATTTAAGGCTATGGATAGCGATGATGCCGAGCAAGCTGAATTTTGGCTGGACAACACTATTCGGGTACTCGATGAGCTATCTTGTACACCCGATGAATGCCTAAAGTGTGCTATCTCCTTGCTACGTGATTCTTCCTACTATTGTTGGAGTACTCTGACTTCTATTGTGCCCCGAGAGCAAGTAACTTGGGAGTTTTTCCAAACTGAGTTTCGGAAAAAGTATATCAGTCAGAGATTTGTTGATCAAAACGGAAGGAATTTCTTGAGCTTAAGCAAGGCTCCATGTCGGTTACTGATTACGAGCGAAAATTTGTTAGACTTAGCAAATACGCTCGGGAATGTGTTTCGTCCGAAGCTATTATGTGTAAACGCTTCGAGGATGGGCTGAATGAAGATATAAAGATGTTCGTTGGCGTTCTTGAAATACGAGAGTTCGTGGTACTTGTTGAACGAGCTTGTAAAGCCGAAGAGCTTAGAAAAGAAAAGCAAAGAGTTGATGAGGGAACTGGAGAGTTTCGTAAAAGATCCTCGGGAAGGTCTCTTCAACAGACATCGAAGAGATTTCGAGATGATGCGGGCCAGTTTAGAGGCACTTCGGGCCTTTTTGGACGAGATCGTGATCGACCCCCTGTGGGTACACGAGGCACTTCGGTCGCCAGTGTTGGGAATGAACGTCGAGACAGGACGAAATGCCGATATTGCGGTAAATGGCATTCGGGGAGTTGTAGATTTCCTGACCGCTCTTGTTACAAATGCGGATCAGTGGACCACTTCATTAAAGATTGCCCGAGGTTGTCGGGACAGAATGCAAATCAGAGTGGGAGACCGGGTGCTACCACTGCTCGAGGTAGACCATCTGGAAATATGGGCAATGCTGGTGGTGGTCAGAGAGGATCTAGAGATGATATAACCAGATCCGAAGCCCGTGCGCCTGCTAGAGCTTATGCTATACGTGCCCGCGAGGATGCTTCTTCGCCTGATGTTATTACCGGTACATTCACCCTCTTTGATACTAATGTAATTGCTTTGATTGACCCCGGTTCTACTCATTCTTACATATGTGAAACCTTAGCATCCAGTAAGACTTTACCTATTGAGTCTACTGAGTTCGTAATTCGGGTGTCAAATCCCTTGGGTCGTTACGTGCTTGTCGACAAAGTGTGTAAGAAATGTCCCCTGGAAATTCGAGGTTCCTGTTTTCCAGCGGACTTGATGCTTTTGCCGTTTGATGAATTTGATGTTATCCTTGGGTTGGATTGGTTGACCGCGCATGATGCGATTGTGAATTGCAAGAGCAAGACTATTGATTTGAGGTGCGCAAATAACGAAGTAGTCCGAATTGAGTCTGCGGACTTGGAGGGGATGCCAGCTGTAATATCAGCAATGTTGGCACAGAAATATGTAAGAAAAGGGTGCGAAGCATACCTTGCATATGTGCTTGATGACAAAGAATTAGAAAAGAAACCCGAATCTGTGCCGGTGGTTTGTGAATACCCGGATGTTTTTCCGGAAGAATTACCGGGTTACCACCTGTTCGGGAGGTAGAGTTTGGTATTGAGCTTGTACCTGGACTACGCCGATTTCGATAGCTCCGTATCGTATGGCACCAACTGAGTTAAAGGAGTTGAAAGCTCAGTTGCAAGAACTGACGGATAGAGGTTTCGCTCGACCAAGTTTCTCACCTTGGGGTGCACCAGTATTGTTCGTGAAAAAGAAGGACGGAACCATGAGGTTGTGCATTGACTATCGTCAGCTGAATAAAGTGACGATAAAGAACAAATATCCGTTGCCGCGCATCGATGATTTGTTCGACCAACTGAAGGGAGCCTCAGTGTTCTCAAAAATAGATTTGAGATCGGGCTATTATCAGTTGCGAATTCGAGATCCAGATATTCCCAAAACTGCCTTCAGAACGAGATATGGTCACTACGAATTCTTAGTGATGCCGTTGGGCTCACTAATGCCCCTGCAGTATTTATGGATTTGATGAATCGGATCTTCAGACCGTATTTGGATCAGTTCGTAGTTGTGTTCATTGATGACATTTTGGTCTATTCAAGAGATGAGACCGAACATGCTGAGCATCTGAGGCTAGTGCTGCAAATTTTGCGGGATAAGCAGTTATATGCTAAGTTCAGTAAGTGTGAGTTCTGTTTAAGAGAGGTTAGCTTCTTGGTCATGTGGTATCCGCGTCGGGTATTCGAGTTGACCCGAACAAAATTTCAGCCATACTTGACTGGAAACCTCGAGAAATATTACTGAAGTTCGGAGCTTTTTGGGGCTCGCCGGTTATTACCGATGATTTGTGAAAGGTTTCTCGATGATAGCCACACCAATGACGAAGCTACTTCAAAAGGATGTTAAGTTCGAGTGGACGGAGAAATGTCAGAAAAGTTTCAACCAACTGAAAACTCATTTGACTGAAGCTCCAATTTTGGTGCAACCCGAATCAGGTAAAGAGTTTGTCATTATAGTGACGCATCCCTACTTGGGTTGGGTTGCGTATTGATGCAAGAAGGTCGAGTCGTGGCCTATGCGTCGAGACAATTGAAGCCTCACGAGAGGAATTATCCGACCCATGATCTCGAACTAGCTGCCATCGTGTTTGCTTTAAAAATATGGCGACATTATCTGTTTGGTGAGAAGTGCCATGTATTTTCGGATCACAAAAGTCTCAAATATTGATGACTCAACGAGACTTGAATCTGCGACAAAGACGTTGGCTTGAGTTGTTGAAAGATTACGAGCTTGTCATTGATTACCACCCGGGAAAGGCTAACGTGGTTGCGGACGCCTTAAGCCGGAAGTCATTGTTTGCTTTACGAGCGATGAACGTGCATTTGTCTGTTCTACCAGACAGTGTGTTAGTAGCTGAATTAAAAGCTAAACCATTATTGACTCACCAAATTCGTGAAGCTCAGAAAGTCGATGATGAATTGGTTGCAAAACGGGCTAAGTGTTTTCCGAACGAGGAATCGGAGTTTCAAATTGATGACGATGATTGTTTGAGGTTCAGAAATCGTTTGTGTGTTCCAAGGAATTCGGAACTCATTTCGATGATTCTGAACGAAGCCCATTGTAGCCGAATGTCAATTCACCCGGGGAGTACGAAAATGTACAACGATTTGAAACGTCAATTTTGGTGGCATGGTATGAAACGGGACATCTCTGACTTTGTTTCGAGATGTTTAATATGTCAACAAGTGAAAGCGGAACATCAAGTGCCTTCAGGATTACTCCAGCCGATCATGATACCCGAGTGGAAATGGGATCGAGTCACAATGGACTTTGTGTCCGGACTGCCTTTGTCAGCAAGTAAGAAGGATGCGATATGGGTTATTGTTGATAGACTGACTAAGTCGGCTCATTTCATCCCCGTACGTACGGATTTTTCATTGGATAAACTAGCTGAATTGTACGTTTATCAAATTGTGAGATTACACGGGGTACCTGTTTCTATCGTGTCGGATAGAGATCCGAGATTCACCTCACGATTTTGGAAGAAATTGCAAGAAGCTCTGGGTACCAAGCTGCATTTTAGCACTGCTTTTCACCCCCAAACCGATGGTCAATCCGAGAGGATAATTCAGATACTTGAGGATATGTTGAGATGTTGCATCCTCGAGTTCAGTAGTTCATGGAACGGTATTTACCTTTGATTGAATTCGCTTACAACAATAGTTTTCAATCAAGTATTAAGATGGCACCTTACGAGGCTTTGTACGGTCGTAAATGCCGTACACCATTGTTTTGGACCGAGCTCGGTGAAAGCAAAATTTTCGGAGTTGGTTTGATTAGAGATGCTGAACAGAAAGTAAAGGTAATCCGTGAAAGTCTGAAGGTAGCCACGGATCGTCAGAAATCGTACGCAGATTTGAAACGAAAAGACATCGAGTATCAGGTGGGAGACAAAGTGTTCCTTAAGGTTTCACCTTGGAAAAAGATACTCAGTTCGGCCGTAAGGGCAAGTTGAGCCCAAGATTCATTGGGCCGTACGAAATCTCCGAACGAGTTGGTCCGGTTGCGTATAGATTGATTTTGCCCCCGGAGCTTGAAAAGATTCATGACGTCTTTCATGTTTCGATGCTTCGACGCTATCGATCTGATCCATCGCACATAATTAGCCATCAGAGGTTGAAATTCAAGTCGACATGAGCTATGAAGAAGAACCGATGCGTATCCTAGCTCGTGAAGTGAAGGAGTTGCGAAACAAAAGAGTTTCGCTAGTAAAGGTTTATGGCTCAAACACGGGATCGAGGAAGCTACTGGTTTTCGGGACGAAAATTTCTTAAGTGGGGAGAGTTGTGACAGCCCAAAGTGACCCTAGTCGGGAAGTGGTTTCGGGACCGCTAAACCAGTCACCGAAATGTTTGAATGTGATACTTATTGTGTAGAATATTAATTATGAATGTGTGAAAATTTCAAGCTTCGATTGGTTGATGCATGTGAATTTAGTCAATAGACTTATGTGAGAAAATTCAAAATGTGATAGGTCAATGTGTGAGGACCTATTAGTGCATGTGGACAAAGGGGGGACTTGCATGTCAAATTTCCCCCCCCTAATGAGTAGTGGCCGGCCATGACAAGGAATGATGGGCAAAACATGTCATGAAACATGTTTTGTTAATGGAAGAATAAAATAAGGAGTATGGTAATAAAGAAATGGAAAACAAAAAAAAAAAAATGTGTGTGTAGTGTTTGTCCCCCCATTGCCGTGAGCTAAAGAGAGAAGGGGAATTTTGTTCATCCTTTTCTCATCTTCATGCTTGCCAAAACTAGAAGAAAACAAAGAAAATTTCTCATCCTTGTTCATCCTTGGCCAAATTAAGAGGAAAGAAGAAAGTGAAGATTCGGCACATGTACTAGCTAAGGTATGTTTGATGTGTCCTAGACTGCATTTTAGTTGTTGCTGATTACTAACCATGGTCTAAATCTTGCTATGTGATGGAAATGGCACTTGACCATGGATGCATCATTCTTGGTTGTGTTTGATGTTGTGGTGATGAGGCATGAGGATGAGTTAAGATTCGGCCTAGGTGGAGGTTGTGTTAATGCCATTGCATGCAAAATATGAAGCTGTTAATGATGCATGTGATGATGGCTTGATGATTCTTGAACCTCCTTTTTAGCATTTTTGTGTGAGCACATATGTGCTTGGTTGCTAAATGGAGAAGAATCGGCTAGCAAGATGTGTGCTAAGGCCGAATGTAACTTTGCATTTAATGAGCAATGCATGTGTTAATGATGA